>NC_048233.1:75116004-75466679 GCF_002007445.2 Ailuropoda melanoleuca | reverse complement strand
GGAACGCCGGGATCACGCCCTGAGCCAAAGGCAGACGCTTAACCGCTGTGCCACCCAGGCGCCCCGATTTTTTTCTTTAAAGAGTCTATCCATTTGGGGTGCCTGGGTGGCTCAGTCGTTAAGCGTCTGCCTTCGGCTCAGGGCGTGATCCCGGCGTTCCAGGATCGAGTCCCACATCGGGCTCCTCTGCTGGAAGCCTTCTTCTTCCTCTCCCACTCCCCCTGCTTGTGTTCCCTCTCTCACTGGCTGTCTCTCTCTGTCAAGTAAATAAATAAAATCTTAAAAAAAAAAATAAAGATTCTATCTATTTTATTTGAGAGAGAGAGAGAGAGAGGGAGAGAACGAGCAGGGCGGAGGGGGCAGAGGCAGAGGGAGAAACAGACTTCCCACTGAGCTCTGAGCCCAACACGGGCCTCGATGCCCAGGACCCCCAGATCATGACTCAAGCTAAAGTCAGACACTTAACCAACGGAGCCACCAGGCACCCCTCCAGTACCAATCTCTTAGCTGTCAAAATTAACCTTGAAAAATTAAATATAGAAAAAAGAGAATTTATAGCATTTTAATTTTCCTTCAAACATTTACTTCCACAGGAATAGGTCTGTCCCCTACATTGTTTTCGTTTAAAGCAGAAAAATATGTTTTGTTATACGCTGTTGAAGCGTGCTTTTTTTAGAGACAAGCAAGCATAAAAGCATGAGAAGAGACATCCTGAGCCAACATTACAAGTCCATCCAGCCCAGGAAACATGTAATTCAAATCTTCCCTATATTCCCCTCTAGTTTCCCTAAAAAAAAAAAAAATTGCCTTTGACCCAGCATTTCAACTTTTGGTGAATTTCTCCTAGACATACACTTGCATATGTGTAAACTAGCAAATTTTATTGATTGTATTATGATTGGTAATAGCAAAAGACTGGAAACAACCTGAATGTCCATCCCTGAGACTGTTTAAATAAATAGATTTTTAGACAACGGGATGAAATACAGCATTGAAAACGGACCACAGGCACACCTATGTAGCAACCAGATGATGGGAAAAAGAAGTAGGACCCAAAAGAATATTTACACCATGATTCTTTTTATATGCAATTAAAATCTGTTATAATAAAAACTAACTCTAGAGATGTTTACATAAGTGGTAAAACTATAAGGAAAATATAGGAAATAATGACTGAAAAAGTGAGGATAGTGTTATTTCTAGAAAGAGGGAGAGATCTGAAAGGGGACATTGGGGGGATGCTTCTGGAATGCTGGATATCTTTTATTTCTTGACCTGGATGGTGGCTACGGAAGTGTTAGCTTTTTTTTTTTTTAATCAGTTCCACACCCAGTGTAGAGCCCAATGAGGGCTTGAACTCACAACCCTGAAATTAAGACCTGAGCTGAAATCAAGAGTCATTCAGATGCTTAACCAACTGAGCCACCCAGGGGCCCCAAGGGTTAGCTTTATAATTACTCCTTAAACTCTACAGAAATGTTTCGTGCACTCTTTTATATGAATGAGGCCTCTCATGATTTATAAATATCACTGTCTAGGGGCACCTGGCTGGCTCAGTCAGTGGAGCATGGCACTCTTGATCTCGGGATCATGAGTTCAAGCCCCATGTCGGGGGTAGAGCCTACTTTAAAAACAGTCCATTCAAACAGTGGAATACTATACAGTTGTTAAAAAGAACAAGACAGCTCTCTATGTCTGGGCATGGGAGAGATTTAAGGGAAAAATAGAACTAGAGGGAAGTGCAATGTGTTTAGTATGCTACCTTCTGTGTAAAATTTAAAAAATAATGTATTTGCCTTTATTTTCAAGTCTGCTCAGACTTCTCTAGAAAAATGCACAAGAAGCAGGTAATGGGGAGGGAGCCTGTGGAAGGGGAACTGGGTGGTCGTTTCCCTTTTCATGCCTTTGAGTTCTCTACCATATGCATATGTTACTTATTCAAAAAATAAAAATAAAATAATCTCAACAAATGGTTTTTTGCCTCTCAGTCCCTGGAGCTCCCAAGATTTTTTGTTTCCAATTCGTTCCTTACTGATGGACCCTCTCTGCTCTCCCTTCCTCCACTGCAGAGGGAGGAGGCTGCCCTGGCTTCTCCCTCCCTCCCCTTCGCCCTCCTCTTCCCCCACCATGCTTGCTTATTTTCTTCTATCACCTCTCTCTGCTCCCTTCCTTGACTCTTCCTCCCACTTTTTTTTTCTCTTTCTCTTCCTCTCCAATCCCCCCCACACCCCCTCCATCCACCTTGTCCTCTCTGTGTTTGGCTTCTCAGTCCTTTTCCTTCTTCCTTCTGCTTCATTCCTTCTCCATAAGGACCCAGAAGGTAGATCTGATGCCCCAGCTCTCCACGCACACACTTGACCCTGGGCAAATCACTGACTTCTTGGGCCTCAGTTTAACAGATGGTTGTCTTGGTTACGTGAGATCACGAGGGTAGAAGCACCCAGCACAGTGCTGGGCACTCAGGAAAGTATTGCCCCCCGCCTTCGGAGCTCTTAGCTCTGGGGTGGTGGGTTATCAGATTATCAGACCCTTCCTGCTGCTCTGAATTGCTCAGAATCTGGGTGCTAGGATTCCAAAGGCTTCGAATACCAGTGGTGGGTCCCTGGGGGTGTGAGGAATCGGGAAGAGCGCCCCCAACCCGTGCATTTTGGGAGGAAGGGAAGTGGAAGGAAGGGTAGGGAGCGCTTGATGCTGTGTGGATGGCCACGGATACTGGTACTTACTGCACAGAGAGGGAGAGTCATTCTGCCCATGTTTAGAGATGGGCAGCCCTGGATCTTATTTGGGGGCCTCCAGATCCAGGCCCCTTGGGCTTGGCCAGACTTGGGATAATGGAATCTCTTTCTTCCACTGGGGCCCCTGGAGACTTAGGCGGCAGGAGCAGGTAGCTGACAGGGTGTGCTGCCTGCACCCACAGAGCTGAGAACCACCCTCCCTGCTTCCCCGCGGTGCGGGCTCCACCCAGCCTCCTTGGCCGGACCTTCAAAGCTCTTTGCTTTCATGTCTTGTCCTGTTTCTTGTCACAGGACGGAGGCTCCCTGTTCCCTTGTTTTCTTGCACCTTCTTGCCTTTGCTCAGGCTGCTTCCTCTGCCAGATGTTCCCTTTTCCTTGCGTGTTTTCCTGCTGCAGACCCGACCGAATGAATTGTCCCCCTGTGCACCTAGCACCTCTCTCTTGTTCCCTCACCTCCTCGGAGACCATACTGTCTGTTTACATGTGTGTTCTCTTTGCAGGCCCGGGAATTCCTGGGGGCCCGGGACATGCCTCATTCATATTTGTGCCCCCTTACCAGGCCCAGCCCATGGCAGACCTTCAATAAAAAGTTAGTGATTAAATGAATGAGTTAATAGATAAATAAGCATATGAACAAGCTAAACCAAGACAGGACTGACTGTCTGACTGATTGAACGAACGAATGAACGAATGAACGAACACATCAAGCAGGACCTGGGTCTCATGAAGTAGACCTACCCCACACACATGCAGTCAGCTGGAACATGGCCTTCTTGATGGGGAAGTGGGGAGCAGGGATGGAACTGATGCCAAGTCAGCCGCCTCTCCCCTACCCTTGGGGAGGGGCATTGGTCAGGTTCCTAGGGAGTCCTAAAGACTTGTGACCTGGGCCTCTTGGAGAGTCCCAAGTGCAGATGCAAAAAATTCGTGAAGATGGAAGTGAAATAGATCTGATAGTGAACCCAGACCTTGCCAATCCCTGGTCTTTGCTGCCAGTGAAGAAGCACTTGGGGGCCTGGGATTCCATGGATGGGAAGGAGGCAGGCTAGCCTGAGCAGGAAGGGGATGTAAAACAAAGAGTTAGATTACACATGGAAGGAAACTGAATGCTCAAGTAGTCCTTCCCCAGTGGAGTGGATTCATCAGAGCTCAATGGATCAAATAATGTCTCTATTCATCCCTGTCTTCCCGACTAGATCAGGAGCTCTCTGAAGGAAGGGATCTTGTCCAATACTTATCTATTTTCCCAACACTCAGCATATGGCTTGTGGCTCAGTTAATATTGGCAAGATGCAGAGATGGGTGGATGGATGGATGGGTGGATGGGTGGATGGATGGATGGATGGATGGATGGATGGATGGATGGATGAATAGATGGGTGGTTGGATGGATGGGTGGATGAATGGATAGATGGGTGAATGCATGAATAGATGGATGGGTGGATGGATGGATAGATGGATGGGTGGGTGGATGGATGGATGGATGGATGGATGGATGGATGGATGGATGGGTGAATGCATGAATAGATGGATGGGTGGATGGATGGATGGATGGGTGGGTGAATGGATAGATGGGTGAATACATGAATAGATGGATGGGTGGGTGGGTGGATGGATGGATGGATGGATGAATGCATGAATAGATGGATGGGTGGATGGATGGGTGGATGGGTGGTTGGGTGGATGGCTGGATGGATAGATGAGCCAATGGATGAACAGACTGAGAGCTGGATATACAGCAGATAAACAGATGAAAATATAAAGTGATGGATCAATAACAGATGGGTGGGATAATATATGAGCATATCGATGGCTAGATGGACAGGTAGATAAACAGATGAATGGATGGATGAATGAACTGACAGATAAAGGATGAATGAGTGGACAGCTAAATAAACTGATAAATAAATGAATGTATAGTTGGCTTGTTGGGTGAATAGATGGATGGATAAAAAATGGGTAGGAGAATGAATGGATGTACTGACAAGAAAGGGCTGTAAAATAGGAAGTCTAGATTGATATTCAGGTATCGGTAAGTGGTGGGGAAACTGGGAAATCTGGGTTGGAAATAGAGCCCCTAGGGATTTGGAAGAAGCAGTGGTACTCGGCAAACAGGGAGGGGAGGATGTAAGAGCCCAGGACCCTCCTCAGGGGAAAGGGACGCTGCTGTGAAGAAACCCCGAGGGAAGGGAAGGCGGCACTGTGCTGAGCCCCAGGTTGGACAGAACGTAAGTGTCGGGGTACCCAGGACCCAGAAGAGCCAGGCCTGGCACTCTGCTAGATCAGAGCTCTCAGCCAGTCAGGCTGACCCCAGAAAGTGAAGGTCCCGAGAGGCCGCCCCTACCAGCTCTGCCCCCAAGCAAGTGACTGTTGGCCACACAGGGATCTCAAGAGCGGTGGGCATTTGTGGGCTTAGGGGGCCTCAGCAGGGCCTGGGGGCAGCAATGGCCTTCCTGTGGTGGAGCTACCCTTCTTCCATCCCACTCTTTCTCCCTACCCCAGCCTCCAAGACCACCCCTCACAGTTCCAGCTTCCTCTGGGCAGGGGGCCTGGCCCCCATGGCCTCCCAGGCCAGCCCCTTGGAGCACCACCTGCCCCAGCCGGGCCTGAGACTTCCTGTATGTAGTGCAAGAGATTTATGCAAACGGGCTGGGGCGGTGATGTCACCCCAAGGGGACTATCTCCCAGTGGCAGGCCCTTCGATAAAATCAGGAACTTGCGCTGGCCCTGCAATGTCAAGGGAGGGGGCTCACCCAGGGCTCCTGTAGCTCAGGGGGCAGGCCTGAGCCCTGCGCCCGCCCTGAGTTCGTCCAGCCCCTGACGGGGCGCCCCATCCTGAGGGGCTCCGCACTGGCCCCCACCGAGGCAGGGGACCTGACCGGCTCGGAGCTCGGCTGGATGTTACAGGCGTGCAAAATGGAAGGGTTTCCCCTCGTCCCCCCTGTGAGTACCGGGACTCCTCTACTAGTCTGACCCGCGGCCCTCAGACGACCGTCCGGCTGCCCACCAGCCCGCCAGCCAGCCAGCTGCCCTCCCGGGCTCGCTATCAGTGGGAAGTTGGTGTTTCCTCCCTGGAGCTCCTGGCCTGAGACCCAGCAAGGGGGCCATTGGCTTCCTCGGAGCATGCCCTGGCGGGCTGAGGGCTGGGCCCATGGTGGGGCTGTGATCGGTGGGGCCTGAAGGGTTATTTATAGATGGGGCTCGGGTGGCAGGCCGAGCTCCTGGGCAGGGTGCTGGGCTGAGGATGGTGAGCGCGGCGGCTGAGACATGGTGGAAGAGGAGATGGGGATACTGGTGTGGGGGGAAGCCGGGCCCTGGACAGTAAAGGCTTGAGGGCAGGAGGCAATAGGCCAGAGGTCTCACCCATGGCCCGGGTGCTCCTGGAGATGGAGGCTGGTTTATGTCTGGGTCCCCAGTGCCTGGTCTGGGGCCTGGCACGGGGGACATGGTTGTTGACCCAAGGGTCTGGGCCTGGGGCCGGCAGGTCCGCAGGGGCTGGGCAGCAGCAAGAAGTAGAGCAGAGACCAGCGGGGCAGTTGGGCCATGGGCCATGGGGCAGGGAGGGGAGGGCAGGGCTGGAGCTGGGCCCAGCTTGGGCTGAGCTCAAGGGCGCTGGGGTAGGAGCCGGTAGAGAGGAGGCTGGAGTGAGGGCAGGGGCTGAGGGTGGGATGAGGACCAGGGCTGGAGGTGAAGCAACAGGAGTCCGAGGAGAGCCCTGGCGGGGAAGGGCAGCAGGCAGGGGGCAGAGCCCCACTGCCCCTGCTCTCCGTGACAGTTGCAGCCTCGGGCAGGTGCAGACCTGGGCCCGTCAGAGAGGACCCCTCCCTCTCTCTTTCCCACCCCCATCCCCACTTGGCCGGGGTGGGGAGCCCTGGGGGAGCCGGGAAGGGTTTGGCAGGGCCTGCCCACCTGACTCAGCTTTCCCGGCCTAGAGGCAGCTCCCTTCCCCCGCCCCACCCCAGCCAGGCCTCAGAGCCCCGGGAGGCTCCCCAGGCCAGGCCCGACATCCTGCTGTGGGGCTGCGTTGCTGGAGACCCAGGGCTGGGCTCCCGGCCTTCTCACTGGCTAGACGGAGACAGCTCCCTCCAGCGCTCCAGACGGAGCTTTGTCCCGCCCTCCCCCTCCACCACCAAGAAGGTGGGGCAGGGGGCAGGCAGGGAGGGGATGGAGGTGGTCCCAGGAAGATCCAAGTCTGCCTTAAGAAAGCCACAGGCCCACAAGCTTGAACACATTGCCCCTGACGCTTGACCTTTCATTCCCCCCGACTCCAGACACAGCTAGGCAGGAGACGCATCTTCTTGGGCTGCTACAGCCAACCCCCCAGGGCTACTCCTGGGAAGGTGGGCTCCCAAGGCACCCTGGCCCCCCCACCCAAGCCTGAGGGCCGGAGTAGCTGTTGTGCAATCGCTGGGCACACACTGCGGGGGTGGGGAGAGGCCTGATGACTGTTGTGAAGACTGGGTGTGCTGTCCCTGTGCCTGCACCAGGACAGGGAGGAGTGAGGGGTGGAGGGGGAGGAGGGGGAGAGGAGGACAGGAAAGAGTGAGGGGGTGGAGGAGGAAGGAGGGGGAGACGAGGACAGGGAGGAGTGAGGGGCTGGAGGGGGAGGATGGGGAAGAGTGAGGGTCTAGGGGGGGAGGAAGGGGAGAGGAGGACAGGGAGGAGTGAGGGGGTGGAGGGGAGGGGTAGAGAGGAGGAGAGGGAGGAGTGAGGGGCTGAAGGGGGAGGAAGAAGAGGGGAGGACAGGGAGGAATAAGGGGTGGAGTGGGAGGAGGGGGAGAGGAGAACAGGGTGGGTGGGAGAATGAGGGGTGAGGGCAGGAGGGAAGGGAGGAAGAGAAGGGACTGTCCCAGTGGGTATGTCAGAAGGAGGATGGAGGAAGGAGAGTGAGAGGACCAAGGCTCTGGCTGGCCTATGGCCCCCAAGCCTGCCTGGTGACACAGTAGAGCCCATGAGTGTGAGCGGCCATTGGTCATCATGGGCCCCAAGCATGCCTTGGGCCTGGAGAAAGGCTGTGGTGACAGTGGCAGGAGGACATGTTTGTGTGCTATGAGGATGGGTGTGCAAGCAGAATGTGAGTGGCCATGAGCCTGAAACACAGGTGCCTGAGGCAAGTGTGAGGAGACGTGTGTTCATTCAAGTGGCCGAGTGTGCCTACAATGTGAGTGTATAACGGTGTGTGTGCATGTGACCACACGTGTGTGACTGTGAGTGACCCGTAGAGTGAGTGTGGGCAGGCATGTGGGTGTGAGTTCATGTGTGGGAGTGTGGGTGTCATGGGAAATATCTGTACGTTTGGAGGTGAAGGTGTGTCCGTGTGAACTTGAGAGAGTTCGGGGAACTGGGGGTGCAGGTGTGAGAGGGAGTGAGGCTTGAGGGGCCACCGTGTAGGGGAGGGGGTGGAGGGAGGCCATGCTCTCCTCTCAGCCTGGGTCCTCTTTTGACCCCTGACCTTTGGAGTCCCTGTGAGCCCCTTTCTGCAGGAGCCAAGTCTCTTGCTCTCCTGGGTCCCCCTGTCCCCACTGTGGCCTCTCCCAGTTCCAGGCGGAGAGAAGGCTGTAGGCCTGATGCCCGTCCTTCAGTGTGGGAGGGTGGTGTGGCCCCAACATTCCAGAGGCTGACAACCTGGCTGGGGTTTTCCTGCCACCATCGAGTCCTGACAGCCTCCTCTCTCAGCAGCCATCAGAAGACCTGGTTCCCTATGACACGGACCTGTACCAGCGCCAAACGCATGAATACTACCCCTATCTCAGCAGCGATGGAGAGAGCCACAGCGGTGAGTCCCAGGCCTCCCGCCCCCCACGCCCCCCACGCCCCAGCCTGCGGTCACTGAGCATCGTGGTGGGCCAAGGCCCGAGGTCAGCTTCGTCCCCATTTATCTTCTGATCCAATCTGTGTGGCTTTTCACAAACAAGGAAGCCGAGGCTCAGGGCGCTAAGTGACTTGTACAAGGTCACACAGCTGGTCAGGGGACCCCAGTCTGTCTGCTCCAGTCCGGTGGGCCTCTCCTGCTTTCCTCTCCTGCTCCCCCAGCCGCCCCTTCTTCTCTGACGTTGTTACTCCCTTACTGTGAATTTCACATTGGTGTAGCCCCTGCTCTCTGCTGTGTTCTCAGCCTCTCTTGACGTTTGGGGCTGGAGAATTTCTCTGTTGTGGGGGCCTGCCCTGCACATTGTAGGATGTCCAGCGGCATCCCTGGCTTCCACCCATTAGATGCCGGAAGTACCTCCAGTCACGACAACCAAAAATGTCTCGACATGTTGCCAAATGTCCCCTGGGGGACAGAATCCCCCCTATTTGAGAGCTGCTCATTAAGGGGAAGGCTCTGAGGGCCCCTCATTCCGTAGGGGCTCAAACCTGGTTTGCTGGTGTGGGAGTGAGGTTGGAGCATGAGCCAGGGGTCCTTCAGACCGAGTCTCACTGCCCATCCCAAGGCCCAGCCTCCACCCCGGAGCACATTCAGGGCCGGTGGGGACACACACTAGGGGCGTGGGACCTGGGCAGCGCACTGGGACAGGCCACGCAAAGGGGATCTTGGTATATGGATGGGACACCCCTGAGGCACAGTGAGAAGGCCTAGTGAATAGGTCTTCCTTGTGGGATTCTCCGGGAGTTCTGAAGTCTGGGCGGCGGACACGGGGATGTCTGCAGCCCCCGAGGGAGAGGCAGGCTGGGTGCCACCGCAGGAGAAGGCTTCACACCTGGGAGCCAGCCCCACCTGTAGCTCCATTCCTCAGGCTCATGCCTGGCTGTCTCCCCCCCTCCCTGACGGCCCGCCTGGGGATGGCACCCGCAGCGGGGCCCTCTGAGGACGCTCACATCTGGATGCCGGATCCTGCGAACTGTTGCACTGGGAACACAGCACTGGCAACGATTATAAAGACCATACCTGGGAGCCACTGCTAGGGAGTAGATGGGGGAGGAGCCTCGAGTGCGCGTGTGGGGACACAGAGACTTCTTTCAGAATCCCGGGGCTAGGAAGGTTTTAAAGGTCTTCTTTTTCATCCTTTCAAGCTTATTTATGGTTCTGCAAGCAATGCATCCTTCCTGGGGAAAAGCCGGACAATTTAGAGAGAGTCTCCCTCATCCACCTCTTTCCCCAGCGCCCCCAGCCAGGATCAAGTGTGGGTCTCCGTGACCTAGAGAGCAGCCCTTGGTGACCCTTGCACCTAGCAGTTCAGAACCGGGGAAGGTCCCTCCGCACTTGAAGACTGGCTCCCCCTGGTGGCTCCGGGCAGCAGGACAGCCAGGTCCCCACGAATTCAGCATTGCCTGGGACTGCTTAGGGCCTGTTTCCCTTCTGGCCTAACCTCTTCTCAGTATCACTGGTGTTGGGGGCATTTCCTTTGGGCCTGTTACAGCCTCAGTTTCCCCTCCTGTAATAGGAGGGCGTGTGCATACATCTAGAAACCGGCTAGACCGGGGGCTGGGGATGATGGAGTGAGCACTTTAGAGAAAGACTATGCTTTCCTGGCCCAGTGCCCAGGCAGGTCCCTTGTATCTGGGCTGGGGCTCTAGGAATGACTCCTAATTAGACACACCTGTTTTGGTCATTCCTCAATTGCTTCAGAAACTTCTCTGGCGTCCCCAGGTGGCCTGGCCCCCACTCCCTGCACCCCTGCTCCCATAATTGCCAATCTGACCATCTGTGCTGATCTGTGCATCTGTTCCGTCCTTTCTTTCTCTTTTTTTAAGATTTTATTTATTTATTTGAGAGAGAGCGCGCGCGCAAGAGAGAGAGCATGTGCAGCGGGGAGGGGTAGAGGGAGAAGGAGAAACAGACTCCCTGCTGAGCAGGGAGCCTGATGTGAGGGGCTTGATCCCAGGGAGCCTGATGTGAGGGGCTTGATCCCAGGACACTGGGATCCTGACCTGAGCCAAAGGCAGATGCTTAACGGACTGAGCCATTCAGGTGCCCTGTTCTGTCCTTTCCTAATACCTCTTGGAAGGTACTGTCTGAAGACTCAAGAGTAGAGACACCCCACGTTTCCCTACCACTTCCTGCATGTCCTCTGTGTCTACGTTTTCAGGTGGTTGAAACTTACTAAAAAGGCACTGGGACTGGACCTGGGGCTGGTTCTGGGTCTATCACTCACCAGTGTGTGACCTTTGAGCCAGCAAATGACAGCCTTTAGGAGCCCCGGCCCCTCGTATATGGAAGTGAGAGCATGGAAACACTTATCTCGTCACGTTGTGGCAATCTACTGAGGTCAAGCGTGAAATGTGCGAGGTCCTGAGTCCAGGGCCCAGGGAGCTTTCAGGGCGCAGTACGTTCGCATTATGACATCCCCCAGGGAGGAGAGAGGAAGCGACTGGGAGAGTGGGAGAAGCCCAGAGGGCTCTGTACCAGACCCACTGCGTCAGTTCAACTGACCGAGGTGACAGGCAACCAACCAGCCTCCCACCCGTCCAGCCACCCACCCCTGCAGCCACCCACTCATCCTTCCAACATGTATCTTCTTTCCACATGCCCACTCATCCCCCACTTGGCCACTCACCACATAGCTTCTGATTACATGCCGGGTGCCGGGCACTGTTCTAGACACTGGAGGGTCCATGATGAGTCAGACAAGGCCATGGCTCTCCAAGAGCTTCCAGTCTGGTGAGGGAGGGGCCGGTAAGCAGTCACATGAGCAGACACACAATAATAAGTCCTATAAAAGGCAACGTCACGTAATGCAGAGCGCCGATGTTGGGGCTGCCTTCCCTTGGGTGGTCAGGGAAGGCCTCTGAGGAAGCTTGAGGTGGTAAGGACCGTGCACGCAAAGGAGAAAGATGGTCTAGGTGGAGAGAACAGCAAGTGTCTATTCTATTCCCGCAAGATGAATTGTGGCATCACGCTGTTCTGCAAGTGGCTGCTTTTTACTCAAGCTTGCCGTAGACATTTCTCCGTGACATACGTGGCACAGCAGAGACGGAGAAAAGCTATTTTTCCAGTCTTCCTAGTCCAATGTTAAGTCAACGTACACGTGATGATTTGAAATGGAGACTTAGAACGTTGTCCATTTATTCATTCATGGGCATTTACCGAACACCTTCTTTGTGCTAGGTGGAGAGGAATCTAGCTTGAATCTTCAATTTGAGATATTATCTAATGTTCTGTCTCGTTCTATTGAAGATGAGACTCTGCCTGTAGCCATTCAGAACACACACACACACTCACACACACTCACACTTCACACATTTCAAAATGAGTATACAGCAACTTTTTTCCAGTTTCATGGACATAACTGACGTACAACACTGTGTAGGTTTAAGGCTCACGGCATAATGACCTGACATACGTAGCGAGTGTGAAATGGTCACCACAGCAAATTCAGTTAATACCCTTTACCTCCTAGAGATACAAAACAAGATTTTCTCCTTGTAGAGAGAACTTTGAGGGTCTAATCTATTGACAGCTTTCAGATACACCATACGGAATTGTTAATTGCAGTCACCGCATCGTACATTGTGTCCCCAGCACTTATAACCGCAGTTTGTCCCTTTTGACCACGTTCCTCCAATTCCCCCGACCCCAGCCTCTGGCAACCACATATCTGATCTCCTCATCTCTAAGCTTGGGATATTTTTGTTTTTTAGATTCCACATATAAGTAAGATCATACAATATTTGTCTTTCTCTTAAGTAACTTATAAAATCAATATCTGCATTTTCCATTATTATGACCATGTGAAGATTTCTCAGCTGAGCCAAGTGGTATACTTTGATTACCTGTACTTTCTCGTCCCCAAGAAAGAGGACGAGGGGCGGGGTAGCAAAGAGATAGAGCCCTTGCTCTGGAGCCAGGCTGCTGAGATTCACACCCCATCGCCCCGTTACTCTCTGGGGTAACCATGGGCAAGATATTTCACCGCTCTGTCTCAGCTTCATAATGGTACCCCCTTCCCAGGATTGCTCTAAAGATTGAGTGAGTCACTGTACATGAAATCCTTAGAACGGTGCCTGGCACATGGTGAGTGCTGCGTAACGTGGATGGGAGTGTCCTAAGAGAGGCTGTGTGGGACGTAGGGTTTTGTTGTTTGCTTGTTCTCATGTCTTCGTGGTTAACAGTAGTTTGGCTGTGTACAGAAATCTAGGTTGAAAACCACATTTTCCCTTAGACATTTGAAAGCATTTCTCGATCTTCTGCTTACTAGAGTTTTTTCTTTGAAGTCCTCTTTTTTATCCTTTTTTTTTTGTCCTTTTTATGTCCTCTTTTTTGAATGTAACCTTATTGTGTGTGTGTGTGTGTGTGTGTGTGTGTGTGTTTCTGCTTGTTTAGTTTTGTTTTGTCTCTCTGGAAGTTTTTAGTACCTTCTCTGAAAACTCAGTGGTTCCACTGAATAAGCTTTTTAAAAAATCACTCTGGCGGTTGTGGGAAAATTGATAGAGTGAGGGCCACGGTAAGAACAGGGCGCAGGCACTGGGAGGGGGCTCCTGTAATAATCCAGGCAAGAGATGACAGTGGCTTGGCCAAGGGTGGTAGCAGTAGAAACAGAGAGGAGTGGACAGATCGGGGTAGATTTTGAAAGTAGGGCTCATAAAATTTACTATTCTTATTTTTTTAAAAAAGATTTTATTTATTGGACAAAGAGAGAGAGCACAAGCAGGGGTGCATCAGGCAAGGGAGAGGGAGAAGCAGGCTCCCCCGCTGAGCAAGAAGCCCATTGTAGAACTTGATCCCAGGACCCTGGGATCATGACCCAAGCCAAAGGCAGTCGCTTAACCAACTGAGCCACCCAGGTGCCCCAATTCTTATTATTTTAAATTGTGGTAAAATACTCATAATATAAAATGGTGGTTCTATTTTTAATTTTTTTTTTTTTTTAAAGATTTTATTTATTTATTTCACAGAGATAGAGACAGCCAGCGAGAGAGGGAACACAAGCAGGGGGAGTGGGAGAGGAAGAAGCAGGCTCCCAGCGCAGGAGCCCGATGTGGGACTCGATCCCGGAACGCCGGGATCACGCCCTGAGCAGAAGGCAGACGCCTAACCGCTGTGCCACCCAGGCGCCCCTATTTTTAATTTTTGAAGACCTCCATATTGTTTTCCACAGTGGCTGCCCCATTTTACATTCCCACCCACAGTGCAGAAGGGTTAGTTTCTCCACATCCTCACCAACGCTGGTTAGTTTCTGTTTTTTGATAGTAGCCATCGCAATGGGATGTGATAGGATTTGCTCTTTGTGAGGGGATTGGTGAAGGAACTAGAATTCCAAAGCGTGTCTCTTCTCCATCCTTCCATCTTTCATCCTTTCATACCACTGACCCTCTGCCCATCCCCCAATGTATTCAAACACCCATCTAATGGTGCACTCATTCACCTTTCCAATTGTCCTTCTCTTCACCTGCCAAATCCTCTAGCCCTCTTGCACGTACCTATCCATCTAATAAATATATACAAAGCATCTCTCGTACACCAGGCACATTGCTAGGTACTGTGGGATCAATAAAACACAAATCCTACCAGATTTATTATTATTATTATTATTATTATTNAGTGGGAGAGGAAGAAGCAGGCTCATAGCGGAGGAGCCTGATGTGGGGCTCAATCCCACAACGCCGGGATCATGCCCTGAGCCGAAGGCAGACGCTTAACCGCTGTGCCACCCAGGTGCCCCAGATTTATTATTTTAACAGGGGAAATAACTAAAATTTACTAATTAGGATACAAGGTAGAGAGTAACAAGTGTGATGAAGCCTGGAGCTCCACACTCTCTGGACCTCTGTTTTCCCTGATCTGAGCGATGGGCTAGGCTTCAGGAGCTCATGTCCTGTGGTCTGTGATTTCCTAAAGTTTTTTCTCAGCCCTTGTCTTCTTAATTCCTCATCTTCCTTCTCTGTCTTGATCTTACTTCTGCTCCCCTGGGGGGATCCCTGGGCTGAAGGCTGGGATTTCTGCTCCAAGAAGATAAGGTCAGCTGAATGACACTTTAGGGCTTAAGTTTTATGTATGCGTGGAGTTGTTTGGAATACCATTTTGTTTTTATCCTGGTGACCTACAAGTATTAGGGACACCAGAAATACTGAGTAAGAATAGGGATGGGTGGGTAGGACTTTGGTCCCAGATTGGGAGCTGGTTTAAAAGGAGGTAATGAGAGATCAGGATGAATGGGTTATTGCTGACTGGCTGGCTGATGGATGGGTGGATGAAGGGAATGACGGATGATGAATGGGTGGCTAGCTGATGGATACGTGATGGATGGGTGGATGATGGGCGAGTGATGGATGGATGGAGGGCAGATGATGAATAATGGGTGACAAACAGACGGATACAAGCAGGCAGCAAAGTCATTGGCACCATGGGTCTTCATTAAAGCTTTCGTTAATGGTCCTGTCTCTCAGAAGCCGTACGGTGTAATGGTAGTTCAGTCCCTGGAGGTAGATACTGGTGACTTTACCAATGCCTGTGTGTGGACAAGGGACTTAAGGTCTTCGAGTCATAGTTTCCTCCTGTGCAAAAGAGCTTGTCATAGCTAAGGTGAGATGGAATGAGAAATGTGGTGTGAGTACTCAGCATAGTGTCCGGGACATAAAAATACACGTTAAAAGCTAACTTCTATTGATCGTTTGACCGAATGTTGATGGAGGCCCCCTGTGTGTTGGGTGGCCTAACAGGCTATGCAAAGGGGGGTCCAGAGCTCACTGCGGATATGCACATGCCATTATATTCTTTTGAGGAGCAGGGTCGTGCTAAGGAGGCATATTGCGGGATGACCCAGGGAACCCAGTGATGGGTAAGGCAATGTATTCGCCAACAGTCTTCTAGAAATGAGGTCCAAAGAGCCCAGGAGTGCTGACTTTGGCACTCTGAAGGATTCCTTGTATTGTGTCCCTTCAGAGGAACGTTTCTGCCTACCAGACAGCGTTTATTACATAATTGCCTGACCACCCAAATCAAGGGTAAAGGCGAGGTTTCCGTTGGGCCTTTTGAAACCTTCGAGTCCCCTTTGCAGTTTCAGGGGACCCTGGGGCAGAGTTCCAGAGTTTCAGTGAGCAAAGGAACCTCTTTAGGGCACTGTTAAACTCCAATTCTTAGCTCCCCTCTCAGTGATTCCCCGGGTCTCCAAGTGGGACCTCCAGAGCGACTCTGCAGAAGGTGGCCTGAGACCCCCCAGGGAATGCTGGCCTCAGGCTGGGACCGTTAGAGTGAGCTCAGGGGTCTCATGCGGAGCTAGAGCGGGTGGGGGGGCAGGAGGGAAAGAGAACAGTGGGGGTGCTGCACACACGCAGGGTCCTCCAAATCCTGGAAGTGGAGTGGGTTTGAGGGTGGGGGTTTGGTAGGCAGGATAAGGCATTCTGTCAGGATCTGGACAGTGCAACCTGGGTGGGCAAGGCGAAAATGGGAGGGGCCAGGAGTGGGGTCGGAGGGCGGATCTACCCCTAAAGAGGACCCCGGATTGGCTCACCAAATCCCAGAGTCCCCCCAAATCGCCTGTCTCTAAAGCACAGAGCCAACTCTCCCAGGCAGGTGGAAGGCTCTGGGTCCCGTTAACTCGCTGCAAGATGAAAGTACAAATGAAGTGTTGGTTTGTTTTCCCTTCAGATTTAGATAATTTTGTGGAGGAGAGTAGGAGAGAGCTCTCAGGAGGCTAGGATTTATTCATTCATTCATCTGTTTGCTCGTTCAAGAAGTTCGTTCAGTGGCTACTGTGTTTGGCACTGGGAGTAAGGGGAGAACAAAACCCGTCACTGTCCTCGTGGGGCAATGCTGAGGCCCCAACTCTAGCCTCTGGGAGAAAGTGACAGCCAGGCCCCCCAGAATGATTTCTCTGGGCCACTGACCCAGGTGGCAGGGAGCGGGAGGAAGAGGAGATAAACATGCATGAAAGTATCTGCCATTTGCTCAAGTGCTGATCTGGGTTCTTTAGAACGACACATTAGTACTAGTAGTGGGTAATGTTCATTGAACGAATTTTGTGCCAGGTTCTATTCTAAGCACTTTGCAGGCATTAACTCGTTCAACCTGCACAAGACTGAGATGGTGTCATTATTAGCCCCATCTTACAGATGAGGAAACTGAGGCTTACAGACATGCAATGACCTGCCCAATGGCACATAGCGGTAAATGGCAGAGGTGGGATTTGAACCCAGCTCTGCCTGACTCTCAAATCACGTATTTTATCTCCTCTGTGCCATGCAGCCTTGTAGAGGTGGGAGTGTGGGCTGGCTGGATTGTGGATTCAGGTATTTCATGTGTGGACAGGACCTCTGTTAACTACCTGGTCAGGTCTCTGACTTTTAGATTGGGGAACTGGAGGTTCAGGGAGACAAAATGTCTTGTCCAGGGTCACACAGCAAAGCCCCCACAGAGCAGTATTAGAAAGCAAGTCTTCTGAGAACTAGTCCAAAGCCAAAAAAACACATGTCATTTTTTGGGGGATGTGTGAGTGAATGAGTATGTGCTTGTGTGAAAGAAAAAAAGACAGACAGACGGACAGACAGACACACACCCACACAGACACCCACGGGGCTGGTGATGGTCCCCATGTAGCATCCCAGAGATGCTGGCTTGGCCTACCATCTTGGACACTCCCTCTTGGGTCACATGAGAAAATCCCTCTTGTCACTTTATCACCACATCTTCTTTTGGACCCCAGATTGTCCCCAGGAACTCCACAGACATGTGGCACTTTTTTTGTTTTGTTTTGTTTTTTTTCCTGGAAAAGATGTCCAGAGAAACCATGTCCTAGTCCCAAGACAGGGCTCCTGATGGCATGCGGCTGTTCCCCAAATTCGAATCCACCCTACCGCAGACTCTGAAAGCACCTAGGAGGGGGTTTCCAGCAAAACCCGGTGTCCTGGCAGCCTGGCTGGGAGACAGAGACAGCCGCCCAGAGGCATGGCTTTGAAGGGGCAGCGCCCCGGGCCGGGACAGGTTCTGGTGTGTGAGGAATGTCAGCCGTGTGACTTCGCAATCACACCTTGGCCATGTGACAAGACCGTGTGCGTGGGACTGTGGCCTCAGGAACCAGTCTGTGGTTTCCAGGGGAGTGGAGGGCGGATCGGCATTCCCTGAGGGCCTCCTCTGGGGCTGGGAGTTTTTACCATGGGAACTCATTTGTATCCTCCCAGTAACTCTTATCCCCATCTTATTAGTGAGTCTGCTGAGGCCGAAGAGGTCCGTGCATGTGCCTGTGGTCACAGAGAGAGCAATGGCAGAGCCAGGATTCAGACCTACGGGTCTGGGCTCTGCCACGGCCGGGGGCCGCTAACTGCAGGCATGTTCTGCAGCCTGGCGGAGCCTCGGCGTTCTCATCTGTAAAATGGGGGTGGTGGGTAACAAGGTGGGCGGTGAGACATGCATGTCCCCTCGGAGCCCAGCTGGGTCTGTGATCGCAGCCCCCCACGGCCCGGCCTCGCGACATTTAGAGGTATGACAACCTGCTCCTGCCCGTGCACCCGGGCTCACCCCACGCTGCCTGGCTGCCCCTGCAGACCATTACTGGGACTTCCACCCGCACCACGTGCACAGCGAGTTCGAGAGCTTCGCCGAGAACCACTTCACGGAGCTGCAGAGCGTGCAGCCCCCCCAGCTGCAGCAGCTCTACCGCCACATGGAGCTGGAGCAGATGCACGTGCTCGACACCCCCATGGCGCCCACCCACGCGGGCATCGGCCACCAGGTGCGTGCGGCCGCCGGGCCCGCGGGACCGGGCTGTGGTGAGACGGGCGCTTCACAGGAAGCTGACACAGGCTCTTACTCAACTCGGCTTCCTGCCCCACAGCGCCAACGGCGGCCGGAGCCCCAACGGCTGCCTCCTGACCCTCCGACTGACCTCGTGACCCCACACCCCTTATCTGCCTTTGCCCCGCGATGGACAGAGCCCCAATAGTTCCCACCCTCTGCTGGTCCACCTGACCACGGTGGCCCTCCTGACTCCCACTGCACCCCCCCATCCACTGGCCCCTTATGGACCCGGTATCTGAGTCGCTGGACACTGACCTCCACTGGCCTCCCCGTCTCCACTGACCCCCTTTATTGACCCTCCTCAGCCCCACGGACCCTAATCCGCATCAGTGACCTCTGTTAACCTCTACCACCCCTCACTGACCTCCATTGGCCCTTCCCTCTCTTCTCACCCGTTTATGAAGCCCCATTCACTCCCTTACCCAACCTGTCGGCCCCTCTGCCGTGCCTCCCCGACCCCAGGAATGCCAGGCCATACGGCACCTCTGTGCATCTGGGGAAAGGGCACCCTTTCTTCTGGCCACGCAGCCATGAACCAGGGGGCCCAGGGTGGGCCGGATTCCAGCAACCGCTGCCCCCCCCCCAACCCACGCCCTGTGTGGAGTTCACCCTGCCTGACCCCTGTAACCTGACTGACCTCCAACTTCCCCAGCCTTCTCCTAGATCTTTGCCCCTTGCTGTCCTCCTCACCCTCCTTACTCCCTCTTCTCTTGCTAGGATGACCCCTACCCAGCAGCCTTGAGCTGTGAACTGGGCCTCACTGACCTCAGCCCTCTTTCCCTGCCTTTCCAGGTCTCCTACCTACCCCGGATGTGCCTCCCATACCCCTCCCTGTCCCCGGCCCAGCCCAGCTCGGATGAGGAGGAAGGCGAGAGGCAGAGCCCCCCGCTGGAGGTGTCTGACGGGGAAGCCGACGGCTTGGAGCCGGGGCCTGGCCTCCTGCATGGGGAAACAGGTAGGGCAGCCCAGTCATCCGGCCTGGCCCCAACCCTGGCCATTACATGCCCCCTGCAACCCAGCCAAGGCCACAGCAGTCATGCCACAGAGCTGAGTGTGTGTCCGGATCTGTGAGCGTGGGAACATCAGCCCAAGTGTGTGCAGCCTCTGTGACCGTCTGTGCCCATTCGTGTGTCGGTGAACACACGTGCACGAGTGTGTTACGAACACGCACAGACACCTCTGTGACGGGGCGTGGGAAGGCGTATGCACATCTGTACCTCTGTGGGTTGCATGTGAATGGGTGTGAGCGGGTGTGAATGCCAGGGTCCCCGTAGACCACCCCTTCCCCTCAGTCCTTCCCCAGTGACCGTCCCCCAGGGGGTCCCCCATCAGGGAGAGGTAAGGATGGGTCCCTGTGTTGGGGCGCTGACCACCTCCCGCCCGCAGGCAGTAAAAAGAAGATCCGCCTCTACCAGTTCCTGCTGGACCTGCTCCGCAGCGGGGATATGAAGGACAGCATCTGGTGGGTGGACAAGGACAAGGGCACCTTCCAGTTCTCGTCCAAGCACAAGGAGGCTCTGGCCCACCGCTGGGGCATCCAGAAGGGGAACCGCAAGAAAATGACCTACCAGAAGATGGCCCGTGCCCTGCGCAACTATGGCAAGACGGGTGAGGTCAAGAAGGTCAAGAAGAAGCTCACCTACCAGTTCAGCGGGGAGGTGCTGGGCCGCGGGAGCCTGGCCGAGCGGCGCCACCCGCCCCACTGAGCCCAGGCCCGCAGAACCCACTGGGCCCGCCAGGCCTCCCCGCTGGCCATAGCATTAACCCCTCGCCTGGCCCGGACACAGGGAGGCAAGCTCCCAGGGGCCAGGGGCAGGACTGTGGCGGGCCGGGCCTCGCCTCACCCGTCCACTCCCTCCTCCAAGCCCGCTACCCACACCCTTTCCTCGCCTCCCAGCGGGCCTCCAGCCCCGGCTCCAGAGGGCCACCTGGGCGTCTGACCCCAGGGAGGGGTCGGCCTTGCTTAGTGCGACCCGGGGTGCTACCTTGGAAGTTCGAAGTCATCATACTCGTGTACATTGACCCCTTCTTCTTAAGCGTCTGTCCCTTCCCACACCTCTTCCCCATTAGCTTCCTCAAGGAAACAAGTTATTAAAGTTATTCTCGGTAAGCCCTCTTGTAGCACAGAGTCTCTTTTACAATTTTTTGTGCGTCTTGCCTGGGCGCCCCCGTCTGATCTCGTTTTTTCTCATTTGTCCATCGGGCATTTACTGAGGACGCCACCCAGTGCTGGGCGCTGGGGACATCAGGACATCAGGACAAAAGACACACGGTACCTGACCCGGAGTTAGAGCTGGTGGGAGAACAAGTCCTTGGTTGTTCTTAGGAGAACAAATCATGAAAAAGCCCTCTGTGCCTGGTAAATGGGCTTTTTAGAAATGCCTTAAAGAGGCTTAAACTCTCGGTTACGGCTCCGGTGAGGATGAGAATAGGAAATTGTGGCCGCAACACTGGATTTTCTGGCTATTTATTACATGTCAGCCTTGAGAGGCGAAGTCTAATATCATCCCATTTTATAGACTGGGAAACTGAGTCTTGGAGAGGTCAAATGATTTGTCCAAAGTCACACTGCTGGGTGAGGGGCGGACCGGATCCCGCCGCTTGCAGGCTGCTAGGTGAGTGTGAAGCAGGAAGCCCCAAGTGTCTGGAGTGGGGTGCTGGTGAGCACGGACCCCACGTACATAGCGGCTTCTAGTCCACGAGGGAGAAGCAGAAAAAGATGAGCCTGGAAGGCTCAAGCATCTTGCTTCCAACAGTAAGTATCAAGATGTGGTGGAAGACAGCGGGGAGAGAGGAGACGTCCCCATGCAGCCAGCAGGCCTCAGGGAGCCCAGACTCGGGGGCCTTAGCATCAGGGCAAATAGCCCCTAATACCTCCTTGCCCTGAGGGCTAAACCGTGACCTCCCTTCTCAGGTCTCCAAGCTCCAGGAGAAGGTAAGTGGTGCTCAGTCCTCCTTAAAGAAGGTTAAGGAGCAGGCAATACAGTTACAAGTAGTTGAAAAGCCCTGGGCAGGGCAGAGAAGAACGGATTGCGGGGTGGAAAGGAATGGGAAGTTTGGGCCACATGGCGATGCTTCCGTAGAGAATTCCTCCCTCCCGGCCGAGAGGGGCACCTGTTCCTGATAATAGATCTTGCTTGGAGAGAGTCACAGGTAATTTGCTTCTTTCTGTGCCTCCACTGAGGCCCTGATGTGCTGGGGTGGGGAGGGGGAGGGGCAGGGGGTGGGGAAAAGCAAAAGTTCATAGAGGAACAGTGTGTGAGGGGGTACAGCATATTCTGACAGTATTTCTTGTGTGAATCTTTGTTCCTTTGGCAAGAGCCAGCTCTCCCTCTGACTTCACTTCGGGGTGTATTTGGAGATCTACCCCCTGCCCTCACCCGCAGGCCCTCCCAGCCCTTCCCCTTGGAGGGACGCCAGCGCCCAGTATTGCCCTCTGCCCCCCTGGCTCTGGACTGAGCCCACCCAGGACTCCACCGCATACAGCCAGCCCAGGGCCCTGGGAGCTCCAGTAGCAGGGGAATTGTCATCTAAAACTTTCTACGGACAGAAGCCATCACCTGGACTGGCGGGGGAAGGCACAGGAGCTAGCCGGGAACAATGTGGCCCTGCCATCTCCCTGGAGAGCCTCACTCTCTGGAATTTGTCTATATTTAGCAGGTGGCTGGGCAGGAGGCAGATAAGAAATCCTGGGCAGGGGGAGGGCCCCTTATATAGCGGTGGGGGGACGGGTCCTGCTCAGATCCTCCTTGGGTGGCCTGTGTCTGCTCAGTTCCTGGTGTGACCTCTCTCAAGATGCCTGAGCCGGGGAAGAAACCAGGTAGCTCCAGGCCTGGGATTGGGGCTGGGTGTGGGGCAAGGAGGGCTGGGGCAGCTACAGTTGGGGGACAGGCCTCAGAGTGAGTTCCTGAGAGTGGGGGCTGTCTTCCAGGTCTTTTCTGATTCTCAGTTTCTCCCTTCCATCCTTCTGATAGAGTGAGGGAAAATCAGAGGACCCCCTCCCTGTCCCCATCCCATCTCTTCTGTAGCAAGATGAGGCCCGGGCTTGCCTTTTGGGAAAAAGCCGCCGCAGGCAGGAGCCCAAGTTGAGTCTAGACTTGAGCCCATCTCGCCGAATGCTCTTGAGCAGGCCCTTGCCCTATCTGTACAAGGAGGCGTTGGGTTGGTTCTCTCCAGCTGTGAGATTCTCTGCTTTTTGAGCCTGCCCCTTTCGTGGCCCCCAGACCAGGCATGACTCCCACGTTGAGGCAATGCAGTCCCTCTCTTCTGGGAGAGGATGTTCAAGAGGCCGCTGATCCTGGGCCAAGGGCAGAGAAAGTCACAGCCCAGAGACCTGGCTCTGGCCTGTGCTCTTACCAAGGTCGTGCAGGGCAGGGATCCAGCCCTCCAGCCCTCAGCCCCTCCCAGGCCAGCTTTATCTCAGTTGCTGATTCTCAGCCTAAGGCCCTTGGAGAACAAATTTAGCCACATTCAAGTAGGCAGAGTACCTGCCCCTTGCTAAGGGCCCCGAATGATGGGGGGGTGCTGGGCTTCTCCCAGCAGGGAGGCTGGGGTATCCAGGGACACACCTAGCAAAATTCTTGTGTGGAGGTTAGGAACACAGCCCTGGCTCTCCTGCCTCCTGGCTGTGTGATCTTAGATAAGTCACTTAACCTATCTGAGCCTCGGTGTCTTCATTGGAGAAATGGGCATAATAATTGCATCTACTTCACAGAGCCACTGGAGCATTAAATGAGGTGATGCATTAAAGTGCTTCTCACCATAGTTAGGAAGAGGGGCTGGAGGGGTGGGGTGCATGGGAAAGCCAGGGGCTTCTGCAGCCTCCATGGGCCTATCTCAGTCTCAGCCTTCAGCAAGAAGCCGAGGTCAGCGGAGGTGGCCGCTGGCAGCCCTGCTGTGTTTGAGGCCGAGACAGAGCGGTCAGGAGTCAAGGTGCGCTGGCAGCGGGCGGGCAGCGACATCAGCCCCAGTGACAAGTATGGCCTGGCAGCTGAGGGCACGAAACATACTCTGACCGTGCGGGACGTGGGCCCTGCCGACCAGGGGTCCTACGCAGTCATCGCCAGCTCCTCCAAGGTCAAGTTTGACCTCAAGGTCACAGAAGCAGGTAAGACCCTGGTCCACCTTCCCTGAGGTTTGAGCTTCTGGGGGCAGCCCTGCCGCTTCTCCATCGCCCAGGATGGAATGTCCCCATGTGCCTCCCTGGCCTGTTCCAGCCATGGTGGAAGTAGGGGAAATTCAGGGATGACTAAGCCACAGGGCCGCCCTCCCTCTGGACACCCGCTCACAGACGGGGACTTGGCGGGCAGCTGTGTGTGCTGGCAGGGAAGCCCTGGTTGCTGGGGGTGTGGAGGGAGCCCCAGCCCAGCCTGGGGAAGGAGAGGAGGGGTGGAGCTCAGAGCTGCCGGAGCAGACCCGCCAGGACCAGGACGGGGGCACGCCGTCTGCAAGGGGGAGGAGAAGGCGAAATGCTCGCTGCTGATTTAGTCAGCCCGCAGAGACTGAGGGGGACCAGGCACAAGAGGAGGGCTCTCTGGTGAGAAGCTGCTCCATGACCCCGGTCCCTGCCCCTTCCAGAGAAGGCAGAGCCTGTGCCGAGCCCTGCTCCTGCCCCTGCTGAGGCTCCTGGGGCCCCCGGAGAAGCCCTGGCCTCAGCCACTGAGGAGAAAGGAGGCTCCCCCAGTTCCGAAGGTGAGAGGGGCAGTGCAGGGAGGGCCAGGGCCAGCAGATGGCGTGTCCCAGGGCAGGTCTCAAAGGCCTCCGCTCACAGGGTCAAGCTCAGCAGCCCCTGATGGCTCAGGTGCCCCGGACGACCCCATTGGCCTCTTCGTGACGAGGCCCCGGGACGGCGAGGTGACCACAGGTGAGTGTGGGCTGTGGCGCCCGGGGGTGGGGTGGGGAAGGGAGCAGTAGCGCGTGCCCCAAGCCCAGCCTTTCGCCCCTCTCTGTAGGTGGCAGCATCACCTTCTCAGCGCGTGTGGCCGGGGCCAGCCTCCTGAAACCGCCCACAGTCAAGTGGTTCAAAGGCAAGTGGGTGGACCTGAGCAGCAAAGTGGGCCAGCACCTGCAGCTGCACAGTAGCTACGACCGGACCAGCAAGGTGGGGCCTGCGGCGCGGGGCTGGGGGCGCGGGGCGGAAGGAGGGCGTGCGGAGCCCCTGCGGGGCCCCGGGGCACAGGGGGTCCTGAGCCTGAGGCACACGGGAGGTGGGAGGAAGAAACCTGGGGAGGCTGGGAAGCAGGGTGGGCGGCCAGGGGTACTCGGGCAGACCCGTGGGCACTGGGGCGCTTGCAGGGCATGATCATCTCAAGGGGGCGTCATAAAGCGGGGAGGGGGTGTGGGCATCAGCCAGTGAGAATGTAAAGCCCCTGGATAGATGTGTCTCAGAGCCCAAGCGGCCCGTCATTATACGGATGAAGATACCAAAGCTTGAGAGGTCATTTTTGCTGGTCTGAGGTCACTCAGAGCCAGGCCTCCAACCTGTGCTTTGACTCCCAGCTTCTCCTCCTCCCACTCTTCCACAGTCCTGGCCCAGGCAAGTGGGCCTCCTGCAGGGCAGAGCCAACATGTTCAGTTGTGTGGGTTGTGCACTGCGCCAAAGTGCCTCATCTTTAAGTGAATGTCATTTGCCTTGTAGGCGTCACAGATTTATATTTTATCACCATCCTTTGCCAGCAGATGGCAGTCATGTGTCTTGAAAAGGGGCTCCTTTTTAGACGCAAAACCCTCTGGGTTAACTAAATCCTGAGGGCTGAGAAGGTTGGTGGCCATTAGCCACCTCCAGCATCCTTTAGGAGTGAAGGGCCTCCCCTTCTGACCTCTGGTCTCCCCTGACACCTCACTTCCACAGGTCTACCTGTTTGAGTTGCACATTACAGATGCCCAGGCTACCTTTGCGGGTGGCTACCGCTGTGAGGTGTCCACCAAGGACAAATTTGACAGCTGCAACTTCAATCTCACTGTCCACGGTGAGGGGAGCCTGGCGTCTGTCCTGGGCTCAGGGTCCCCATGGGTCCTGTCTCCCATGTCTGCCCCCATTTCCCAACATGAAGGAGGGCACCTGGTCCTCCCCAGAGAGCTGCTGACCCCATGCCCAGTGCTGCTCATGCAGGGCCATGAAAGAAACCCATGGAATCTTCCAAAGTTGGGGTGGGATCTGACGGCCACATCCAGCTCTCACCCGGGGTCTCAGTCATCGTGGTGTCCCAGGCTCCTGGCACAGGTGGACAGGTGAAGGGTGAGCTGAGAGCTGAGTGGGAGATCAGGCACCTCTAAGGGACTGGGGACCATCAACTACCCCATCAATCCCAGAAAGGCTCAGAGTGTGGGCTGCCAGGGTAGACGCCCACTCTCACAGGTCATGGATGGGCAGGTGTGTGCTCCTCAGACATCCCAGGGCCAGGCCTCTGGGATGGCTCCCCTGAAGCCCCTTCCCTGTCTCACCTCCCTCTCTGCACCCAGAGGCCGTTGGTCCTGGAGACTTGGACCTCCGATCGGCATTCCGCCGCACGTGAGTGGCTCTCTCTCCTTAGGGCCTGGGGGAGGCCATCGCTGGGGTCTGAGACCGATTGGGATCAGGGCTGGGAGTGACATGGGGGGAAATGCGGGAAAAGGGATGAAGCTGGTAGGGATGGGGGAGAGCAAGCTCCCCTGGGCAGGTGAGGAACTTGTTCTAACCCCCACAGGAGCCTGGCTGGAAGTGGTCGGAGGATCAGGTACCCCTCTCCTGGCCCTACCTGCCCAGTACACAGACCCCGGGAGCCCCCTCCAGCCAGTGCCCCTGCCTCTACAGTACCTCTCCCCACTCCCACACCCACCTGCCAAGCCCGGTCCAGTTGGCTCCACTGCAGCTTTACTGGGGGTCCCTCTCCACAGTGACAGCCACGAGGACGCTGGAACTCTGGACTTCAGCTCACTGCTGAAGAAGAGGTGAGCCCCTGGGGAGCAGCGCCTGGGGCAGATGGTGATGCCCCATTTCAAATCCCGGCACTGCGGTTTTCCAACTGTGCAGCCCTGAGCCAATTCCTGACCTCTCTGAGCTAGTTTCCTTGCCAGACGGTTTAGTCCTGGTGTTGGGAAGAGGCAGATGGCTCTGCAGACATTATATCCTGTGAACTCACATCCTCGCAGGGTGACCCACGGCCCCCGACCCTTGAGTCTCTGATAGCTTAGCTCAGTAGGCTGCGGGGACAAGCTGGGAATTGCTCCCCCAGCCCTCCGACTGACTCTGTGTGCTCTCCCTCTCTCTCCCGGACCCTGCGTCATGGCTGGTGCTGCGGCGGCCCAGAGAGTAAGCCTTGCGGGCCGGGCGGGTGCTTTGGGGCAGCAGGGCGCTGGTGGGCCTCTCTAGCCATCTCTGGTGAGAGACAGGGCTGGGAATCAGACGGACCTGGCTGTGGCTCCCCACTGCCCAGGGCGTCTCTGAGCTCCGGGGTCTCCTGATACCCACCTGCCAGAGCTCAGGAGGAACAAACAAGGCAATGTGTGCGGTGCAGTGTGAACGGAGTGGCGGGGGTGTGGGGGGGAGGGAGGAGGCGAGGGCCCATGGGGTGTGGCCCCGGGGTCCGTGTGGGCAGGTGGCCCACGCCTCTAACGCTCCACCGCTTTTCTGCCCTGCCCCGAGCAGCAGCTTCCGGAGGTGAGTGCCTGATGGAGCCCGCACCCCTGTCACCCCCCTTCCACCAGGACTCCCCTATGCTGAACCTTAAGTCCAATGCCAGCTCGAGCTGCGCCCCCAGAGGGAAAGGGACACGGGGGCCGGGGCAGCTCCGGCTCCTTGGTCCTGGGCCCCAGGAAGCCCCACCCCAGGCGAGGGCAGGGTGGGGGCCGCCGGGTGTCCCTTGAGGCCTCTCTGTGGGACTGTGGACGCAGGGACTCGAGGCTGGAGGCGCCAGCCGAGGAGGACGTGTGGGAGATCCTGCGGCAGGCGTCCCCGTCCGAGTACGAGCGCATCGCCTTCCAGCACGGCATCACGGACCTGCGTGGCATGCTCAAGAGGCTCAAGGGCATGAAGCGGGACGAGAAGAAGAGCACAGGTGAGCCGGTCCCTGCCATGCAAGAGGAAAGGGCACGCTCGTATGCACACGCGGGGGTGGGGGGAGTCCAGCTTAGCCCAGAGACACACAGCAGAGACACAGAGAGAGAAAGGGGGAGGCAGAGGGGGCGGTGGGAGGACACGGCTCTCTGGCACAGCCCCTGGCCACCACGGCCACCACGGCGGGTGTGAGCCTCCTGGTGGAGCAGGGGTGGCAGAGCGGTGGGGGGCAATGACAGCGGTACTCAGCCTTTCAGAAGAAGCTGGAGCCAGCCTACCAGGTGAGCAAGGGCCACAAAATCCGGCTGACCGTGGAGCTGGCCGACCCCGACGCCGAGGTCAAGTGGCTCAAGAATGGACAAGAGATCCAGATGAGCGGCAGGTGTGGTGGGGTTGGGGGGTGGGAGCTGGCGTAGGGGCTTGGGGGCCCTGGAGGCTCTCCCGCCTGCCCTCCCTGCCTCTCACCGGCCCTGTTCTCTGTCTCTGCCCGCTTCCCGCCCTGTCTCTCCCTGTTTCCCTGTCTCCCGGTCTGATTTCCCATCTTCCCGTTTCTGCCTCTGTTCTTGCTTTTTCCCTTCGTCTCGCTTCCTCTCATCGGGATGCTCCCGTGGCCCCTTCTGCTCCACAGCAAGTAAGGCTCAGCTCCTGGAGCGAGGGCTTGGGTGGGGGCCTGGGGTCCCAACAGGGGTTTGGACGGGGCACCAGGGCCCAGGAGGTGAGTGATGGCTCTCCCTGCACTCTCCGTGGCCTGGGGACAGGTACATCTTCGAGTCCGTGGGTGCCAAGCGCACGCTGACCATCAGCCAGTGCTCGCTGGCGGACGATGCGGCCTACCAGTGCGTGGTGGGCGGGGAGAAGTGCAGCACGGAGCTCTTCGTCAAAGGTGGGCCTGGACCAGGACTGGGGACCGGGGAGCCTAGGAGCCTGGGAGCCTGGGGGGTGGGGCTGCCGCGGACCAGGCTGTCAAGTTCTCTCTCCTCGACAGAGCCGCCCGTGCTGATCACTCGGCCCCTGGAAGACCAGCTGGTGATGGTGGGACAGCGGGTGGAGTTCGAATGTGAAGTGTCCGAGGAGGGGGCCCAGGTCAAATGGTTAGTGCCAGGGGCGTGGGGGCGTGGGCAGGGCAGGGGGGTGTGCAGCGGGCACCCCCGAAGGAGGCCACAAAGGAGGCCACGGCACTTACTGCCCACCCGCCCACCAGGCTGAAGGACGGGGTGGAGCTGACCAGGGAGGAGACCTTCAAATACCGGTTCAAGAAGGACGGCCAGAGACACCATCTGATCATCAACGAGGCGACGCTGGAGGATGCCGGGCACTACGCACTGCGCACCAGCGGGGGCCAGGCGCTGGCGGAGCTTATCGTGCAGGGTGAGGCCGCCCAGCCCCGCGCCGCCCCCAGCCGTGTATGGGGGCCAGGCCGACCTAGGATGGAGGCCTATGTGACGCTGGGCCAGTCATTCTGACACCCGGAGCCTCACCTTGCCCATCTGTAGACCAGAGCTGCTGAGGCGGCCGCCTCTGAGGGCACTGGGAGGATCACATGGGCTTGGTTGGTGCCCCCACCACCTCGAGATTCCTTGTGTGCACTATACTCTCCTATGCACACACGCAGCACACTCATGCACGCACACGTGTGTTTTCACACGCCCACGAGACTGCCACGGGGATTCGCGCCCACACCCGCACACACCCTCCCCAGCTCACTGGCGCTGCCCCGCCCCCCAGAGAAGAAGCTAGAGGTGTACCAGAGCATCGCGGACCTGACGGTGGGTGCAAAGGACCAGGCGGTGTTCAAGTGTGAGGTGTCCGACGAGAACGTGCGGGGCGTGTGGCTGAAGAACGGGAAGGAGCTGGTGCCCGACAGCCGCATAAAAGTGTCCCACATTGGGCGGTGAGTGTGCGGGGCTCGGCCCCAGCGCAGAGGGTGCAGGCAGATGGGGGAGGGGGACACTGCGACAGAGACAGAGAGAGAGACAGAGGGAGAAGCAAAAAAGCTGACAGAGACTGAGATAGAGACATACAGAGAGACAGGGAAAAACACAGAGACATAGAGAGAGACAGAGATGGACAGAAAGACAGACACGCAGACACACGAGACCAAGATAGACAAAGAGATAGAGACAGAGACAGAGAGACAGAAGCATACAGAAGGCAGTACTGCAGAGGAAAAGGACAGAGATGGGGAAGTAGTGAGAGAGACAGACAGGCTGGGAGCCCCTCGGACCCCTGCCCCCAGCTCATGACTGGGGCAGGGCAGGAGGCCACCCGGAGGCCAGTCCTGGCCAGGAACCCTCACTCTCTCCCACTCTCTTACTCATGCCTTGAGCATCTGGGCTGGTCCGTGCTGGAACCAAGGTCACAGAGATTAGTGACCAGCCCCTGCTCAGTCTCCAAGGGCCCAGCCAAGGGGCACTCGTTCATTGTCTACCTCTGAAAACACGTGAGGGGCTGCAAAGTCAAAACAGAGAAAGAACTCATTTAAAATACCAGACCTCCACTTGAGCTAGGGCAGGGGCAAGGGCCCTTGGAACCCTGACGATGGTGAGGCTGCTTGGGGGGGCGGGTGGCCCAGGGGAGCCCCTGAGCCTCCACTTCTCTGTAGGGTTCACAAACTGACCATTGACGACGTCACGCCTGCAGACGAAGCTGACTACAGCTTTGTGCCCGAAGGCTTTGCCTGCAACCTGTCGGCCAAGCTCCATTTCATGGGTGAGCTGGCACCCCGGCCGGGGTGGGGGCCCTGTTGCTGGGCTCTGCCTTTGCCCCCCCGCCCCGTGCCACTTGCCCTTCCTTCTTTTGCAGAGGTCAAGATTGACTTCGTGCCCAGGCAGGGTGAGTGTCGGGACCTCTTCCTTGCGCCCCCCTCTACCCATGCCCCCCTCCAGTTCCAGATGGAGGGAAGAGCAAGGAACCTGGAGTGGGGACCCCAAGACCCAGCCCTAGCTTTACCACTCACAACCATGGGCCAATTATAAAAACCTATAGAAACCTCAGTTTCCTCATCTTGAAGGTGGGAGTCCTGATAGGGCCTCCTCCATGGGGGGGCAGGAAAGATGAGATGAGAAGATGTGAGACTTCATTATGAAACCTTTCTGGCTTTATTATTTTTTTTTTAATTATTTTTTTAGAGTGGGGCGGGGCAGAGGGAGAAGGAGAGAGAGAATCTGAAGCAGGCTCCACACCCAGCGCAGAGCCCGACTCGGGGCTCCATCTCACAACCATGAGATCATGACCTGAGCCAAAATCAAGAGTTGGATGCTTAGTGGACTGAGCAACCCAGGCACCCCAAATCTTTCCTGCTTTTAGGAGTACCCATCCTGGGGCGCCTGGGTGGCACAGCGGTTAAGCGTCTGCCTTCGGCTCAGGGCGTGATCCCGGCGTTATGGGATCGAGCCCCACATCAGGCTCCTCCGCTATGACCCTGCTTCTTCCTCTCCCACTCCCCCTGCTTGTGTTCCCTCTCTCGCTGGCTGTCTCTATCTCTGTCAAATAAATAAATAAAATCTTTAAAAAAAAAAAAAGTACCCATCCTGCTTGTAGATTAAACATCTATCGGGCATTTTAGGACCCTTACTTCAGGAGAATAGTCCCGGCTGAAGCACGCTCTAGGTCAGTGCTTTCCAAACTAAGTTCACTGAATAGGATATGCTATTTATAAAGGGTTCCATGGTGAAGTAAGTTTGGGAAACCCTGAACCCTTACTCCAGCTCTTGCTGATTCAGAAGGTGTGATAGCATGTCAAAGCCTCTAGAAAGTCCCAAGGTAAAGAAATGTGCTTAACTTTGTTTAATCCAGGGTTTCCTACTTGATTTGGCCATGGAAACTTCTTTTTTCTTTTTTCTGGTGGGACATTGGTGTTCCCCCTAAACACAGTGTGAGAAATGCTACAGTAGGCGACCCGGTGTTACCAGCCTCCCCGGGAACCTCTGGTGGGGGGATGGAATCGTTCTCGATCTTGCCCGAGGGCTGGTTGCTCAGACGTGCACAAGTGTCAGAACTCATCAAGCTGTATGCTCAAATCTCGGCATTTTATTGCGTGTACATTGTACCTCCGAGGGATTGAAAAACCACAACCAGGGACACATGCTCCTTCCAGTTTCTCCCCCTTTCCCTTTCTCTGACCTATGCCATCTCCCCTCCTCCCCCCGCACCAGAACCTCCCAAGATCCACCTGGACTGCCCAGGCCGCAAGCCAGACACCATTGTGGTTGTGGCTGGGAACAAGTTACGCCTGGATGTCCCTATCTCCGGGGACCCTGCTCCCACTGTGATTTGGCAGAAGACCATCACACAGGTACTGTGGATCCCTCCTCTACTTGCCCATCTGTCAAATGGGTATGTGGGACCAACGGGTGTTGGCGCCTATTCCCCACCCCAATGGGCACAGCCTACAGCTGTCACTGGCTGGGAGTGCAGTCGCTCAGCTGGCTGGGAGGTGGGCAAAGGGGGCAACAGAGTGGGGGTAAGCAAAGGGGGGACAGAGGGGCCTCTGGGCAGAGATTCCGCCCAGGCTGAGTCAGCCCCCGTCCCCCCTGCTTCCCTCCTGCTCTGTTCCCAGAAAAACAAGGTCCCAGCAGGGCCAGCCCCTGAGGCCCCGGGGGACGCAGGTGCCAGTGACGAGTGGGTGTTCGACAAGAAGGTGAGTGAGGCTGATGGTGGGCTCGAGCTCGTTGGCCGTCTGTCATTTTCTGCCAACACGGTCTCACCCCTCAGTGAGGTCTCTGTGAAGGCGCCACGTCTGGCCAGCTGTGCTCCTGCCCTGCGCACGGTCTCTGTGGGACCCTCATGCCTCAGTCAGGCACAAGTCCCCTTCACATTGCTGGGAGGCCCTCCTGACTGGGCTGTTCTCTGGCTCCCGTCTTCCTGAGCCGACCTTCACTTTGTCCTCCTTCCCGACCGAGGAGTGGGTTTCCCTGTAAGACCAGCTGCCTGGGCACTGCTCAGGGCAGCTTCTCCAGGCGCGGTTGGCTTCTCCGTCCACCTGAGGCCTTGCAGGATCCTCAGCTCTCTAAGGTCACGTGATTCCCATCGGCAGATGCTACAGCCGAGGCACAGAGAGAATAGGGGATCGCCTGAAGTTCCAGGACAAAGCGAGAGCGAGAGCCCGAGACCCTCGCCCCAGTGCTTTGCCCCCGGCAGGCACTAAATCAAGGTTTTGGACCAGGGCTCACATGAGTGGTTTCCACTCAGGCTGCATTGGCTCCCTGGACACTGCTCTGAGCTCTCTTCCTATCTTGGGCCATTGGAGAGGCTGTCAAAGCCTGTGGGGTCCGACTGGGGCCCTTCTCCCCAAGGTCCCCTTTCCCCCCAGCTGCTGTGTGAGACCGAGGGCCGGGTCCGCGTGGAGACCACCAAGGATCGCAGCGTCTTCACTGTCGAGGGGGCAGAGAAGGAAGACGAGGGTGTCTACATTGTCACGGTGAAGAACCCCGTGGGCGAGGACCAGGTCAACCTCACGGTCAAGGTCATCGGTGAGGCTGGCTGGCCCAGGGCCAAGAGGGGAAGACAGAGGGCAACCAGGGAGGGCCCATCCGTTCACTCGTTCCGTCATTGGACAAACGTCACAGGGCATGCTCTCAGCTCCGTGGAGAGGATTGGGTTTAGGGCCCGGGGTGAATATGGGCAGTGGGGAACCATAAAGCGTTGATCACAGGCTGGTGACATGCTCAGAGCCGAATTCTAGAAATGTCCGTGGGGCGGTGGAGGCAGGCTCTAGCTGTTGGTTGGGGTGGTGAAGGAATTGGTAGCGTTGGCCCTGGGCCCATGCAGGGCTGATGTGGGTCCCCCCTCCCCCCCAGATGTGCCAGATGCCCCTGCGGCCCCCAAGATCAGTAACGTGGGTGAGGACTCCTGCACGGTGCAGTGGGAGCCACCTGCCTACGACGGTGGCCAGCCGGTCCTGGGTGAGTGGAGGGCACGGGCGTAGAGCCGAGGGCCAGGGTGCAGGTGTGTCTGGGCCCCAGACCAGAGCTCCTGCCTCCCCTTTGTCAGGCTACATCTTGGAGCGCAAGAAGAAGAAGAGCTACCGATGGATGAGGCTGAACTTTGACCTGCTGCGGGAGCTGAGCCACGAGGCCCGGCGCATGATCGAGGGTGTGGTGTACGAGATGCGAGTCTACGCCGTCAACGCCATCGGCATGTCCCGGCCCAGCCCTGCCTCCCAGCCCTTCATGCCGATTGGTGAGGCTGCCTGGCCTGGCACTGCCCCATGCCCTCCCCGGCCCCGGCTGCTCTGAGGGAGGCCACCACACCGGCATTTACATCACGGTCCCCTTGAAACTTCAGTGGAGGATAATCCTCTTCATTTCACAGATGAAGAAAGTGGGGTTCCCAGAAGTTAAATGACTTGCTCAAGGTCACCTAGCTGGTAGGGGTGGAGCCGAGACTCACACCACTCTGACTGCTGGTACCTCTCAGGCCTCACTTTACACATCTATACAATGGGGATAATGACAATATCTGTTTCGTGGAACTGCTGTTAGGATGGCATACAGCAGGTGCTCAATAATGTTAATGGTTCCCTCTCCCCCACTCCCTTCAACCAGGGTTTGTCATATATGGGACAGAGTGAGGGCACTGGCTGTCTGGGGGTCCAAGGGACTTGGGGCCGTGGGAAGGACCCTGGACTGGACTCAGAGATGGAGAGGGCCATCTGGAGTCACGGCCTCCCCTGAAGCCTCTGTTTCTTCCTCTGTATCGGGGGGCCGAGAGGGTGGAACAGACGCTGAGGGGGAGGTGAGGACAGCTGTCCCTACCAGGAAACGACAGTGGGAGGGGCAGCTGTCGGTGGCAGGGGAGGCACCCCCTTCTGGCCCCAGGACTGGGCACAGCTTGGGGAGATGGCAGCAAGGAGAGGGGGTGCCCGTGGGGAGAAGGCTCCAGGCCTCTCTCTTTAGGGACTGACTTCCAGTTTGCTTAACTCTTAGTCAACTCATCTAACCATGCAGCACCAGGAAGTGCCCTGTTTTAGGCTAGTTTTTCCTTAAATGCTACGTTTATAGCATTTCTTCTGTTGGCTGACAGAAGTGGCTCCTTGTAAGCATGCTCTTTCGGGCATCTTTTCCTATTTAGAGCTCTCTTCTGTGATTGCTGTTGTGGTTCGTTTGTTTTTAAACCTATCTAGAGACACGTCTTTTCATGGAGCTGAAATATTTCCAACAGGGCTTGGAAGCCAGACCACAGGGGAAGTGGCCCTGTGTGACCAGTGGCCGGTTGAGGGTCTGGGTCATGGCCTTCGGTTTGCTGGGTGGTGCAGGCCCACTCGGACACCTAGCTGACTCCCCCTCTGCCTAGGCCCCCCGAGTGAGCCCACCCACCTGGCAGTGGAGGACGTGACCGACACCACCGTCTCCCTCAAGTGGCGGCCACCGGAGCGCGTGGGAGCCGGGGGCCTGGACGGCTACAGCGTGGAGTACTGCCGGGAGGGCTGTGAGTGCCCCGGCCCAGCCCTGGGCCCTCACCCAGCACCCTCCTCTGAACCACCCTCTGGGCCAGGCACCCGTCACCCTGCTGGGCCCCAGACAGCCACGGGAGGGTGACAGCGGGGCAGGCTGTGGATGCTAACGCTGCCTGTGGGCATCCCCCGACCAGGCTCTGAGTGGGTGGCTGCCCTGCCGGGGCTGATGGAGCGCACCTCCATGCTGGTGAAGGACCTGCCCACCGGGGCGCGGATGCTCTTCCGTGTGCGTGCCCACAACATGGCAGGGCCCGGAGCCCCTGTCGCCACCAAGGAGCCTGTGACGGTGCAGGAGATACTGCGTGAGTGGCCCTTGTCCAGTCACAGGACAGACCTACCCCTGACACCCTGGCCCTTGGGGCCAGTGGAAGTGGGGACATCCAGGGAGGCCGTGCTGCGAAGAGGGACTGAACACTGTGCAGGGACAGGAGGGTTGGAGCCTTTATTCATGCCCCACGCCCAGGGCAAATATTCGGAGATGGCTCCCTGCGGATTTCTGGGACAGGGTTCTGGGATGGGGAACACGTAGGCCGTCACACCGTTGTCTCTGAGCGCTGTTCTGTGAGCCTCTCAGTTCAACAGGTATTGTCCCTGTGCTCATGATTCGGCATCAGATTGGCCCATCTGGGATCCACTTCCCGTTCTTCTATTCCCAGCAAAGGATCAATCATGTAAAGATTAGTTCTCAAAGTGGAAGGAGGCAGCAGACTGGGGTGGAAACAGCCTGGGGAATAGGGTAGAGACCAAACCCTACATTTGCATCCTGGCCTGTGACTTGTTCACCCTCTCTGATACCTGCCTCTTTGAGCGGTGTGGTGAGGCCGGGGTGGGATTTTGTAGACCATCTGGGGCTGGGGCTGGGGGAGCTAAGGGAGGGGCATTTTCCTTAGCCGGAGCCTTTGGCCCCGCCTCCAGAGGGGAAGAGCTCTGGCGCTCCTTGGGGCGGGGCTTCCCCTTGCTGAGCCGCCCACTTGGCACCCGCAGAGCGGCCACGGCTCCAGTTGCCCAGGCACCTACGCCAGACCATCCAGAGAAAGGTTGGGGAGCCCGTGAACCTCCTCATTCCTTTCCAGGTAGGGCTGGCCACCCTCCCTGTCCCCCGGTGTGTCATCTGTGCTTAGCGGGGAGATGTGTCTCGGGGCTGACCAGACCCTGAAATGCCACCCAGTCTTGCCAGGCTCGGGGGTGAGCTGTCCCTCCCCACAGGGCAAGCCCCGGCCTCAGGTGACCTGGACCAAAGAGGGGCAGCCCCTGGCAGGCGAGGAGGTGAGGATCCGCAACAGCCCTACGGACACCATCCTGTTCATCCGTGCTGCCCGCCGTGCCCACTCTGGCACCTACCAGGTGATGCTGCGAATTGAGAACATGGAGGACAAGGCCACGCTGGTCCTGCAGATCGTGGGTGCGTGGCGTGGGGGCCCCTCCTCTGGGATACCTGGAGCCCCTGCAGAGGGTGGCGGGCCAGGTCAGGCCGTCTGGGGAGGTGTGTTCAAGCGGTGCTCTCTCCTGCAGACAAGCCAAGCCCTCCCCAGGATATTCGGGTCATTGAAGCATGGGGTTTCAACGTGGCTCTGGAGTGGAAGGCGCCCCAAGATGATGGCAACACAGAGATCTGGGGTTACACAGTACAGAAAGCCGACAAGAAGACCATGGTGAGCCTGGCGTTCTGGGCCCCCATGTATACCCTCCCTAGGGCCAGGCAGACCTGGCCCCAGCTCCCTCCCCTGTCCTTAGAATGGGCCTGGCTCATCCTCCCTCTCTGACCTACTTCCCTCCGCAGTTGGGGTGCAGACACCAGGGCTGCCCCCGGCAGATAGTAGGCCCAGCCCCCAGAAAGCCTCCCTTTCCTCCACACCCCCAGGAGTGGTTCACGGTCTTGGAGCATTACCGCCGCACTCACTGCGTGGTGTCAGAGCTCATCATTGGCAATGGCTACTACTTCCGGGTCTTCAGCCATAACATGGTGGGACCCAGTGACAAAGCCGCCACCACCAAGGAGCCGGTCTTTATCCCCAAACCAGGTGCTGTACCTTTACTCTCACCGCCAGGAGGAGATGGGGCAAGGAGGCGGTGGGAGCAGGGAGGGGACCTAGCGTGGGGTGGCACTCTTGGCATAAAGTCCTGTCACCAACAGGCATCACCTATGAGCTACCCAACTATAAAGCCCTGGACTTCTCTGAGGCCCCGAGCTTCACCCGCCCCCTGGTGAACCGCTCAGTCATTGCCGGCTACAATGCTACCCTCTGCTGTGCTGTCCGGGGTAGCCCTAAGGTAGAGAGCTTGGGGCCCTGGGCCAGGCAGACTGAGGAGGCAGGGTTCAGAGCCTCCAACCTCCATCGGGCCTCTCCCCAGCCTCTCCCTGCGTTCTTTCCCTCGGGGGCTCAGGGCCAGGCTCCTTTCCCTGAAGAGGGCCTTGGCCGTCTCCATGGGCGCCCTGTTCATTCCCTGCTTGGGCATCGTGTGGACTCCAGTGGGAGCCCCTAGAATAGAAACAGGTTCCCATGAGGTCTCTTGTCCACCTGAGATGGTCTCCCTTCCTCCCATTACCTGATCTACAGCCCAAGATTTCCTGGTTCAAGAACGGCCTGGATCTGAGGGCAGATGCCCGCTTCCGCATGTTCAGCAAGCAGGGAGTGTTGACCCTGGAGATTAGAAAGCCCTGCCCCTTTGACGGGGGCATCTATGCCTGTAGGGCCACCAACTTACAAGGCGAGGCACAGTGTGAGTGCCGCCTAGAAGTACGAGGTGAGGAGCCCACGGGACCAGGGGTGGTGGAGAAGGCAGGGAAGCAGCCGGGACTCTGCTGGCCTGGCCCACGCAGCTGCTCTGGCTGAAAGAGCAATGAGCCTGTCGTGTCCAATGTGGGTACTGGCTTCTGGGCTCTGCTGCCACAGCTGCCTCCTCGGCCTCCCAGGAGGCTGGGGGGACATGCAAGGCGCTGGGAGGGGAAACACACATGTGGCATGGACTCCTTCTCCCCTGCAGTGCCTCAGTGACCTGGCTGGCTCCCCGGAGATGGCCAGGTACGTACTCCAAGCCATCCCGACGCCCACGGCTCGTGTCAGAGTCTGAGCCCTGGCCCTGGGTTTGGGGGCAGCCATCAGGAAACGAAGGTGCAGGTAACTCTTCACAGGGTTTCAGTCCAGCGCATTCACAAGGGAACCTGTGTTACAGGTGCCGCAGGGTGCTGGCCTGTGTCCCGGGAGCCTGGAAGGACGCTGGACGAGCCGCCTTCCCGCTGTTGGATGTGTGTGTGCAAGCGTGTATGCGGGGGCTGGGCTGGGGGAAGCATGAGTAGGGCAGTGCCGTTCAGATGAGCAGGCTTGGCGCTCAGCAAAGACAGAACCGTCCGAGCCCCCCTGGAAGCTCTCAAGTCTTTGGGAGAAGTTGGCGGGCTTAGGAAATGGTGGTTGGGGACAGACCTTCCTGGCCTGCCACATCTTCTCAATGTGTAGGGGCAATAAAAGATGAGTGCAGTCACAGAGAGCTGGCTCTTCTTGTCCGATGGGTTTGTTTTCACAAAAAGCACACAGAAATGTACTTGCCCTTCCAAGGCAGGTATTCTGTCTCCCAGGTGAGTTAAAGGAGGCTGAGAGTGGAATCCTAAATTCATAAAACACTAGAAGAACCCTCAGTCTTCCCCCACTGCGTATGCTCTTCCAATGAGGAAAGCGAGGGCCACTGATGGAGGGAGGTGTATCAGCAACAGAGCAGAAACCCCAGCTCTCTCGCCCTGGTCCTGTGTCCTCCGTACGGCCTTTGTCCTGGTGACCTGTGCCCACAGCAGCCTGGATGTGGGGCGGAGCCGAACTTCAGCGTGGGTCTGTGCCCATGGCCCCTCCATACCCGTTTCCCAGTAGGAGAGGGCGGTCCTGTCCAGTACAAGATATTGGGAACCAGGGCCCTCCTCTGCTCTTCCTTCCCCCATGGGAGCCTAAATCCAGTCATCACTTTACTTTTGGGAAGAGCAGGCCAATGGGTCTCAGAGGTGCCCTAACAGAATGTGGATGGTCTTGGGGTGCGTGGGTGGCTCTTGGTTAAGTGTCTGACTCTTGATTTGGGCTCAGGTCAGGATCTTAGGGTCATAAGATCAAGCCCTGCATGGGGCTCTGTGCTGGGCATGGAGCCCCCCAACCCTGCACTGCTCTCTTGAAAAAAACAAAAAACAAAAACACGGATGGTTTTTCTTGCCTAGGGAGTGCCTGAGGTTTCCCCATGGCATAGAAAAAAAAAATTCCAGGAAGGCTGGTCCCAGGGTTGCTTCTGTCAGAGTTCTCCCCAACCCAAGGCACTCCTGGCCAAGAGCTCACAGCCCCTCTCTGGACCATGCCTGTGAGGGGCAAGGGAAGCCTTGGTTTTTCCTTCACCGTTACATGACTCTCTGCTCAGGTGTCTTAGCTGGGTCTGGCTGCTTCCTCTGGTGGCCAGTTCTTAGCACAGCAGCCCCCTGCAGGGCTAGGGGGCTGAGGGCAGGAAGTCCCTCCCCTAACCTCTCCCTGGGAGCCCAGGAAACCAGGTGAGGGGCCCTGCTGGGTCAGTGTGGGTGGGAGGCTGGGGGTTCAGCATGCTGGTACTCAGATGGGCATGATCTCATTTCTCTCCTTCTAGGCCTGAGGTGCCTTGGTCGAGTCCGGGGATGGCCTTCCTCAGGCCTGGGTGGAGAGGAGGCATCATTAAATACAAGGCAGTCAGGAGCCCAAGGAGAGTTAAGGACATTTATTTCACATTCACACATCTGTACATTTTCTATAAATAATGTAGAGCTGAACTATGTACAACATCTCTCGCCCACTCCCAGGCCAAGGCCATCTCTCCCTTCTGGCACCCAGTGCCCGGAGATGCTGCCTGCAGACACTGACCGCCTATACTGAACCTGGCCCTGCCCCGCCCCACCCTGCTTCCTGCACACAGTAGCCAGTGGTCTCCGGGACTCTCCCAGCCCAACCACTTTGCTCTCTCATGCCAAAGGCAAGCAGACCTTAGGGAAATTGCTGCTCAGCAAAGAGGAGCCCCTTGGCGCTGCCCCATGGCAGTGGTGGGGGCCGTGGCGGGCAGCAGCTCCCAGTCTGGGAAATGCTTAGGGAAATGCTTAAGGAAGGAGGGAGGCTGCCACTCACCCTGCTGCCCGTGACTCTTCCTGCCTTTCCCTGCCCACCCCTCATCCGGGAGGACAGGCCCCAAGCTTCCCACCCTCTGTACCGAGTGGAACTTCGCCAAGCACCCAGTCACGCCAGATCCCAGAGGACGGAGAGCCAGAGTCCTGCACTGGAGGCTCAAAGCGCCAAGGATGAGCAACCACAACACGAATGTCTCCGGTACACGCAACGGTGAGCTCCTACTGTACTCAGAGTTCTTAGAAGCCACTGGCCCAAAAGACAGACAGACATCACTCTTGAGTCCTGAGGGGACAGTGAGCTGGTCTCCTGGGAGTGGAGAGGGAGCAGGGGGAGGAAACTGGCTGAGCCCTGTGACAGACACTGAGACACACAACTGTGAACCAACTAAGCCAAGGCGAGGGGCTTGCAGAGAACACACACGCAGCGTCGTGCCCTTGCGAACAGAAGACGCAAGGGCATCCTCTCGACTGGGGGGCTCTTAACCCCTCCCATCAGCTCGAGACGGGCCGGGGTGGGGTCCTGAGATCTTCCTCACTGCTACGAACTGCAGCCACATACGAGAAGAGACACAACACAGAGTAGCAGATCTCATGGGCCTAGAGAGGAGAGAAAAACCAGACAGATCAGATTCCTGAGAGGCCAACATCTCCGACACCTCCGACATCTCCGAGGGGAGATCTGCCCAGCAGGAAACTCTGCCCTCAGGCCTCACAGCCGGCTGGTGGGACAGGGGATCTGTGTGTGTGTGTCTCTCCCAGGGCTGAAGACTCATTTCGGCTTCAGTTGAATCTGTGGCATCTAGACCACACTCAGCTCTCCAATCATCCCTAGTCCGCCTGACCCCACGCTCTCAGAGAGCCCGCCCCGCGCCGGTGTGAAGGTCCCCAGGGAGCCTGCGCAGACGGGCCTGCCGGGGCTGGGCGCCACACTCACCATTGGTGTCTTGTACTTGTGGCTCACCACTTCTTTAATTTCAGGAACTAAAACCGGACGGGCAAGAGACAAAACAGAAAGTTCAAAACTAAGAGCGATAGTGCCAGGCTCCCCCAGGCGGCAGCGCCCGGCACCAGGGTCCCCTTCCCCACGGTGGCCTGTCCCAGTGGCTGCAGCAGCTTTCGCTCTGACAGCTCCTGCCCAGCCACTGCTGGATGAGAGGACACTGCCCCAGACTCCTCAGCCAGACCTGGGGGTCTGTTGTGGCTCCCTGCTCGATGGCTGCGACACTAGCCGCTTCTGTGAGAGCCTCAGCGCCGGCGCGGGCAGACCTTTCACCGGCCTGCTCGCTGCTACTGTCCAGGGCCCCGAGGAGCTGCGGTGGGGCGTCCCCTCATGTTGGTCGGGTGAAGAGAGTTGTCTCTAGCCTGTGCCTCACCTTGCTGAGATGCCCGAGAACTCATCCCTGTCACCAGCCCGACACTGTTCATGTTAAGCATGGTTCCCTGTGCTCCCAGCCCCTACGCAGAGGGTCCTTAGGCTGGATGAAGAAGTGGCATGATACTAAAACCCAGCAGACTTGTAAGCTTCCTTCCCTGAGTGGCAGGAGAGGCCCAGGCCTGCCTGTGTGAGGGAGAGCGTCAGAGGCTCTGGAGCAGACACACCGAGCAGAAGACAGGCGAGTACAGCACCCGGGGAGGGAGGTGACAGGGAGCATCAGGCAAAATACACACATGTCCACAGCCCGGAATGCAAGACTAAGTCACCCCTGCCCCAGCCATGCAGGGGTTCTGCGTGGCCAGAGGAAGGAGGAAGGCCCCCCGGGGCTCAGCCATCCTGATGGCCCCTGGAGATGGGAGCAGAGGGGCGTGGCATCCCCCTGGGGGCCAGAAAAGGTAGGATGAGAGTTGGCCACACCTTCTTCTGACCCTGGGAGGTAGAATTCGGGGGACCCAGGGTTAACAGGGAATAAACTCATCATAGGTAGAGCAAGAAGCCCAGGTCCTTCTCCTGAGTTGAAAGATTCCCCCCCAATATCTCTCTGGCAGAGGAGAGAAGGGAGCACACAGGGGAGAAAACTCAGAACCAGTGAGCCAGCACGAGTGTGGGGGGGAGGCTGGGAGGAAGAGGGTGGGGAGAAAAGGGATGAGACAAACTGGCAATGTGAGCAGCTGGTCTGGTTGAAGGGAGCCCATCCCACCCGCGGCAGGGCCCAGGCAGGGGCCTGGGGGGAGGCAGCACGAGCCGAGGTCACTTTACCTGCTGGAGAACGAAGGTTTTCATAGCAGCGATGAGGGGCACAAAAGAATGAAGCACAGACACAGCAGGAACTCAAAGCCCCGGGGTGAGAACCCACTATGCCACTGGTCAGCGTCAGGGCCACCGGTCAGCGTCAGCGCCTGGCTGCGGGGACCAGCGACGACTGCCCTGCCTGCCTCTGAGGCCCGCTAGGCTTCCTGCCCTCTAGCGTGAGGCTGCCTGGACCACCGCATGCCCCTCCTCCAGCACAGGGGCCAGGCGGACACCCGGCTGGCACCAGGGTGTCCGGATGGAGCACTGGGCTGCTGGGAGGAGCTCAGCAGGTGACATGAACACAGCAGAGCTTGAGAACTGCCTGTCTGCTCTGCCCCAGAACTTTCTGACCACCAGCTGGCCAAGAAGGGAAGGTGCGCCAGCTCACTGAGCCTCCGCGAGAGCGTCTCCGAACTCGAACCCTAGCTGAGGCTACCTGCTCTTCTGGGACCCATTCCCTAGAGGCCACTGTCTTGCTCTTCTTTCTTCCTCCTTCCCCTCACTCATCGCGGGTTCCCTTTTCTTCCCTATCACTCCTAAGCCTCCTGACCTCTCTGCAGAGGTGGCTCTTCTCTCTGCCTCTAGTCCCTCCTCTGGAGCTCCGAGGTTTGAGTTACTGCCATGTGAGTCCAGACCTAAGAGCAAAATAGTGTAATTACCAAATTCCTCCAGGACAAAGACGCCTCGGACTGTATTGCACTTTTTAATGTGATTCAGCTCTATGAAAACCTGCAAGAGAGGGAGGGAGGGCGGGGTCAGGCCCAGAGGCTCTCCCCCTGCCCCACAACTGCCCGCTCTCCCAGCTACAGCCCCGCCCCCACACAGAAGACCTAGTTCCCAAAGGGAGGGCTGGAGAATCCACACACACACAACTCAAAAGCGCTAAGAAGCGAAGACAGCAGAAAGGGCATGTACCTTCCGCTCCTGGCCGGAGGAGAAAGCATGGGAGAGAAATGAAGGCGTTAGTTTTAATGGTCAAACCCAACCCGAAGGCCCCTCTGCTGTCCTGGGCTGCCCACCCATACCCTCTGCCCAGGGCAGCGCTTGGAGGACACGGTGCCCCGGGGGTCTCCCCTCTCAGCCCATCAGCTCTCCACCCTTCCATGCATCGTCCTCCGGCGCAGAGGGCTGGCACGGGCGCAAAGCTCCCCTCGGACTGTCCTTGGGGTGGGAGGTGTTCATATCTTCCTTGAAACAAAATCCAGGCTCTCCCAAGAAGCACGCGGTGAGAGAATAACACCTATCGCTTAGGAGCACCTACGAGGAGTTCTACAAATCCTATTTGCAATCCTCACATCCATGTGGCCCAGTGTGCAGTATGACCCTCGTTTTATAGAGGAGGACACGAGATCAGAAAGTTTATCTGCCCATGAATAACGAAGCTGGGCTCTGAATCCAAGCACATCCTGACTCCAAAGACCCGTCTGTTAGCCCACCCTGCAGGACTCCACAAGCGGGTCCAGGGCTTCCTCAACTCCAACGGACTGCTCGTGGTGGAAGACGGACCCCACGGCCATTCTCTTGATCAGTCGGGGCCTGACTCCCCATCTCTGCAGGATCTGTCTTCTAGGGCAAAGCCTTAAACTACAGACCAGCTTGTACATATCCGTGGACTGGTTAGACACTGGGTTGGTCCAGAGAGGGGGACCCAGAAGGGGGCTGGCTGTTGTTTAACAAGATCTCCTCTTCGGAAGGTGAGGCATCAGGGGAAGGCACTAAAAGGCGGTCAGAAGCCTGCTCCCCAAGAAGTGCTGGCACCTCTGTGATCCAGAAAAGTATTTCAGCAAACCCCTCCTTGGGCTGACCCTAAGGTCTCAAGTATGCTATTTAATATATTAAAGTCACGGATAGTAAATATACTGCCCGAGCAGCTGTCTCCCATCACACCAAAGCTGCCCGGTCAGGTTCCTGAAAGAAGAAACTAAAATGGCAAGGGGAGGAAGAAAGCCACGGAGTCCAGAGGGTCACCTCCCCTTAGTGTCTGCTGCCTGGCCCGGGGCTGTGGTGCTCACACATTCAGACCTGGCTCACAGCCTCAAGGAGAGGAACCAGGACATCAGGGGAGGGGTAGGGAAGGCACTTGTGTGAAGAGTCAGAACTGGGAACGGACCTGAGATGATGCGCTGGCCTCAGAAAGGAATTAGCTTAAGGAATATCCACTGAGAGAAAAAGTAACACTGTGTTAAAAGACCAAGAGAAAAAAAAAAAGTCAGCTCCTCTGGTGGAATCACAGTGAGAGAAGAATGTATTCTGAAGGGTCCCCAGTCAAAAGAAGGGGATGGGGCCTGTGGAGCAGGGGACAGAGTGGGGACACTCAGAGGGATGGAAAGAATAGGAAGAAGAATCAGCAGGAAAAATAGGCAAATAAACACACATACTCTAGATAGGACACACACACACACACACACACACACACACACGCAGACGCACACGCGCTTCACGCACACCGGAAACACGCGAGGAGATCAGCTGGTCTAGACTCTCAAAGCAAAACCACCAAGCAGAAGCACACCCTGGGAATAGGGGAATGCAGACACTGTGCGAAGAAGGGCCAAGTGAGACGCTCCCACTCACACTGTGCTGAGTCTAATGGACGGAGGCAGCCTAGCCACTGAGGCTCCCTCTCTTTCCCTGCCTCCCAGAGAGGCTCCCCACTGCACCTTTGCCAACGTCACTGTGCCTCCCCGACTTCTCTCTCTGGTCCAGCTGCTCCCATCCTCCCACTAGCCCCAAAGGCCCGCAGGCTCACTGGGAAAGCACTGGGACCTGGAGACCAAGCCTTACTGCAGATGGAACGGAACAACAGGGCCAGGCAGCCGGTGCTGCCACTCACACCTACCTGGTTGTGCATGAACTTGAGATTGATCCCTTCTAGGGTGACCTGCAGCAAGCCACCCTCACCAGTCTTCATGTCCTGCACAGGGAACTCGCCACCTAGTTCAGGGCCTGTGGTGGGGGAGGAGGTCATCAGCTAATGGGGGAGGTGGGGAACCCCATGCCTGACCTCCTTGTCAGGCTCTGACACTCAGAGGACGGATGGAAACAAACAGAAGGCCTGGCTCGGGGAGTCCGTCCCTTCTCACCGGGTTTGATGCTCTGCTGTCGGGCAGCGGCTCGCTCCATGCTGTCCTTCACACAGTAGTACAGCTCCCGACACTGCAGCACCGGGGAGAGAGCTGTCCTGTCACCCAAGCCTTCCAGGGCCCCTGCTCGGCTCTCCACCCGCTGCCAAGCGCCGGGGCCGATGCCGGGCACCGGAGACAGCTTTATGTGTCCCACACAACCGCCGGAGGCAAAAGTGGGGCTCTTGACAGGGACTGTGGAATTTTAACTTCCTCGCAAGAAACTCAACACTTTGCCCTCAACACCCACCCTCTGCCCGACAGAGCTCCTGGGTACCTTCTTAGTATAGAACTTGTTGAGCTGGGTCTCCGAGCCGTTTCGACGCCACAGGCACAACACCTTGGTCTTGGGACAGTAGGTCATGTTGATGAGCTTCTCATACCACCAGCGCTCGTACACCGTCCCGATGTTGCTACGTAACACCACGCAGTCATCGCACACCTGCAGGAGGGCACGGAGCGCTTCAGCGGTTCTTGTCGCTGCGTCTCCGTCAGCCCAGGCCATGCTACCCTGTCTCCCAGGCGGAAAGGATGGGGCTCCCGGTCCTGGGAGCCTCCCCATGGTCAGCTTCTCTGCTCATGCTCACCGACTTCCTTTGCTGGGGACACAAACACTGACCTGCTGGACATACTGTCCACTAGGAGGTTTACTGCAAGAAAAGGAATCACTGAGAGGAGCCTGCAAGCAGGGAAAGACGTGCAGTGTTTCTACTTTCACCTCAACCAGCGTCTATCACCTCTTATATGCTCTAGACATAAGAGGGTGACTCACGCCATGTGCCAACCTTAGGAATCATCTCTGTGGATGAGCGCAAGGGCTGGGGATTATGGCAGGCTTAACCAAAGAGAAAAAAATGGAACCAATGCATTTGCTAATGCTGGCTCAGCCCTAGTTCTGCATAAGTCTTTTAAATAATTCATCATCTAAGTGACACATGGGCAATGCTTATTGCAAAAAATATATAATACAGGGTGATATAAATTAAAAGGCAAACTCCTCCTTCACATTCTCTTTTTAATACTATAAGTCCTTTTTATTTATTTATTTACTTAACTATTTAGAGAGTGAGCCTGTGTTCGCAGGCAAGTGAGCTTGAGTGGGGGTGGGGAAGGGCAGAGGGAGGAGGGGAGAGAGGATCTTAAGCAGGCTTCACGTCTGGTGTGGAGCCCGATGTGGGGCTCCATCTCATGACCCTGAGATCATGACCTGAGCCAAAATCAAGAGTCAGACACTCAACTGACTGAGCCACCCAGGTGCCCCCTTCACATTCTCTTCTTGTTCAACATTCTCCCTTTTAAGATCAGACTATGTTAGGCTTCTAGCTGTCCCATTACTTAGCTGTGTCACTTTGAACAAGTTGGCCTGCATCTACATTTCCTCATGTGAAGACTAAATAAGTCAATGTGCAAAGAATTCTTAGAACAAAGCCGGGCACATAGGAAGTACCCTAGAATTAGATGCTATAACAACACTATAATTATAATATAAAAAATGTAACAAGGATATTATGACCCCATTGATGGTTCTCAAGTCTTTCTCCATACAAGACCCACTGTCCTGAGTTCCTGAACCTCTCTCTATCTGGATGGCTCACAGGCAGCACTCTGATCTCATCATGTCCAAATCTGAAGTCAGCATGTCCTCCGGGGCAGATCCTCCTTCTGAGTCCCACAGTTGAGTAAATGGTATCGCCGTTCACCCAGCTGCCCAAGCCAGCAATGAAGGAGTGATGCGAGACTCCTCCTTTTCCCTCTCACTACATCACTGAGTCTGCTTCACCTCAAATACCCCGGAACTCTCCCTTTCCTCCACTCTAGTCATTAATTCATACTTCTTTCAAGTCTAAGCTCAAAGGTCACTTCTTTTTTTCCTTTTTTTTTTTTTTTAAGATTTTATTTATTTATTTGACAGAGAGACAGCCAGCAAGAGAGGGAACACAAGCAAGGGGAGTGGGAGAGGAAGAAGCAGGGTCATAGCGGAGGAGCCTGATGCGGGGCTCGATCCCAGGACTCCGGGATCACACCCTAAGCCAAAGGCAGACGCTTAACGACTGAGCCACCCAGGTGCCCCTCAAAGGTCACTTCTGAGGAGTCATCCACATCTCCGAGACCTTCTGCTATATGCTCTCCTACCGCCTGCCCCCTGCGCATCTTCTCTCATAATGCTCATCATACTTTATGACACTTTGTTTCGTAAGCTGACTTCCCCAATGGCCTGTCAACCCCATAAGGGCAACCAAGACCATGTCTCCCTTAGTCACTGCTATAACCACATACCCAGAGTACCCTGGCATATACTATGTGCTCCATAAATATGAAGTGAACGAAAAAGGAACACACAAGACTACCAGGGTTAATCTACGACCTAAGAGTTATTGTGGTTCTAAAAGCCTTATGGAGAACAAGGTCATAAAGCAGCTGAGCAGAAATTAGAATTCCAGCCCAAGTCTGACTCTAGTTTTTGAAAAATGAAAACTACTACCCCCACTTTCCATAATCTTTTAAGAACACCATGGAAAGGAGAGGGAAAGGACAGGTATTTAAAACACATGATTTCTAGGCTAGAGAGATGACAGTAATAACGTACCATACTCGCCTCTACTGCTGGGGGAGATATAAACTGCTATAGTCTTTGGGATGGCATCCGGCAGAATCTATAAAAACTTTAAATCTGTATAAGCTTGATCCCAAAATTTCACACTAAGAATCTAGCCTATAGAAATTCTCATGTGAGGGGCACCTGGGTAGCTCAGTTGGTTGAGCGTCCGACTTCTGGTTTTGGCTCAGGTCATGAGCTCGTGGGTCGTGGGACTGGGCCCCAAGAAGGGCTCTGCACTCAGCGGGAGATGCCTGAAGATTCTTTCCCTCTGCCCCTCCCCCAGTGCACGCTTGCACACATTGCTCTCTCTCAAAACAGAAAAATAAATCTTAAAAAAAAAAGAAATTCTCATGTGAGTGTGCAAAGACATATGGCCAAGTATATTCAATGAAGCGGTATTTTTAAAAAAAGTGGGAGGGACTAGTTGAATAACTTATGGTATACATCCATCTAACACCTAATGGCTAAAAAAACAAAACAAAACAAAATTAGTCAACCATTTAAAAAACAAAGACAGGGGTGCCTGGCTGGTTCAGTTGGTGAAGCATGCAACTCTTGAGCTCAGGGTTGTGAGTTCGAGCCCCACATTGGGTATAAAGCCTACTTGACAAAAACAAAACAAAACAAAAGAAAAAAAGAAAAAAAGAAAAAAGAAAAACCAGAGACAGATTTAGATAATATATAGACATGGAAAGATGTCCGTCATAAATTAAATGAAAAAATCAAATTATATAACAATATTTGTAGTTTGATACCACTTTCGTTAACACTGAAACAAAATTACATATAAGTAAATTATATTTATACAAATACGCATTTTCAAAAATCACACCAATCTTTTTAACAGTGGGTGCCTCTGAGACATAGCATTGGAAGGAAGTGAAGGGAAGCTTATACTTTTTATTTCATTTACTTCTATAGAGTTTGAAACTTTTCCAGCACATAGTGTTCTACTTCTGTAATTTTCTATTATTTTTTTTTTTGAGAGAGAGCATGCGCACATGTGTGCACAAACAGGGAGGGGCAGAGGGAGAGGGAGAATCTTAAGCAGGCTCCATGCCCAGTGTGCAGAGCCCAATGCAGGGCTCGAACTCAGGACCCTGAGATCATGACCTGAGCTGAAATCAAGAGTCAGACTCTTAACTGAGCCACCCAGGCACCCCGTCTACCTCTGTAATTAAAAAAAAAAAAAAAAAAAGAAAAAAAAAANATAAAGAAGATTTTTAAAAGTCTTTGCAATTGCTCTCCCAGCGCTCCTGCAGCCAGCAGGCTGTGCAGAGATGAGAAAGGCGACGTCAGGCTAAGCATAGTGAGTGTGGCAAACAGGGTGAGTGAGGTACGGTCTTATCTGGCGGTTTAAGGAAGAGGTAGCTACGAGGTGGTGGAGCCACCCGCACTCCAGGGACTTCGTATGAGGCTCCCATGGATGATGGTGAGAGTTAGTCCTATACTTCAAGGAATCTTCTGGATTTATTTTTTAAAATGGAAAAGGAAAGGGTGAGAATCACCTGCCACCTCTTTGTGGTGCAGATGTCCTAAGTTAGCCCTCAGCTCGAGGAGACACCTAGCCAAATTCTAGAACTTTACAGTGACATGAACATGACTCTCTTCGCAGCTACACTAACACACATGTTTCTGCTTCGGGGAAGAACCCCCACCCCATGTTTGATAAACCACTGGTTCAAAAAGCTGTGGATGTAAAAATCAAACTCAACTAAACCAAAAGGAAACAGAATACTTGTAAAACTATCTAATTTTACTACTTTATATAGGAGTTGTACTTGGTTCCTACAATTATGTAGAAGAGATTCATTTTTTTTTTTTTTAAAGATTTTATTTATTCGACAGAGATAGAGACAGCCAGCGAGAGAGGGAACACAAGCAGGGGGAGTGGGAGAGGAAGAAGCAGGCTCACAGCATAGGGAGCCTGATGTAGGGCTCGATCCCATAACGCCGGATCACGCCCTGAGCCGAAGGCAGATGCCCAACCGCTGTGCCACCCAGGCGCCCCAAGAGATTCATTTTAGAATTAAAAATACAGAAATAAAGAAATCATAGCCAATTTCCTTTACAATCCTGGAATAAGGAAGGATTTTTCTACTTATAACTCAAAATCTAGAAGCTATTTAAAAAAAAAGACTAATTAATTGAACTATATAAAAGTAAAAAGATTCTGTCAAGGGCCAGAGGGAGGATTAAAAAAAAAAAAAAGTAAAAAAAATTCTGCATGGCAAAAAAACCCCATAGGCAAACTCAAAGGACTGATGAGAAACTTCACAGGGAACAGCTCATCTAAACCTGATCACTGAAGAGAGAGAGAGAGATGGCCATATGGGGCAACACCACCCACGAAGTGTTCTTGTCAAAATACTGAATCTGAAACTCATCAAACCCCCAGACTGAACTATTAGTTTATCAAAAATACAAGTGGTAGAGAGACATGTTAACATCAAAGAGACGCAAACAGCAAAAAGTCTAGAATGTGAGATACTCCGTGGGGCATACTTCTTTAATGAAGTAAATGGCAAAGTGGGAGGGGAACCATTATATGCTAAGAGATACTTCAGAGTCCCATCAGCCAAAGTTATCAATGTATTTTTTTCTTTGGAGCGTGACGGCACCTGGGAGCGCTTACAGAGTCTGCGCGTGTACTCAGGGAAGCAGGCGCAACCCCACACATGGCAGCACTGTTCGCAACAGCACAAACGGGGAAGAAAACCAAGGGCACCTCGACACTGACTGAGTCAACTATGGCGCAGCCACACCACGGAGCACTGTGCGGCTGTAAAAGGGATGAGAGCCAGAGGAAATACAGTGAATGATGCCATAATGATGTCTGGTGACAGAAGGCGACCACACTTATCATGGTGAGCCCTGCATAATGTAGAGAATTGTTGAATCACTATGCTGTACACTTCAAACTAATATAACATTGTACATCAACTCTTCTTCAACTAAAGAAAAATGAGAACCCTCTTTTTGTACTGACATAGAGATCTCCAGGGTATGTTCAATAAGAAAAACAAGGTACAGATCAGTGGTCATGACATGCTACCTTTCTGTAGAAAAAAAGAAAAAGAAGAACTTATGTTCATATTTTATCAAGTTTGTATAAAATACCACTAGAAGATACAAAGGAAACCAATAGAGGTGGTTACCTATGGGAGGAAGGGGTGAGGGGGATAGGAAATTGAGAGGAAAGGGATAAGAAAGAGAGCAAGACTTCCCAACGCCTACCATTTTAAGTTGTCCTGATTTATGGACAATGGGACAACATCATCCATTCAACGTATATTTAAAAGAAATGATGGCGAATCATCTATTATATTATTTGCATAAGAACCTGACAATTTAATGATAAACGGATCATGAAGATGAATGAGATTAGGTGGGAGAAATAGTTTGGTATCAGGTCTAGGAGTTCCTTGTGACTCTCAAATGTCCGTCTGAGACATACAAACTAGCATGAACTAGCATTTACCTCCATGAAGAAGATATCTCCATTTGTGTCTGTCCCTGCATGTACCACAAATGTCTGCTTCTTCATGTGCCGGCTGCCACTGGACCGGATGGAGAGATCACGTCCATTCTGAGAAAAGAGAGATCTGTTACAGACATCCACGTATCTCTATCACAGAGCTTTCTGGGCCAAGAATTCCGCCCCCACTCCCCACTTCAGCTATTGAATTCCTATCAGTTAACTTAGCACAGTGCCATCTGCTGGCCACAGGCCACAAGGGCCTGTGTTCTCAAACTTTTTGGTCTTAGGACTCTTATACCTCTTAAAAATTATTCATGACCCCCGAGAGCTTAGGTTTATGTGAATTATAGTTATAGATATTTACCATATTAGAAATTAAAACTGAAAAAATATTAATTCATTTTAAATTCATTAATAATTCATTTATAATACACCCATTACATGGTAGTATAAATTTTTTTTTAATAACATATTTCCCAGGGAAGCCTGGGTGGCACAGTCATTAAGCGTCTGCCTTCGGCTCAGGGTGTGATCCTGGCGTTCCGGGATCGAGTCCCACATCGGGCTCCTCCACTGGGAGCCTGCTTCTTCCTCTCCCACTTCCCTGCTGTGTTCCCTCTCTCGCTGGCTGTCTCTCTGTCACATAAATAAATAAAATCTTAAAAAAAAAATAACATATTTCCCAAAACAACAAAAAAATGAGAAGACTGGCACTGTTTTACATTTTTGCACGTTAGTCTTTAAAAAATAGTTGGATTCTTCATACCTGCTTCTGCATTCAATTCATTGTGTTATGTTGCTTTGGGAGGTATATAAAGAAAATCTAGTCTCACAGATACGTATTTGGAAAAGGGAGGAGTATTTTCATAGCTTTTCCAGATAAATATGCATATTTTTCTTTGGTAATTATACCAAAATCTGAGAAGTAAATTTCTGATAGTTTGTTGCAACAATATGAAATCTGAAAACCTATCAATGAACATTTTGTACTTTGTTACATGAAATCCGTTTGTCTGCCTTGCATTTTGAGTGGATCTTTACTCATACTTGAATTTGTAACACCACACAATGGTCTTCTGTAAAATATTGGTTTAAGGAGTAATGCAGCTTTTCCAAATATTGGCCCATTTCATTACAGAATATCAAAAAATCACATTGATTAATATCAATCTCATTACAAAAGCCTTTAAATATCAGGAAGCTTGAAGCTTCAATGTCTGCCAAATAAACACCCAACTCTGAATAACCACAGTTAGTCATTCTTCCAAGTAAAAATGATGTCCCGTGGACAAAACTGACAGTTCACCATGCAACTCAAACTGTTAAAATTGCTTTTCCTTGAAATAATCATCCTAACTTTGGTTTACAGCACAAATACATCCTATATATTTCTCATTTGGTCACATAAATTATTAAAAAGATGTACAATCAATGATCAGATTTAGTAAAATTGGTGATTTTAATGCTTTCATCAAGAATATTCAAAAGTGCAACTAATTTTCTTTCTCTTTCTATTTTAAACAGCGAGTGCACGCCAATGGCTCCTAGCATGGTTTAGCGCCAATGCCTTCACCGGGTGAAGATAACCAGCAGTTTTATCCATCACTGCTTTTGTACCATCAGTGCAAATACCAACCCAGTAAAAAAAGGCAAACATTTTAGTACTATTATGAAAACAGTTTCCAGCTCGTGGATCCTTAGGAATCCACAGACCACATGCTGAAACAGCTGTAGCAGGATGGTTTTAGTAGAGAATCCGATCAGAGAACAGAAAGACTAAAGCCTCATCTAGACTCAAAGCCCTATTTTCATTTTTTTTTTAAAGATTTTATTTATTTATGTGACAGAGAGACAGCCAGCGAGAGAGGGAACACAGCAGGGAAGTGGGAGAGGAAGAAGCAGGCTCCCAGCGGAGGAGCCCGATGTGGGACTCGATCTCGGAACACCGGGATCACGCCCTGAGCCAAAGGCAGATGCTTAACGACTGCACTACCCAGGTGCCCCAGCCCTATTTTCAAAACTGGGGGTCTTGAAGATATACAGGCCAAGCAATGACCCAAGGGGAAGCCTCTGCATTAGGTGACAAGGCCCCAGCCTGGGAGGCGACAAGTGCAGTGGGAGGGGAGCCTAGGGGACGGCGCAGATATGCTTACCAGGTTCGCTAGTTGATCAAGCACTTCGTTGATTTGCTGGCTGTACACAAGCCCAATATGGGACTTTCCCATTAGGCGCCTCACCTTCTTCCGGATGTCATTCTTATTTACCTGGAAAGCCAAAATGGGATCTTAATGAGGGATCTGCTCTCCCTGCCACTGATGTAGAGGGAATGTACAGCAAGTTTCCTACCATTTGAGACAATTCTGAGTCCACATCACGGAATATGAGAGAAAACATTCAACTGTCTATTCTGCCAACAGGCTGGGAAGGAAAACCCTGGCTATCTCCGGGTGGCTTCTGTAGAAAAGTAGCTTTTAGAGCAGGTGTGGTTCAAATGGACTGGGGCTCAAGGAGACACTTCTTCCCTATCCCCAACCAATACCGTAACATTCACCCCTGAAGGGGCCCTCAGAACCCCTGGGGCTCCTCAGACTATAGCTCAGAAACGAGGCCTTAGAGTAGCGACATTCTGGCTCGGCTGTAGCAGAGGCACCTTCCTGGGGTTCAGGATCACCACCCTTTCCCAAACAGAGTTCACTGGGACCCCTGTAGTTCAACAGAGAGCAGTGAACCTTACGACAGAAAATGAAACAAACTCAGTCAGCCTGTTGGGTGTTTTCTGCATCTGATCAACTAATCGCTTCAGACTTAGAGAGGCTGGGAGAACAGGAGGAGGAGACTCAGGGGCTTACTCTCAAAACAACTCTATTCTACCCATCAGCCCCAAACTCCTGTTTCCCTTTCAAAGCAGGACTCTTCTATTTGGTAACAGACTTCTTCCACAGACATAACAACCAAGTACAACCAAGTCTACCTAGAACCTACCATTAATTTTTTCACGAGTAGCTCTTTTTACGTCTATGGAAAACTCTACATGATAAAGGACTAGTGCTGAAAGATGAATTCTGACTATCCTTTCTAAGGTTTTAAAAACAAATACTTAAAACATTTTTAAAATTCATTGTATTCTGTAGGGAGTTCTACTGGCATCCTAGAGCTACTGGGCAAAGGAAGCCCATTTATTTTATTTTATTTTTAAAGATTTTTATTTATTTATTTGACAGAGATAGAGACAACCAGCGAGAGAGGGAACACAAGCAGGGGGAGTGGGAGAGGAAGAAGCAGGCTCTTTAGTGGAGGAGCCTGATGTGGGGCTCGATCCCATAACGCCGGGATCATGCCCTGAGCCGAAGGCAGACGCTTAACCGCTGTGCCACCCAGGTGCCCCAGGAAGCCCATTTAAAATTCAAAATAGGGGCGCCTGGGTGGCTCAGTCGGTTAAGCGTCTGCTTTCAGCTCAGGTCATGATCTCAGGGTCCTGGGACTGAGGCCCCCGTCAGTCTCCCAGCTCAGTGGGGAGTCTGCTTCTCCCTTTCTCTCTGCCCCTGCTCATGTTCTCTCCTCCTGCTCACATAAATAAATAAAATCTTTAAAAATAAATAAAAAATAAAAATAAGATGCAAAACTCGGTAGAGTGTGCAACTTTAAAAACAATATTTATTTATTAATTTTAAAGATTTATTCATTTATTTTGAGAGAGAGGCAGCACGCAAGCGTGCATGGGGGGCGCAGAGGGAGAAAGAGAGAGAAGCAGACTTCTCGCTGAGTGGGGAGCATGATGCAGGACTCGATCCTATGACCCTGAGATCATGACCTGAGCCGAAACCAAGAGTCAGGCGCTCAACCAACCGTGCCACCCAGGTGCTCCGAGTGTGCAACTCTTAATCTTGGGGTTGTGAGTTCAAGCCCCACGCTGGGTGTAGAGATTACTTAAAAATTTTTTAAATTTTTTATTTTTTAAAAAATATTTTATTTATTTATTTGAGAGAGAGAGTGAGAGAGAGAGAGTGAGCACAAGCAAAGTGAGGGGCAGAGGGAGAAGCAGACTCCCCGCTGAGCAGGGAGACTGATGCGAGGCTTGATCCTGGGACTCTGGGGTCATGACCTGAGCTGAAGGCAGATGCTTAACTGACTGAGCCACCCAGGTGTCCCCCCCAAAATTTTTTTAAATAACAAAATAAAATTCAAAATAAACAAATGGCATGGAATCACCAATCATCTTTACAACATTCCTCAGCACAACAGCCTGGCAGCTTCAGACAAATGGAGCATGTGTGAGCGGCAGAGAGACCCCACACTTTCAGTCAGGAAGAGAGCTCTAGTAAGATGCTTGACAGCTTCCCAACTGCCCCAGAACTTAGGTCATGGGAACAAGCCTCGCCCTTCCGGCATCGGCAGAAGCCGGGCATAAGCAAAATCAACATTACCTTCATCAATAGCATGTAGGAAATGAGGTTGTGCAAAAGTGTGGCCAGCAAACGATCTTCATCATCCTCCAGGCGCTTCCGGTCATGTTCTCCCAGGGACAGGTACCTAAGCAGGAGACCAGCAACAAGTCGGTCCTCTGTGTGGGAGACCACAGAACTAACTTGGAAGAGGCTGAATTTGCATCTTCCAAGCGTTTACTAAGTCTCATACCTGTCGATCATTTCCTGGGGACCCTGGTCCATACCCATCCCTTCTCTCTCCAACATCACAGCATCTAAGAACGCATCTTCCCAGAACTGCATTTGGTCCCATAAAGTAGAACGTTCTTTGCCTGTGTGGAATAGAATTTTTCTAGGGGCTTATTTAACATATAAAGAATACAGCTGCCAAACCAAAGTAAAGAGTAAACTCTAGATAAAAGGGACAAATTCTAGGACAAAGCAAACGTGAGCCTCTCCACCACAGAACTAACATTCCTGCCACCAGCCCCAGCTCCTCCAAGAGAGGCCCAGCCACTCCCGAGAAGGAGGGATTAACACAGCATACAAAGAAAGGCGGTTACTTATAGAAAAGGTCTCCATAGCCGCATCCTCTAACTGGTCCCACATCGATCCTTTGTCCCTTCCTGCCAATTTGTGAGCAGGAAGGACCATGGTAGCAAGAAAGGAAAGACAGAAAGACAGAGGCTGTTGATTAATACCAAAATCCAGTCTCTTCTAGTGCTCACCTACTGCTTTTTCCAGACCCAGTAAGTCGCCTTCTTCAGATATAAACACGCCCTCTAACATCAGCACTGAGATCAGCACAGAGTTAAGCAGCTACGTATTCAGTGCTACCCTCTTCCCCAGCTGAGTCCAGCTTTCTTCCAGTGCAAGAGGCCTTCCCAGTCTGTATCTCACCTAGGAGTCCCTCGTAGAGATAGACTCGCTGGCTTACATCTTCCGATGAGCGAACTGGGCTGCCCACCAGCTTCTCCTTGACACTTGGCTTCAAGCTATGGGCTTTCCCCTACAAAGAAGAGGTGACAGGTCAGCTGCCCAAGGTACTGACGGACAGGGCAAAGTAAGCCGTGCAGCCCATTAAGAAGTCCACACACCCGTTACTCTAGCAGTCCTGTTTTTGCTACTCTGCTTGCCTCAAGGATTTGACCGGAAGTCAATCTGGAAGTGGTCCCCCACCCCACACTCAGTGCACTCAGGGTGGGGGACCACCCTGTCTGAGGTGTGTGGGGTAGGTGTGTGGGGTGGGCGTCTTTATGACAATCACCTGTGACCAACAAAGAATAACCAGCCCCTAAAAAGGAAGTAAGCCATCGAAGGTATTATCAATAGAGATGTCAAAAGGATTTAAGTTCCCTGGTTAGCTTTCTATAAAAGACCAACCGTAAAGGCCTTCGGTGGCTACCCTGTCGCAACCCTGTTGGGACCCCTCTCACTCTTGACAGCTTTTTCTGTATTTTCTTCTTTTTTTATTAAAGATTTTTATTTATTTATTTGATGGAGACAGCCAGCGAGAGAAGGAACACAAGCAGGGGGAGTGGGAGAGGAAGAAGCAGGCTCCTAGCGGAGGAGCCTGATGTGGGGCTCGATCCCAGAGCACCGGGATCACGCCCTGAGCCGAAGGCAGACGCTTAACGACTGCACCACCCAGGGGCCCCTGTATTTTCATTTAATAAACTTCTATTGCTTTACTCAGGAAAAAAAAAAAAGTCAATCTGATAATGCTGTTCTCTGTTACTGCCTCCGAAAACATGCAATCTCGTTTTCATTTTGCTTGTCTTTACCCTTTAGTCTCTGTAAGACTCTTCACTCTTAAAAATAAATGAGAGGCAAAGCCTCTGTGGCAGCATAATGCAACAGAAAAAACACTGGTTTTGAAGTCAGACTTACATAATATCTACCTCGTAGGACCATTATGGGAATTAAATTAGAAAATACATATAAAGCACATGGTTGGTATTGGATAAATGTTAATTTCCTCTTTCCTACCATCTCTTAGAAATATTTGCCTCTTAGAAATTCACTAACTTTACCTGCCAGTTCTGCAGTATTAGACTTTCTGTTCATTCAAAAAAGATTTCAAGTGGGTAAGAGGCAAATTTCATGCCCATTTCACAACTCATGCAGCAGCATAAGCAGAGAATCGACCAATCAAAGGTTATTAGGCAACACCTAATTAGTGTGTCTACACGCCAGTCTCCAGGTTCACAGCCCAGTTCTTTGTTCAATGGACCATGCTGACTTAATATAACTTATTTCTTGCTAAAACAGCCTTTTTTTTTAAGCCACGAAATTTAAGTAATTGCTCTTAGCAACTCAACTGTACAAAAACAGCCCTTGCCCACCAGCACAGAACAAGTAAGAATTTGTCCCAGGAAGGTGCCAGGAAAGGCAGCACACAGATGAATGGCTTCTTGCAAGACTGCTATCTCATAATGTCTATCTTAACGTCCAGAACGGAAGCACACTAGAAGGATTTAAAATACTCTCATTAAAATGGTCTATTTAGACTTAAGGAGAGCTAAGGTCTATTAACTCGAATGGTTCTGCTGACTCTCAATCCCATTCTCTACCTTTACTCAGGGATGTCATTTGCTCTATTAGAAACACATACACAGAAAGCCCGAGGATGGGAATGATCACCAGTGTTATACACTAGACTTCATTTAAATTTCATCTTCCATTCTCCCCACAAACCAAAGATAAGGACTTATAAGCTCCTATAGCAAATATCCATTCTCAGGACTCCTGGGTGGCTCAGTGTTAAGCGTCTGCCTTTGGCTTAGGTCATGCTCCCAGGGTCCTGGGATCAAGCCCTGCACGAGGCTCCCTGCTCTGCAGGGGGTCTCTGCTTCTCCCTCTCCCCACTCATGTTCTATCTCTCTCTCACTCACTTTCTCTTGCTCAAATAAAATCTTTTAAAAAAATTATTAAAAATAAGAATATTCATTCTCAGCTCTGTCTAATCAAGTGACAAATGTATCAGAGTGCTTAATGTTGCATAAAGAGGCATGTATAGGCCAAAAAGCAGTGTGTCTAAAGTCAAGGACTAAATGGAATTACTTTCATTTCAACCGATCACTGGCTTTTTGTAGGATGTAGGGCAAATTCTTTTTTTCCTAAGGCTTTGTTCCTGTCACCTGTCAGAAGACATTAGTCACAGCAACATACTGAACTGCAAACTTCTTGAGAGTGAGAATGTCTTATTCACCCTCTTTCTTTAGTACAGAATATAGGACTTAGTAAATCACTTAATAAATATTTATCAATGAAAGTATCAAATAACTGTTAGAAATATACAAAAATAAAATGCTATTTTAAAGTGCTATATAAATAGGGGCGCCTGGGTGGCTCAGTTGTTAAGCGTCTGCCTTTGGCTCAGGTCATGATCCCAGGGTCCTGGGATAAAGCCCCATGTCGGGCTCCCTCCTCAGTGGGGAGCCTCCTTCTCCCTCTCCCGCTCCCCCTGCTTGTGCTCTGTCAAATAAATGTCTAAAAAAAAAAAAAAAGTGCTATATAGAGCAGTGACCGGAATAAAAACAAACTATCCCACAGCAAGAGGCAGACTGATACAAAACGAGAGCTGTCATTGCCCTGGCATTGCCACAAAGGCACCTATCACCTCGTCTACTGTAAATACGGAGATAATTGCTACATAGGATTTGAAGCCCTGATCTGACTGGGCAGGGAGCCCGACTCATCAGTGATTCAGGAGAAGGTCCTAAAAGCCCCAGATCATGGAGTAAAATCACTCTGAAAAAAGCCTTAAGAAACATTTTCTTTGAAGCCAAATTTTTGGGGATAATCTATTCCTTACTTCCTCTTTTCCTTCTAATTGCCCCTAACATTTCCTTCTTTTCTAACCCATTCCCTCCCATGAAAGAAATGATCTTCTTCCGTTAGTAAACAAAACTTACGAAGATGGCGCTGGTAGCAGAGTTGGTCTCAATTTCACTATCAGACAAGGTGCCCCGAGAGCTTGCCAAGTGGGCGCTGCCCTCCCCGCCTGGTCCATCACCTGCATTGCTGCTCAGGTCACTGTCTGCTCCAAGGGTCTCTCCAGAGCTATTGCTCACCTGGAAAGGAAAGAGAGGTAGTAAGGGATATTCCCCAGTGAAGGGTTCCCAGAATGCCCAGCTGTTAGAACTTTCTACTACCATTTAAAAAAAAAAACAACAAAAAACACTGAACTTCAAAGGTGTGTCAGATAGCCTCTGGAAGTACCTTCTTTACAAGACGAGTAGCCCTGGGTGAAATCTCAGGGTCTGATCCCATGCACACAGACTATGCCAGGTGAACATCTCCACCGTGAGAACCAAGCTGACATGAGACTAAGAGCCTCCAAAGGAGAAAGCAGCCCCCTCTTCCAAGGGGGGACTCACACCCCACCCACCAAGATGCCAGCGTGGTGTTCCCCTACCACGGTGCTAACTTCAGAGTCCTGACTTGAGCTTCGGATCATAACAGCGGGACTCACAGCAATGACAGAGTCTGGATCAGTCCTCTGAAACGACACGGGGACTCAGATACATCAGAAGGGGTGTCCCCTCTACTCTCAGTTTCCCTAAGAAATACTGTATGTTCTTCCTTCTCCTCAACCTCTACCTACTATTATCATCCCTAAACAGGTCATGAGAAGTATATTTTTTCCTGAATATAAAATATACATGACTTGATGATGAAAATTAATAAACATTAAAGAAATACATGCTCGCTACAGAAAATACATGAAATAATAAGGAAACTACAATAAACCATAACCCTACCACTAACGTTAACCACTGTTTAGGTTTTACTATACTTCCTTTCAGTCTTTCTATATACATTCTAAAAATTAAATGGGAATCATACTACATATAGCTTCGTAAAACATTTTCCCATGTCACTAGATTTTTGAAAACACAATCTTCAGTAGATACTGGTATCGTACTACGTAGACATATTACACTTATTTCATCATCTTCCCATCACTGGGCATGCATGTTGTTTTGGCATTGTCTTTTTTTTATAACTTAAAGAAGTATTCTGAGATAGCAAATTTAATGCTCGCAATTCTCAATATAGTTGTCACAAACCTGGGAACCAGATGTCAGGCTCACGCCACTGTCCGCGCTGATCTGGGACTTCTTCTCCTCTGTCTCACCGAGGTCAAAGACGGGTTTGATTACTTCAGGCCCTGGGTAGGGGAAAACCTCTGTCACTCCATACACAAAGGCAAGGGGCAGGCTGGTGAAGGGAGTGGGACAGCACACAGCCAGGTCCCAGACCTCAGCATGTCCCAGTCACCTTTCCAGGGACTGCCCCCACATCAGGCCCTACTGGAAGAAGTCCCCAGATGCCTTAAGAACCAAGTAGGACAAATTAAACCTGGTCTCAAGGGGTTCTGCAGCCATCTTCACAACCTGAGAAGATTCTCAGCAGATCATTCTAAAACAGAAAGTTCCATACACAAATGTCTAAACCACATTCCCCTATACTCAGAGTTGGAGCTTCACTGGTGTGTGAAACCAGTTAAGGGTCCCCAGGTCACTCAGTGCTTCCCCAATAAATGTGTCTAAAGAGGCTAGAAAAGGACAGGCCCAACAAAATACCAGCTGTTTCCGTGGACACTGACTACCTCAACCCTACACCTTTCTACGCTTGAGATAAAAACCACCCTCGGTTTTTTCCCCACCCACCCGCAATGGTATGGCAAAAGGACAGAATGACAGAAAGCAAGAAAGCGTGCCTAGGCAAGCCACCAGAGAGAGCTGGGAAGCTACAGACTCAACACGGAGGGACAGCAACCATCTCTGCCAACTGTGCCCACAGGCCTTCTAGTGGGTGAGGGAGATATCAGCCAATGAGGGGCACTGAAATAGGCAAACATTCTCCCCACCAACTCTGGAGCAATCAAGAACCAAGTTCTAAGGGACTTTACTCAGTAGACGCCCTGATTACAGCCTGATTGCTAGGAGGAGAGGGGGAAAGAAGCAGCCTACAAGTCACGTACCTGGGAGTCACATACCACCTACCTGCTCTCATTCCAAATACCCCCCAAGAACAAATTTGGGGTGGGGCTGACAAAGGGAGCCTGCCCCAACTGGGCCTGGGGAGTTGGCAGGTATGGGAGATTTGGGAATGGGAAGGGGCATTTGTTCCTTACTCTGTTTTTCCAAAGCTTTTTGCTTTTTCACTTCCTGGTGCTTGTTCCACAATTCTACCCCAGATGCAATGTAAGCAGGAGAGAAAGACAGACAGAGTCAGAGGCTGGTCAGACAGAATGGAAACCCACCCACCCAAGCTGATTCAGTCTCAGGCACAGGATTACAAATCAAGAGATAAAAAGAGATCTTCTTTTCAGGGGGATTAAAAATCAAGAGATCTAATGCCTTCCCCCCACCCAACTCATCAACTAAAGACTCTAAATTCCTAACCCGAACCTGAAAGTGGTAGTAAAAACGCTGCGGACATTGGCGGCAGAGCTGCCTTCACTCCAGCTCCCCCATTTTGGCATGAGGAAACTGCTCCTAACGAGGCTGGAGCACTTCGCTCGAGATCGTGTAGCTTAGAACCAGTTTAAACTTCCACCACGCCATGCTCTCTCTGCCAAAGGAGCTGGGCAACGACAATTTTGAAAGATTCCAGATAAGACAGATGATCACCCCAAGCAGCCAAAGGGGTTCGGAAGCATGAGCACCAATCTGTTTCATTTGCCGGTCTGGACAGAGGCCACTCCGGCAGGCAGTTTGCATCCCTCCTTGCCGTCACCAAAAAATCCAAGTCACCCTCACAACCAGTGTCTGCCCTGCCAAGCGACCCATTCTTAGCCAGTCACAGGGAAAAATGCTTCTTGTAAAGGTGACAGAGAACACGAAATGGTCAAGAATAAGAGGTAAAGAAGAGCGAATACTGATAGCATTCTTCCCCTGGAAGAACTTGAGAATCTATTTAATCCGATCTCATTTCCCAGATGAAGAGATAGAGACCCTGATAGAGGAAGTGCTTTCCTCCAAGTCTCATTCCTAGCTGGAGGCAGATAGGGGACTAAAACTCCAGGCCTTCCGACTTGCAGGCGGGGACTTTTTCTAGAACATCACGTCAGGCAGGAGGAATGCAGGGTTGACCGCCTCTAGGACACTATTCTGCTGGGGAGAAGGGAAGCTCCCCAACGAAGGAATCTGGTGACGCACCACCATTTATGGGAGCACAAGACAACTGCTAATGTGTGGCAAGGAAGCAACCGTTAGAAGCGTACTGCCCACGGAAACAGGATCAGAAAAAGACAGACACAACCTCGATGACTCAAGGTCAAGTACAGAGGGAGTCAAGTGGAGGTGCCACCCGGAGCTCAGAAAGGCACTGCCTGAGCGGGAATGGAGACACACTCAACACAAACAAGCTCTTAATCAAGCCCAGTAAGGAAAGGGTTAAAGAAAAACTGATTAAGAAATCTATACCTTGAGGTCTGGAGCCCTGGGAAATGGGGTTGCTGGACACCCCCCCAAGAAGCAAATTTGAGGGTAGTGTCATGGTTGGATGGGGGTAAACTGGCCCAGACGATCATAATTTTATAGGCCAAAGATGCATCTATAAACTTTCTTACACCTTCCAGGAGCTCACATGGCTCTCCACCGTGTGAAGAAATCCAGACGTAAATAAAAAGACGGACCAGGAGTACAGGTCAGACTCCCTGCACTAAACCTCACTGGGCCTCCTAAGTAAAACTTCCACTCTTCCTCTAAAGATGTCGGTGGGGGTGACTGTAAAGGAAGCATAAGGGATAAAGAAGTACAAAGAAATACCATCCGAAATGGATGCAGACCTATCTCCCTCTCTAGAAAGCAAAGCATGGGAAACAGAAAGGCAGGATTCTGGATGAATTGAAAGGAGGGAGAGGTATTTAAGAAGCCAGAACCCTCCCTCCACCACACCAAACACAGTGATACATACCAACGGATGCTACAAAGTTCTCTTCCTTTAAACTTCTGGTGTCTAGTTCTTTAGGACCCTTTCCTGCAGCACTTGGAGCCCGAGGTCCCAGCTGGGGAACTCTCAGCTGTGCCATAGCCTTTGGGTCCCCCCGGCCGGCCAGGCCAGGATCCTTGCCAACTGGGGTATTTACACTCTCTGTTGGACTTCTCTTCCGCTTGTCTGGTTCTAGGGAAAGATCGAACAGAGGAAGAGGTCAAAAGAGGCCGCGAGTGGGAATCGAGCTATGGGAGTGAGGCAGGAGAAGCAAGGCTATAGAAGGATGTAGAATGGAAGAAGTGCAAGGAAAGAAAAGTCGACATCTTATTTTTTGTGACAGAAAAGTACCCAGTACAGACAAACGTGCATTAAAAAATAAAATCCCGAAGCCTGATGGGAAGCAGCTTGGCCCCGGGAAACTTGTGAAAGAACAAGTTCCCTTTCCTCGGAGATCAGTGGGAGAGTTGTGGACGGCGCCGGCCCAGCCGGTGCGATCCCTACCTTTACTATAGTAGTGGGTCTGGGCGATCTCCAGAAGCCCAAAGATGCTGGCCATGCCACCCAGACCTGCGTGGGCATAGGACTGCTCCAGGCTGAGTACCGTGCACTTGAGCAGGTCTAACATTCCCTTGTACACCTTTCGACTGATCTCCTGCAACAACGAGCCAGGGGCTAGAGTTGGCAAAACTGCCTTTGGTGTCCAGGTCCCTCTTCCAGCTGATTCCAGCTCCCCCCCACAGACACTAACCACGTCGGGGATGGCGTCCTGCCGGGCATCATCCTCTGACTGCACTGTGCGGTTCAGCTTGCTCAGGACAAAGACTCGCAGCTGCTCGCTCTCCAGCAGCCGACGCACCTTCTTCATGTTGAGCCAGCCAACGCCCTGACCATCCAGCACACTGTGGACCACCTCCTTCAGGAACTGCTGGTTCTCACTACAGGGCCCACACACCACTTCTGTGGTCATCAGCTTCTTTGCAGAGCACCCACCCTTCACCAGACTCGATGTTTGCCTCCAGGGGCGAAACACAAAGCCAAGTCTCCAGATGTCCAAGTCCCCTGCACCCCCAGCCCCAACAAATGGCCTGGTTTGCCCGCGTACCCAGCACTGCAGTTTCGTTCTCCTCGCCGGCGTGGGCAACTACCGCTGCGTGGGCATTCAGTCAGAAAGGGCAGTGTGCGCAAGAACTGATTTCATCTACCCAACTGAGAGGTGCTCTCCCACTCCTGAGCATCCCTAAAGTGTGGTACAGGAACCGCTACCCCTATCGCAGAACTTTTGAAATAGCTCAGCCAGTTATTACCTAGAATTGCTGGATCGCCCCTGAGGTGATGGAGGCTCTCTTTTCACTGTTGGGCTGTGTTTAATAACAGATGACTTCTGGTCCACTAAGGCCCTCCTGTTTCCTACAGCCAGGAAGGTAGGAATGAGAGACATCACTACTGGGGTCCCGTAGCCTGCATCAGCACCGCCCTGGGGAGCCACGGTCCACACCCATTCCCCAGAAGGGCTGGGTGAGGATGGCCCCAGGGCATCACGCAGAGGTAGAAACCAGCCATGGCAACGTGGAGGAAGTGGGGATGAGACTCAGGCCACTCCCCATGCAGCAGCAGCACGCCCCATGGGCAAGCACGGGCGTCACGGGGGACGGGGCAAGGCAGGTCACTCAGGTGACACTGCTTGCTCCACGAGGAGGGTGGCCCTCAGGCAGGCACGGAAGATGCTAGGAAAAGAAAGATCATGCACAGCTCACGGGCAAGACCCACCTTCACCACTCCCGGGGCCGGCTTCAGTAACAATCTCCATTAGAGTATTTAGCCCAAATACTGGGACACAAAATACACAATTAGTAGGTGCACCATGATACCACAACCCCTGTTCCCCTCAATGGAGCTGTAAGTCAGACAATCTGAGGACTCTCCCAAAGCTTAGTGCACATAACCTCAGTTCTCAGGCACCTCATAGCTGGAAGCCAAGAAATCAGGAAACCACCAAGGCACTAGGAAAGACCATCCTTAAGACTATGGTCTCTAAAAGCCAGGGGCAGGGTAAATGACACAAGGGACCTTCGGGTACTAAACAGGCACATGCATGGAAGAGGGACTGCTGGTTTTCATGAAACATCTAGCGCAGGGGTCCAGAGGGCCTGCCAGTGTGCAGGGAGCAGAGACCCATCTTGCAGATGCTGTCATGGGAAGTGGGGTGGGGGTGCAAGGATGGGAGGCGGGTGGGAGTGAGAAGGGCAACAAATGACGTGAAGCATCAGCATGCGATGAAGGCATTTCAACTGCTTCCGCCCCAACTGCATCAAATGAAGCCAGTGACCCTAACACCTGTCCACCCCTCAGCTATGGAGTCGGGTGTGGCTTCGTGCCACAGTGCTAGGTTACCCCTACACCACTAACTATTATGTCCCTTTGCCCACCTACCCTATGTTCCCATCCCCGCCAGAGAACACTCCTTCGATTTCTGGAGTTTTTAATCACTGGGGAGAGAAGTCCGTTAAAATATACACGGGGCTGCTTCTCACTATGCTTTCTACTGTAATTAAATATTTCAGCCCAATATCTAGAGAAAACAAACGTCAGGAGAGTAAATTCCGAAGAGCCCTTCAGACTCTCAAGTGAAAATTAAATAGGTCTCAGTTGCCCTTAGCTGTTCAATACTACCTGGCCCACCCACGGGGCCCATCGATGTGAAGCCAAAGGAAGAGGCTTCTTGGCTCTATAAATACCACCAGGCTCTTCCAACGGTCCCCCAATGGGCCAGCTCCCTGGGATGGAGCTCCTCCCCTGCTCAAGCAGCAGGAACCCGGCAGATGACCGGTGGCAGCTGATGGTCCCTGTGTTAATTACGGATCCCCCCAGCAGCGGCAGTAATCTCACAGTTCCTCTTATCCTAAATAACATAACAGGGCCTTCTCTTCAGCTACGAAGGTCGATTCCATCTGAAAACCAGTCAGGCCCATCATGTGCAATGAAAGCCATGAGAAGCGGCATGAGGGGCAACAGCCAGATCAAATGAGTCGTCATACACAGGGCTCCTGACAAGCACCCAGAGGCCTGAAATATCTCCCGGAGGATCCTGGTTCGGCAGAAGGAGGGCTGTAGTTACCTTTCAGACTGGGGAAGGGTGTGGTTTTCTCTCGGGCACCTTTGGTGGGCAGTGTGAGGTTTGAAAGACTGAAGCTCGTACTGTGGTTTCGATACAGGCTGCCTGTCAAGGGGAGGGCGTGAGAGCGATGAGTTAAGAGCATAAAAAATCACAGCGGACGACTGTACCGTCATCTCCATCTTCCTCCTTTTCAAACGTAATCCCAGTACCTCTGTACCCTACAAAGAGCCTAGTCTATAATGGAGGGCAACCAAGGGGGCAACTGCCAGGATTGCTCAAAAGCCAGTAACAACTTCCTCTGACCACCTCCCATGTCTCTTATCAACTGCTAACTCAGCATGAAAGCTGACATTAATGCACTTTTAGTCAGAAGTTGGTGCTGTCCCTACCTGGCTTCTGAAAAAACTCACAATCATAATTATCCCCGATGTTGGCTTCTCTGGTCCCTGGTCTGTCCTCAATCTTTAACTGACACCACCCCTCATTTCTGGAAATATTCTCTAGGCACAAAAAGTCAACCTCATATAGATTTCAGAGCACGTTCATGAAAAAGTCCTTCACCAGACAAAGAAGGTTATTAGATACAGAACCCAAATCAAATTTGACCATTATATTTCCACAAAATATATGATGCTTAATACAATGACTATTTTTCAGTTGACCAGCTATCTTACCTGAGATAGACGGAAACCTCTGGGGATAAAGATAGCTACTACTCTGTCCCTGTCCTTTACTGACCTCCCTTGAAAATACCTCATTCACTGTCACCCAAACAACCTGGATTGGGGCTTGATAATGACCACCCAGCCCTGCATCTGAAGTCCTAGGCAGCATCCACCACGGCCAGACCCTACTGCAGAGAAAATAGGACAGAGGCAGGAGAGCTGAAGGCACTTACTGGCAAAAGACATGATGCCCCCGAAGCCCTCGGTGCTGTTGTTGGAGACGGTGGAGGTGGGTGAGCTCGCTCGAGAGTCTGACTCTGCGTCTGAGTCGCTTGCCAGTTTCAAGCTGTTGGGCCGCAGCAGCTTTTGAGCCCTTGAATGCACAGTGGCACCTATGAGCCCAGGCAGGAGTACCTAGTCTTGGAAGTGTGGGCCTTATGCTACGCTGCCGTCACAGCTCCCTTCCCGCAACTTCTATATGCCTAGGTCAAAGCACCACCTTGGGATGGTGGGCCACCACAGCATTTGGACTTCTCCAACTTTCTGATTAGCCCTCACCCGGGGTCCACTGTAGTGAGGTCCTTCAGTCACCCATCTAGAAGGAATCCCCAGGCTCTCACCGATTGCCATTGACATGTTGGCTGAATCGGGGAGTGTAACTTTCCCCCTGCTCATCATCATCTTCCTCAGGGGGAAGGCCATACTGGGGCTCGAAGTACGGATTGTCATAGGTTCGCCGGCGCACTGACCCCTCTCCAATTTCTGTGTGGCGCCTGTCCACGTTCGATTTGCCAATGCTGGAAGGCACGGTAGGGAGGGGCTTGGAGACGCCTACTGCTGCCTTATCATCAGCCTCCGTTGAATCGGCAGGTTCCTAAAGGTCACATTAAATAAAAACTGCTCACCCAGTGCCCAGTGATACTTTCCTGTATTCTCAGTTTAGCCAGGCCTATCAGGTTCCCAACTCTCATCCTAAGGGAACGTGTGAGAAAAGATCTCTGTGACACCCCTGTTCTCTGTGCCCACAAACTATGCAAGGGGGATCTTAGGTAAGTCCTGAACAGAGCCCGAGGAGTTCCTTCTGGAGTCGAAACTGTCTCTCCTAGGTTCTAAGCTAGGAGACCTATGGAGAGGAAGACAGGAAGAATGCGAAGAAAGAGGCAAATTAACAGCTTCGGCCTTGTCTGCCTAACAGAGGTATGGCCCACATCCCAAGTAACGGCTCTCACTTATCCACCCTTCCAAGTCCTCGCGTACAGAATTAGCTCCGTGGATGACGGTGCTGGGGCTACTGCTGGCAGTGGTGCTGGAGCTGGAGCGCAGTGGTGGGTTCTCCTGGGAGTTCTCGCTGTCTGGGCCCGGCTCCTCTGATTCCTTCTGGTTCTGCAGCTCAGCAATCTCCACCTCACTGGCATCCCCCAGGGCCGCGTGTGTCAACGGATCCACACCTGCCAAAACCCAAGGTGGCACGTACAGACCACACGGTCCCAGAGACCCTAAGCCTGCCCAGAGCTGGCCAGTCTCCGCAAGTACACTTACTAGGAGTATCCCCATTGATGTCACATTTCATCATTTCACTGACAAAGTCACCGAGGGAGGAGTAAGAAGAGCTTGAGTCATCATAATCCATGCTGTCACTGCCACTGCAGAGTGAAGAGCATGAAAATAAAAACAAAAACAGAACAGAAGGAAGGGGCAGGCAGAAGAATCAGCATTAGGAAAAACAAAAAAGGAAAGACTCTCATACAGACACACACATTCACACACACACACGTGCACACTAATGCACACACGCAGGAATACTACTCAGCCATAAAAAAGAATGAAATCTTGCCACCTGCAACAACAACATGAGTACAGCCAGAGTATAATACTAAATGAAATAAGCCAGGGAAAGATAAATTCCACATGATTTCACCCATATGCAAAACTTAAGAAACAACCGAACAAAGGAAAAAAAAGAGACAAACCAAGAAAGGAACTCTTTTTTTTTCTTCAAGATTTTCTTTATTTATTGACACACATAGAATGAACACAGGCAGGGGGAGCAGCAGGCACAGGAAGAGGGAGAAGCAGACTCCCCACTGAGCAGGGAGCCCAACATGGGACTCGATCCCAGGACTCTGGGATCATGACCCAAGCCGAAGGCAGATGCTTAACCAACTGAGCTACCCAGGTGCCCAAAGAAAGAAATTCTTTTTATTTATTTATTTTTATTTTTAAAAAGATTTTATTTATTTATTTGACAGAGATAGAGACAGCCAGCGAGAGAGGGAACACAAGCAGGGAGTGGGAGAGGAAGAAGCAGGGTCATAGCGGAGGAGCCTGATGTGGGGCTCGATCCCATAACGCCGGGATCACGCCCTGAGCTGAAGGCAGATGCTTAAACGCTGTGCCACCCAGGCGCCCCCCAAAGAAAGAAATTCTTAATAATATAGAACAAACCGATGGCTACCAGACAGGAGGAGGGTGGAGTGGGGGATGAAATACGCGATAGGGATTAAAGAGTAAGTTTATCACATTAAGCACTGACTAATGTGCAGATTTGCTTAATCACTGTATTGCACACCTGAAACTGATATAACGCTGTATGCTGACTACACTGAAATTAAAATTAAAAACTTAAAAAAAAAGGTGGGGGGAGCGCCTGGGTGGCTTAGTCGGTTAAGTGTCCGACTCCTGATTTCAGCTTGGGTCATGACTTCAGGGTCGGGGATCAAGCTCCGTGTCGGTCTCTGAGCTTAGCAGAGTCTGCTTCTCTCCCTCTCCCTCTGCCCCTCTGTGTGCTCTCTCTCTCTCTCTCTCTCTCTCTCTCCAATAAATAAATAAACCTTAAAAAAAAAACTTAAAAAAAAAAAAAGAGGTGCACAGGGAACAAGATAACATAAGTAAGCTAACACAAAACGACCCACCAGAACATAACCAAGGCTTCAAAGACTAATGTCTAAGTCCTAGAGACTTCGCCACTGGGCTCAGTCAGGGCTAGTGAGAGCCTCCTTACCTTCCAGAGCGGTTTGGTGCTCACCTGTCGTCCGTAGGGTCAGAGTCAGAGCCGCGCTCTGGCGGCACACTCAGAGCCTCAGCCAGCTGGGAGCTGCTGTCGTAGACGCGGTAACGGATGGGCTGCAGCTGGTGAGCGTACCACTTCGGCTTGTCGCCAATCAGCGCTGGATCAAACATGTCTACCCAAGAGAAAAAAGAACAGAGTTAGCAGCAAGGAGAAAAAAACAAGCAAAACATAAAAGAAAGATAGGAAAAGGTCTAAGGGGAAATAGGAAAGGAAAGGGCAGGTCGCAGATGAGAAAAGGCAAAGGCAAAGGGAAGCGCCATCAGGGGACAAAGGCAGAAGGTGGGGCAGAGCAGGGGGCAGGTGCACTCACTGTTATGAATTCGCTGGAAGGCATAGTTGGTGGGGTTAAGGATCCATTCTCCAAAGTACTCCACAGCCTGAGTCCTGGCCAGCTTCTCAGCAAAAGGAGTCTGCCGGGGACGTGAGGCTAGAAAGGAGCCAGCTTGAAAAGCTACCACAGGCCGAGGGAAGAGACGCAGGGTACGTGTGTGCATCTGAAAGCCCTGCAGCACGTTGGGGGAGTTGAAGAAACGGACCATGGCCACTCTGGGGAAGAAGGGGATGGTGAGATAAGCCGAGTCCCACACCCTGCACTGTAAGGATGGCTGCAATCCAAGGTCTCAGACCACCTCCCCAAGCTGTCACTTCACAGGCTTCCCACATCCACAGGAGAGGGATCTTAAACAATCATCAATCTCTTTTTTCACTCGAGGTCTAAAAGGCCTGAGAGTATGAGGAACTAGTTCTTCTCTTTGCTTTTACCAAGGTGGCAAATACGACTACTGAGAGCAGAACCCAGTTCAAGAGCTTGTGATCATCCGGTCAACTTGGTCGTACCTGGTTGCAACATCCACAGAATCCACATCATTGCCATAGATGAGTGGGTTGAATTCAGTGGAAGGTGTGGACTGCAGGTCATTAGAAGGCCTTCCTAAGAGAAGTGGGATCTCTTGGCCTTCATGGAATTTCTCCAGATTGAGGATGGGCTGGGTGTTGAGACTCATACTGGCAAGGGCCTGTAGAACATCAAGAAATCCCCTATGGAATGCAGATTCCTGGGCAGCTAGCCAAGCTCGTCTCCTAGGAAAGAGCCTTTGACGTAAGAATCCAAATACTTTAACCTTTAGAAGATAATCTGAATTATGTAGCCTTTCAGTTACCTGGCTCAAGGCAACTTGATAAAATCTGGACCCCAGAGCAAGAGTTTTCAAATTTATTTTAGCCATGAAATGTTGTTTCAGTTGAAGTCTATATGAAAATAGAAACAGCTGAAACACGTAAAAGTAAAGCTTCTCTGAAGGACATAAGGAACCCAGAACCTCACATGCTCAGTGTTCCCAGCCTAAATCCACCCCTCAGAGGCTCCATGGGGCAGTTTGAAAACCACTAGTCTAGACCAGCACTGCTTCTTAGATATTAATGAGCACACAAGTCACCTGGGAATGTTGTTAAAATGCACACTGTGGTTCAATTTATCTGGGGTGATTCCGCACTTTTAACAACCGTAGGCAATGGTAATGTTGCTGGTCCGTGGACCACACTTCAAGCAGCAGGGGTAAGAATACACGATTAATGAGCCCAGGGATATTAACTCCTATAAACATTTAAAGTACAATTCTACATATCAACCTCTCCATATCATCAGTCATACTAAAGCAATCATCAAGAATGAAAACCCAGCAAAGGAAGGCAGAAAACTTTCTCAACTTGCAATTCTCCTCACCAGTCTCTGCAGTAACAAGACACCATATTACATCAGCAGGGATGAAGCAAGTGAGAGGGAGAGGGAGGCTACAGAATGACCCATTTAAACCCAAACAGATCTCTAGAGGTCCAGCTGAGCAACTCAGGCAGCACGAAGATTCCTGAAGACCCTTCAAATGAGAACAAGGATTCCTAAAGAGAAATACAGAGCTATCTACTGGTGGTCCTATATCACACACACAAAAGGGTGAAGGAATGGGGCCCTGTCATATTTTACCTTCAGGTACTGTGTTCAGCATGCAGAAGAGGAAGAAAATCAATCAATGAAAAATGTATTTAGGGACCACCAGGGTGGCTTAGTCATTAATTGTCTGCCTTCCGTTCGGGTCATGATCCCAGGGTCCTGGGATTGAGCCCCACATCGGGTTCATTGATCAGCAGGAAGCCTGCTTCCCCCTCTCCCACTCCCCCTGCTTGGGTTCCCTCTCTCGCTGTTTCTCGCTCTCTCTCTGACAAATAAATAAATAAAATATTTTAAAAAAATGTATTTAAAGGATTACTCAAAGAGAGGAATTTTTGAGGAAAGCATTCTACAGGGACCTAGAGATCAATTCAAGAGGAAAATAAAAAAGGAGTCAGATTGTCCAAATTACTAGCTCCTTCCTTACAAGACTGACAGAATGCTCTAAGGCCATAAAGAATGGTAGACATGAGGGGCGCCTGGGTGGCTCAGTCAGTTGAATATCTGACTCTTAGTTTCGGCTCAGGTCATGATCTCAGGGTCGTGGGATTAAGCCCCACGTCGGGGGGCTCTGCACTCAGTGTGGAGTCTGCTTGAGAGTCTCTCCGTGCTCCTCCCCCTTCCCGTGCACTCTCTTTCTTAAAACTAAATAAATCTTGAAAAAAAAAAAAAAAACCTAAATTAAAAGCCCTTTTTGAGATTCATCCTGACACCCAGAAATGGGACACACCTCTCCTTAGCTAAGAAAATCTGTTCCCCTTGAAGACTGAAAGGAAAGTGGCTCTTATAACAGCTACAGCCTACAGGCCGCCCCAGAGTAGCTACTGCTCCCCTCGTTTTCTTCACCCTTCACCCACCTGCTTCAAATGCTTTTTCAGCTCTAATGATTCCGGTTCCGGCAGGGTTGGTAGCACTTCTGCATTGGTGGGGGCAATCACCTACACCAGAAAAAGGATAAAAGGCATGACCTTCGAATTAATTGCTCAGGAGTTACTCTTCCATAAAAGTAAGTAACAAAACTAGTAAGTTGTATTCACAATATTTTCACCTATACGTGAACACATGTGTTATGGATACAGATACATATAAAATATGCACACACGCACCTAAAATGAAATACACCTCAATGTTACTGGTGACTAGCTCTACACGACAGGACAGCGGTTTTTACTGATTTCTTTATACTTACTTGTATTTTTAAAGTTTTACAATGAACACATATAAGGGTTCCTGCTGAAGTTTGAATGTATTCACACCACAGAATATTAACATAGATTTTAAGTCTAACAAGAAAGACAATTTCTTGTTAAAAACGATACCCCAGGAAAACCATTAGGTGAGCTATACTGTATGTAGTGTTCCCACAATCATAACTGTCCTACTGCTCCTAGAGGCAGGGGAGCCCTTCTGGCAAAACTAAATCTTACTCTCCTTTGAGTCCTAACCAAGGGCCTATTAAGCCAATTAAGTAAAAGCTAAGCATTTAAAAAAATTGTTTCAATGAGTCACACAAGAGAAATCACCTAACCGAGGATCTTCCTGGGAATAATCTAGACAAAGAAAACACAATCCTATTCCAGAATCTCCAATCCCTCAGCCAAGAACCTCACCCTATTGCTGTCCAGATCCACCAGCCATACATCATCAGGCATTTTGAAGTCCAGTTTGTAGAGGAAAAAGCTGGCAGGGACCCCAATGATGTACGGAGTTGGAGCCAACAGCAGCTGTGGAAAGAAAAAAGAGGGTAAGAGACAAAAACTAAACCTATTTTGATCACTTAAAGAATCAGGATCCTTTTAGATAAGGAAATGCAGGTCCACAATCTCTTTTCCAAAACTCTTGAGGGTAGGTGTGTTTCAGTATTCATAATTTTTCAGATTTTAGAAGGGTAACAATGTATATTCTGTATATTATGTGACACCTGCAACAGTGTAGCCAATAGCCTATAATTATTAGCATTTACTTTTTTTTTTAAGATTTTTCATTTATTCATTTGAGAGAGAGAGGGAGAGAGAGAGGGCTCGAGCAGGGATAGTGGCAGACAGAGGGAGAAGCAGGCCCGATGCAGGCCTCCATCCCAGGACCCCGCAATCACGACCTGAGCTGAAAGCGGATGCTTAACCGACTGAACCACCCAGGCGTCCCCACCATTTACTTTGATAAATAAAAACCATAAACAACATAGATTTTGCCATCAAATCAGTTCAAGTTAGGTCATGTTTTACAGACAAGTCAGTTATAATAAGGGATTGAAGATGAGTACGGATTTACAACTTCTGGTATTGATCGTTCTCCCTCAGAGCCGGACAGAGCTGGAAGACAGAGGTGACAAAGCCAGAAAACATCTGAAACTCACCTGTTCTGCTGAGGCCATGCAGGTGGGCAGCAGTGGGATTACAGGAAACATATACTCCAGTGGGTAGATCATTGCCACAAATGCCATCACAGACATGGAGAGGGCATTGTAGTCTCGGGACTGTAGCACCACCTGCCGCAAGCCATACCACAGGGATCATTCAACAGCATAAATAAGGTTGCTGAGAAAACAGTTTCCAGAGCTGCAATTTAATTTCCATTTCACCACGCCTAGGGCTCCATGAGCATAGCTTCCACAGTGATCTCTGCCCCATGCCTTACCTTCCCGGTTCTTGTTCCCCCAATTCCAGGACCACTCATTGGAATAGAAATACTGATATTTCCAGAGAATTAGGTCAGTCTAGTTAAGGATAATTCAACTGCATGGCAAACCCTCTGAATACATTCCACTGAGAGTACCTTAATTCAACCCACACCTACAGGGTACCTGCTGTATGCCTGGCCTCATGTTACCTCCTAGGGACAAAAAGATGAAAGAGATGTAGTCCCTGTCTTTAAAGGTCTAGAAAGCTGGCTCTCTCACCTTGTGCTCTAACAGGATGCAGGTTAGCACCTGAAGACAGGCTTCCACACCCAGAAGTTCCAAGGGAAGGTGCAATGGGAAATCCACTAGGGTGAATCGAGAAGGGTCTGGAAGAGCGAAGGTCAGAGCCTGTTGGAGCTCCTGGGGTAGGACCTCGATGTCTACTCGCTTCTGCCCAGAGATGGGCACTGGGGAGCGCAGCAGTCGATATATCCAGGCCTCAATCTCTCGAAGGTCATGCAGAAGGGCACTTGACTTCTCCTCCACTAGCAATGATCCAGTAAAGATGCGCCACATAGTGTCCCTGAGGAGCAGACAGCAGGAAACAGACGCATAAACACCAGGAGCTGATACCCCACTGCAACACAGTAACCATACAGTAAAAATGATCAAATTGGAAAAGCCTACTCTTTGGGCTCAGCTAGGACCACAGTGTATACATAAGAGTAAGAACAAATGTAAAAATGTATACATAGCAGGACTTACTGTCCCGCCTGCCATGAAACATTGAACTCCAAACATTATTATGTTAGGAAGTCTGACTGCAGCAGTCTTTCCCTTAGGAAGGACTGATATGATATGCTTAAATAGGTGTATGAAGGACCTCAGGCTATTTTTTTAAATGACTGATTTTTGTGGTTTTTTTTTTTTTAACAAAAGTTTATCCTTAAATGTACAACAGAATCTAAGACAAGACTTCATTCTAGCTATACAAAGGACCTCAGGCTTCAGAGGAAATTTCCTGCCCCTCATAGACCGGATATATGTCATCTCTAACTGCTTCCCTCTCTTCTAAGCGTCAGTGGCAAACCGTACCTTTGTATGCCTCGAGGGAGGCCCAGTTTCTTGCCCAGCAGCCGCTCACTGCAGCAGTCCACCAGACGTTTGAGGGTGTACAGACATTCCCGGAAGGTGGAGAAGAAGGGATAGTGGCTGAGCACACACAAGGATGTCAGAGTACTATTGCGGGAACGGCTCCCCACCTTGGCTCGGGGTTTGCCCCGAGGAGACTGATTCACATCAGGGGCAGAGTCAGCACTGGGGGGCTGCAGGGACAAGCCACTCTCTGAGCTCTCAGTGCCAACCTCTTCTGAGGCACAAGTGGCACGGGGTCCTTCCTTCCCACGGGACCCTGCACCACCTTCCCCCTTTTCCTTAGGCATACGCTTCTGGAAGGAGCGGTAGAAGTTAACACAGATGCCATAACGAGTGACCCCAGTGTCCTTGTCGGTGAGGGTGAAGACAAAAGAGGTGTCATCCCTCAGGCTCATGCGCCGCTGACGCACACTCAGACAGCCCTCGGGTTGGCAGAAGAATACCACATCTGGGGGCAGGGGAAACTCCGCGTGGTCCTCCAATGGGTATCGCCGTAGTAATTCAGGAGTCTGGGCCACACTATCACTGCTCGGGTGCCTGAAGAACATAAAGACAAATTCAGCAGCTGAAGGAATAGGATGCCCTTTAAGATGTTAACCACAGTCCAGAAATAAACCTTAAATTGCCATTTTGGCTTAAGTAACCTAACTGCAGGACCTTGGAAAACATGGGTGCGGCTTGCGACATTTAGTTAAATGAGGTCTGTACTGTCACAAAGGTACCTATCTTGAAATGCAAGGAAAATTGCAGCAATAGAATGAGTACTAATACCCTAAGATGATTAGCACTTTTAAAGGTTTATTAGCTAATGAACTACCAACAGACTGTATGTAGGGAGAGAGAGAGCACAGCCTACTTTTCTTTACTAGAAAATCAGGAAACTGAGGTATACAGAGTATATTTGCACAAGAACACAAAGATGCTAGATAAGAGCAATCCTGCTCTGTCTCTCTTCCTCTGGGCCAATACTCTCAATCAACCTGACTGCTGTTTTCACTACTGGCATCAATGCACCTGTCAAGGTAAAGTAACAGGGGAAGAGTGAGATATGTAAAATGATGTGGGTGTTGGTAAGGGGAATAATTACACATGTTGTGGTTATCGCAAATGACAAGACAAAAACCAGACTCTTCTTGCTTACCTGGCCCCTACGATCACTAGATAATCAAGTAACCGAGGACAGAGCTTCTTCTTTTGCACCATGGTTCCAATTCATCAGCTCATCTCAGAGAAACTTCAAGGCACCAGACAAGGAGTCAATGTTCCCAGGAGGAATTCTGATGTTATCTGCAAATTCAAGTCCAATAGGGAAAAAGTACTGATAAAATCCACTGCTGTGTCCAAGGGACTCATCCCCCTCAGCTTTATTCCAGCCAGGGTCAGAGATAAGAAGGGCTTCTGTTTTAGTCCTAAAGATGGGAGAACATGACACTTTTCCTAGTCTAGAGCTTGGTCTAGGCTTATGAAATCACAGAGTCAAGTGTTAAGAAGTAGGATAAATAATGGCTCACCTCCCCCATCCCTACAAAGCAGCCCGTTTCCTGCCTCACTCCTGGTGCTCTGTTTCAAAAAACAGACCCAGTTAGTCTCATCTGGATTCAGTTATTATGATAACAAAAACTAAGTCACTTTTAGGACAGCTCCAGGGTGGATCAGGATCATACCAGACTCTAATCAGCACTAATCTGTACTCCTACCTCTAGATGAAAACCTAATTATTTTCTGTTCCAACATTCTGCATCAGCTTCATGTGAAACTACCATAAAAACTGTATACTTCATGTACTCAAACGATAACAACAGTGGGCTACTCTACCCTGTGCACTCTCAGATGAAAAATATCTATGCCCCAATTGCTTTGTCTAAACCATTTTTTTCCTCCCTCTTCAAGCAAGAAAGGGCCCCACTGGCTGACTGTTACTAGCTCTGCCCTTGGTGCTGAATCATAGTCTTTCTCCTCTATTCTAGTCCCAGGACTGGAACCAGTGATACGATACACACAGATGAGACTTTGTCCTTGTACCTCTTATAAATTAAGAATTAGATGCGGAAACAACAGAACCTCTGCAAGGACAGGGAGAGGTGCTCAGAGGAATTTCTAAACCATAGTCCAAAAAGTAGGAAAAGCTTACATGGTCTTAATTATAATTTATGTCCTGTTGGGTCTCCATACACTTCTCTAAGTAATATGTTTCACTCCATTACAAGGCTATCTTCAGTGTGTACAGGATTCTACCTCTGTACTCCATACATGGTCACACTAAGACCTCCTTCACTCTACACACAGATATTCCCATTACACTACATACACACACGCCACTCCCTTCTTGGCTGCTGCGTGCACTCCCACACCCAGACACGCATAATCCCTGTATGCTTAAGGTTCTATTTGATTTAGATAATGAGAAGTTCTATCTTTTTTCTTCCCTACTTAATAATACATAGGCTGCTCTGCAATACTCTCGAATCCTCAAAATACTGCTCCCTCCCTTCTGTTGCTCCCAATAGAGGACCTGCAGGTAATAGGATTCGGTATTGTCTCCATAGCAACTCTGGTGCCCAGGACTATTTATAGCATAGCCACAGCCCCTCCCCTGCTTGGTGACCGCACAGTGCTAGCAGCTGCTACTCCAGAGTTGGCCAAGGCCCATAACAATTCATTCTCCTTGAATCTAAAGACACCTCTTCCACTGACAGCATCTGCTAATTATTAGGTTATCTTTTCCCCCATCTATTTTTAGTTTATACTTTGTCCTAGTTCTGGATTTTGAGAGAGAGATCATCTATCCATACAACCAAAACCAAGTTTCTATGCATGCCATACACTTATTTCTAGGTATCACTACCACCCAAAAAGTCACTTGGTTCTCTCCAGTGCCATAGAGTCGTGAGCAAACTGCAGAAGATGGAGCACTGTTACAAAGTTGCTCTCTGCTCCTCCCAAGCATAAATGAAAAGGGACATGGATAAAAAGCATAATTCTTTAATTATATGAAAAATGCTTATAGTGAGAGCTAATGTACCTTAAAATAAAACAGAATTTACAGGGCCAGAGCTCAAGGCTAAGCCTTGAAATCTACGTTTACACTGAAAACTAAGAGCCCTTTCCTGCCAAAATCTCAACGATCACACCTTAAGTATCTTCTACCATATTAGGGCATCAGGCCTCCAGGCTTGGTGGGATCTCAGCCCTGCCACTGAGAATCATTTGATAAAACTCCAGTCATTATCATGCTCTACCATGTTCATCTCCCTCCAGAATCACAAAGACCCTGAGATCTTGTGATTGTTGAGCACTAGTGATAGGATAGATTTTTAGCCACACTTCGTATCTCATTAACAGCCACTACCTCTGGTTATTCAGACTGCAGAGATGGGCTTTTCTCCACATTCTCTCCCCTCCCCACAAAGACTAATATCACCTATAACTCACATCCTGTCTTCATATCAACCCAGACTCAGACTTTGCCTTCTGCCTCAACCATCTTTACTAATGGGGAGTCCCTGGTTCTCAGCTCCTATATTCCAAAGGCATCAAGCTCAAAACGCATACCTATCTGCTGAAGTCCTACTTCCCCATCCACTCCATCCAGACGCCGATTTAGAATCCACAGACCTTTAAGTTCTCTGTGTCTTTTCAGCCTACAAATGGCCACGTTTAGCAACGCTTTGGATTAGTCCCTAGTTAAAGGCAGAATGTCATAGTAAAACCACAGGAACCGGAGAGCTAGATGACATCTTTGCTGACGTGAGCACAACAGAAGGCTCTCTCCCCTCCTACCCAGGCAGTGACCTTGCAAGCGCATCACCACAGACCCGTCAGTGTCGGGGAGAACGAGAGCAATAAGACAGGCAATAGGCAGGGCTGAAGAAGAGAGGAGGACAGGAAGAGGAAGAATTTAGAGATACAAGGATGGGAAGGGAAGCAGTTGCAGGAAAGATGAAATGGTATCTCGACTCTCCCAACAAGCCAGTTTTGAAACACCAAAAAATATTTTTCCTTTTTCAAAAAAACCAAACATGATCTCCAAACCGTGATCAAATATAAGGTGTGCACACGCGCACACACACACACGCGAGCACCAGGTGCTTATCCCGGCTCGGTCCCCGGCAGGACGCTCTGCCCGCCCCCTCACCTGCTGGACAGTTCTCCCCCGCCTACGCCCCGAACCAGCGCCACCCGCCAGCCCGGCAGGATCGAGCCCAGCCGCCGCGAGCCGAGCCCAGTCCGGCAGCCCGCACCTCTTCGCGGCTCCAAGCGCCCTCACTTCTAGCCCCGCCCCCTTCCCTATGGGACCCCCCCCTTTCCCCTCCAGACCCCACGCTCCCCCCAAAACACTCCTTTACGGCCTCTTCAGAGGCGGCGTCCCCCTAGAGCCCCTGTTTTCTCTCAGAGCCCGTTCCCCCAGGGAAGCCCTGTTCCAAATATCCTTCCAGGACCCCCAGTAGCCCGGACCCTCCTACCTCCCGAGCCGTGGGGAACCGGCCAGGCCCAGCCAGACGGCCCCCAGCAGCGGAGCGTCGGAAGCTCGCCGGCGCCACCGCCGCTTCGAGCGCGCGCCAGTTCCGTGTCTGCACCGGGGGGCGCGTACCACTCGGAGCCGGGGAGGGAGGGGGAGGTTGAGGGGGCCGGGGCTGTACCACGCACCACCACGGGGGATAGGGCTGCACCAAGCCGAGCGCTGAAGGGTGGAGCCAACCTCGGGAGAAAGGCGGCTACGCACACACCTATCCGTGTGGGAGTGGGAAGGCGATGGGGAGCGCTGGGCCAGCCCAGCGCCAAGCGTGCCACGGGGAGGACCCAAAGGAATACCTTTTGTTTAGGTTGCACAAAGAGATTTTAATTTGACATGGTAGTTGAGCCCATTTCGACGAGATGTGGATTAATCTGGAAGCGACTTCTCAAGATAAAACTGCTCCTGAGACTTTCTGAGCGTCCCCCACACCTCATCCTTCCTTCCCCCGCTAGCGGCTTGGAAGTGCCCAGCAGCCTGGGCTGCAAAGCCGGCTGCCCCGGAGGTGGAGCCTACCAATTCAGGGATGGCGGGGGGGACCGAGGGCGGAAGGCGCGGCCGGCGTCTCACCTACACCGGAGCGCGCAGAACGAAGGGGGCGTGAACGGTGCCGCGGTGTCCGCTGGGAGCTGGAGTCCAGCCCTTCGAACAGGCCCAACCCACAACAGGGCAGTCTTCCCTTGGCCTCAGGGCATTTTTCTTCTCGTCCCACAGGGCCAGGAGCCCCAGATCACGGACTGTTCTGCCCTTTTTTTTTTTTTAGGTACCAACGGAAAACCCGAGGCATTATGGGGACGCGCACGAAGACAGGTGCATGGCTGGGTGTTAGTTCTGCAAATTTACCCACACTCCCCCTCTGAAAGACAACGGATCCCACCTGGATCATTAACCGGGAAAAGGGCATCTAAGTCTCATCATTTCATTTACCCTCATGGGACTAGTAAAAGGAGGTCCCCTCTCACTGCCAAGGCTGTCACTTGTGACTTGTCTCCCTCTTCTGTGTCTGGAGGCAGATCCTAAAGGACGGTTTCCTCCTCTGTGGCCGTGCCCCACCCCCAATCCAGAAATGGTTTCTCTCATTCTATCTTTCCTTTTGGTCTCTCTGTACAAATAGCACCAGACTTATCAGTGAGGCAGCCCCGAGGCATTTATGGCCAAGCCGCAGAGTGACAGTGGAGAATTTCTCTCGGGGCCCTGTGGGGAAAACAGGAAGTGGTGGAGGCAGGACGGGCAGGGCCCTGGAGAACCTTGTGCAAATTGGCCCCCAGGTCCCTCCATTTGGTTGGGGCAGTACAGTCTTCAAATGGAGCACAGTTTTAGTGGGACCCTCCACTGCCCAGCAGCCACAAACTCCCAGCCCTTTGACTCTCCTTTAATGCCACACGAGGATCTCCTTTGCCCAGCTCCCAGGAATGTTTGCCCTTCTCAGTCCGCTTCACCTCTAGGAAGCAGCCGGGCCCCTCAGTCTTCCAGCCCAGAAAACAGAAGATATTGAGGGGTGGGGAAGAGCCGTCATTCGTGCACATCCCAGATCTCAGAGAGCAGCGGGGGAAGTTTTTTGTCCTGCAGGCGCAGTGCAAACACTTGCTCTGAATGGACACTACTCAGTGTCCGGAGGCTCACCAGTTTCATTAGCATCCGTGGGAACATCAGTCGGTCCTGGAGGAAGGACAGAGACAAGTACAGTTTCCGTCTCTCCCTCAGGGAAGGCGGCAAGGGTAGGGGAATTGTGGGAGAGGTAGAGAATTGTCTGCGAGATGTAGTCAGGGAAGGATTCTTGAAGGGAAAGTAGGTGTATCAGGGGATAAGCCTGTGGGGAGGAGGAAAAAGGTGGGGAGACTCATGGGGAGACTCACATGGGGGTGGTGGATGGAGACGTAGGCATGCAGGGCCTCCACATATGTGTGTTGCAGCTTCTCTACCTGGAGCTGGTCCTGCACGTTGGGCCGGTCTATAGGTCACCAACAGAGCTGAGGAGCAGGTCTGGCCAGGGTCTTATTTCCATACCCCAAATCATAACCCCCCAAAGAGGGATATGCCCCACCCAGCCTTTCCCAAAGTAGCACAGCAAGGGCTTCCACTCCCATAATTTCTGCCCTATAGGGCCTTCAGCCCCCCTTGGTGCAAATCTCTGGCTCGTTTTCCCTCCTGCCCGTCCTCGCACCTGCAGAGAAGATGCTGATGGCAATGAGCAAAGCAAACTCGGCGTCGTTAAGCTGCAGCTCATTCATGGCTCTGGAGAACTCGAAGATGGGGTTGATGAACTCCACCTGCAACCCTGTGGTGGAAGAAGGGAGGCTGGGACGTGCAGCACGGGCAGCAGGAACTTCCTTCTCTCCAACTCCTCAATTTAGGGGAACTGTAAGGAACGCCGTAAGAAGTCTCCAGGGCTCTGCTGGGTATCATCAGGCAAGTTTCTTAACCTTTCTAAGCCTCCTCTGTGAACTGGGAATCCCATCTGAACTTATAAGACTGTTGTGATTGTGAAATCATGAAGCAGACAAAGCATGTAGTGCTGTGCATGGCACACAGGAGGTGCTGGATTCAATGATAATACCTGTTCTGTTGGAATCTCCAGGGCCCCACATTACTAGAAACAGAGGCAATGCTTGTTTTTGTTTACAAAGAAAAGTTTTACACTGGCAATTGGCCTTACTTATTTGAATACCAGAGATACATTTCATGTTTCACGTCCCACCAGGAACATAGCAACGTGGTCAGGGGCATGGACTCTGGCATCACACTGCCTGGGTTTGAGTCCTGGCTGGACCTATTTATTAGGCTGTGTGACCCTGGGTAAGTTATTTATACTCTCTGGGCCTTGGTTTTTCCATCTGTGAAGTGGAGATAGTAATAGTAACTACCTCATAATGGGTCCTCAGAATGGTAACTACTATATAAGTGTTCGTTAAATGAATGAATGAATAAATAAATAATAAAACTGAAAACATAGAACCAGTCTTCTTGCTGAGGAGGGTGAAGTTCCACAAACCATGGCCTACAGTCATGACATCTAAAGAACACTTCTCCCATCACAAAAATCTCCCCACCCCACCCCGTCCCCTAGGCTTTCTCAGATTTCTTTCGGCAGCCATCTGCTAGCGTTTCCATTCGAGGCTTCCTGATTAGTCACTTCCTGCACTTTCACCCCGATGTTTATCAAGTGTGTGTTGAGACAGTTGAGACGTTTAATGGACGAGCGCCGTTACATAAAGCCTTTCTTGGTAAGGTGTTGAGCCGCAAAATATGCTGAACGGCCCCTTTGTACAGAGAGGATGAGGAGGTTCTGGAATTGGGCCACACGCCCTGCCCGGTTCGCTCATGCTCGCTGAACATGCGCCTCCACTGCGATGGGTCCACATCCTGAGTCGTCCACCACATGCAGCACACGGTGGTGGCTGCAGAGACGGACAGACACCTAACAAAAGACAGCCCCCACTCCTCCTCCCCAAGACCTCACTGACAAAAAGAAATGAAAGGCAAACATGATGGCATCCAAAGTGCTTACACCAATGGATCGATAAACAGGGGCTGATTCAGACGGCACGAGTGTGCAAGTGCTGAAGGAACATCCAGACATGAGAATGGCCAAGGGTTCAGAAAGGAGGGTGTTAGGAAGGAGGCAGCAGCCATGCTTTGGGGAAGTATTTGGGGAACAGGGAGATAAAGAGAGCAAGGCTGGACTTTGAAAGCTGGAGAAGGTCATCAAATTGCCCCATGAGATGCCTGCACACTCCAGCAGCACACGGGGCACTAAAGAAGGTGGGAGATGAGCTCTGCCATGCCCGAGAGTTTGAGGGAGGCCTTCCTAGAAAGCTCACTGGGGGGCCTGTGTTGGAACAAGAGGCACATGTGCTGCTCTGTGTCACCAGAAACTAGAGAGGACTACAAGCTCTGCCCTGGAAACCAGGACCTACCAACCCCGAGAATGGAGTCATAGCCTCACCCTTATTTCACAGACCCACTCCCTCAGGTGTTATACTCAGTCTCCTGTTGAGCCGAAGTTCTAGTCCCTCCAAAACCCTCTCTGCCTTCCATTCCTTCCCACCCCCACTCCCACAACACAAACATTACCAGCAATCGAATATGAGGAACGCAAGGCCGCTTAGCCTGCAGGATGGGGTGTGAGGGTAGACAGGCAGCTGAGCCTACATGAGCGGCACCATGAGCGAATTCGTGGAGAAAACACTCCAGGTACAGCACAGGGATGGAAGTGTTCACTCTTATCCGAAAACTGCCCTGAAATTGCCACGTTTCAGCATGTTTTTAGCTTTAAGAAAAAACAACTGAAAAAGAGTAGTGGTGGGGGGGAATCAGTCCCCATGATTCTTCAAGAGCGCAGCCAAGTTCGTCAGTAAATACTAAAAGGCTCGGGGCAGCAGTTTTCAAGCTTTTTTTCTGAGCTGCGAAATCGTTTCTTCAAGCAAAACATTATGTAGAAGCACAATATTAAATAGAGTTTCTTGTTTGGCCAGAGAGAGGATGAAGGGCATTCCTGTGCTTCTCTGTTCCTCCTCTAAGGTGACACTTCTATGGAGCCCCACCCCCCTCGGGCTCCCTGAAACACTGAAAACCACCGGCCAAATGCAACAGAGGACAGGGGTCTCTTTGGAGCAGCTGAGAGAGGCCTATCACCACTCCAACTTTCTGTGTAGGACAAACAAGTGGAGCCTTCCCCATACAGCCACCCAAACCCTGGGCCTATGTCTCTGTAGTCACTATGAGCCCGATGGCAACAAGCATCTTTCCATCCAACCCAATTCTTTTTTGATCTCAGTTCTTACCCGCTTTGGCAAAGTCTTCCCGGTTATAACTGAAATCCTTGAGGAAGGTGATACTCTCACTGCCAGGGTTGTACCTCCGAGATGTCTCCAGAAGCATCACCTGCACACAGGTAGCAGACCTCAAACAGGGACTCGGAAGGCTGGTCTTGGCATGGGGCACCTTCGCTCCCCACCTGGCTGTCTGGAAGCCCCTGCCGGAGACAGTCCCGCCCTGGCTCTCCCTTCACCCCTCGGCCTTGCCAGCCACCTCGATCGCAGAGGTCTTCAGCAGGGCGATCTGGTCCTCCCGGCTGAGCTGCAGGAAGCCAGGCAGCTGTTTGGCAAAATCAACGATCTCCTGCACGGAGACGATGGCGAGCTCGGTGAAGTGGGCAAAGCGCTGCTGACGGGCCTCCCGGCTCTGGGGATCTGGGGCCACGGGCCAAGGCTACCCAGCCGGGCAAGGACGGAAAGAACGAACTGCACTGAGTCAGCTAGCAAGAAGCCACCTGGGGCTCTGGGCACAGCCACCTCTCCCCAGTTCCCTCGGTTACCGTGACCCGAAGCCGGTCAGAGAACGAGCGTCTGTTACACTGCTGCTGGGCAGCCACCAGCTTCTCAATCATGCCCCACTGCTCAGGGCTGAGCTGGGGCAGGACTTGGGGAGGTGAGGACACCCTGGGGGTCACGGACGTGGCCTGAGCCTGTTCCTCCTCTTGCCGCTTCAGTTTCTTCAGGCGGATCTGCTCTTCTGACAAGACACCTAAGGACAGGGTTGGACATGAGGAGGGGAGAAGAGGGGGAGGCAAGAAGCAGGGATGGGGCAGAGGGGTAGTCTGAGGCTCTAGAAAACCAGAGAGAACTGGGTAAAGTCAAGGAAGAGGTTTTAACCCCTACTTAGGGACCGGGTGGGAAGGCCCTGTAGGCTCAGCTGCCTGTCTACCCTCACACCCCAGCACCCCTTTCCCATCAGCCTCTTCCCCCACTCCTGTCCCCAGACACTCACACTCCTCCCGCATGCCGGCCTGGCGGCATTTTCGAAGACGACACTCCTGGCACTTGCGACGCATGTAGGTGTCCATGGGGCAGTGGCCCCCACTGTGGCAGACATAGCGCGCCCCTTTGATGACACTGCGGCGGAAGAATCCCTTGCAGCCCTCACAGCTCAGCACGTTGTAGTGGAACCCGGAGGCCTTGTCTCCACACACACTGCACAGCTCGTTCCCCAGCATTTTGGGGGCTGGCCCCTTTTTCCGCTTTTGTGGACGGAGCTCTGGATACAGGGGAGGGCCTTCGTGTTCTTCTCCAAGGAAAAAGCTTGGTGCCTAGTTGGCCACAGCCCTGAGCACTCAGTGACCCTCATTCCCTTCACGGTATGCTGTCTAGTCTGTTATGAGAAAGCAGCTCTCATGCGTCAAGTGCCATTCTGTCCTAGGTACTGCCTGAGCCCTTTCTATGCATTGATCCTCGCAACCATAACAGATAGGTACTGTTATTATTTCCATTTTACAGAGAAGGAGACTGAGGCTCAGAAAGGCCCAAGGCAGAGACAAAATTCACACTCAGATGACTCAGACCTAGTCGAATCCAAAGCCTTTGGACTTCACCATGATCTTATAAGGTAAATAGTCCTTCCAGATCCAGGGGGCCCCTACCTCCTCCAAACCCAACAGCTCCTCACCTGTAGACTCCGGAGGGGGATCCACCGCAGGGAGCAGGACTGTGGGCTCTGCTGCCTCTGGCCCTGCCCCCAGAGAGCCCCCCACAGATTGGAGAGTGCTGGCTTCCTCCCTGAAGATGCACGCGTTGCCTCCCAGTGCCTGGCTGCCGGCATCTTGCGTATCTGGCTCCCACAGCTGCACTGCAGAGTCTGAGCCCCGAAAGAGAGGCACAAGGGGGTCTGAGGTCCCTCCCACCCACTTCCTCTGGGAAGTTACCTCTGGGAAACTGCAAATTTATCTCTACCCCTAGAGGGCAGCAAAACGTTGGCTCAGCCTCCAGGACCCTGGGGTTTGTATGGGCTCTGGGGCTAGTCACTTGCAGTCCCCTGCACCTCAGTACCCTAGATGAGGATGCTAACCTTTGTCCCCTTGAGGGGCTGACTTGCATCCACTTCAGAGGTCAGACAGAACTCTTCAAAGCCAGTGCTGGTAAGCACTAGACAAGCCAACTCTCCCCAGCAGCAAGCCCACATTGAGAAGGACCAGCACCAGACCCAGCGTAGAGGCAGTCTGGGCAGAAGGAGGCAAGCGATACCAAGAGCAACTCTGGACTGCTCTCCGGGGGATGGCAGAAGGCAAGTAGTGATGGAGGCTGATTCCCGAGGGAGGAGAGGAGCTGGGACCTGAGCTTAGAGGAGAGGGCTGGAGTGAAGCTTACCAGGAGAAGCATCAGGCACAGGTGCCTCCAGCCACAAGGACATCTCTTCCTGGAGCCCTGGACATTACCAAGGGGGCTGTCCTGCGGGAATGACCCATGTTACAGTCTTCAGAACTGCGCTCCTTTCTGGCCTCAGCAACCTTCTCCTCCTGATCCTACGAGTACTAATATACCCGCTAACATTTACTTGCTATATATGTATATATCAGCGTGTGCTAAAGGCTTTATATGCCTAACTCGATATGCCTATGGTGTCATGACTATTCTTAAGCCCATTTTTTGGATGAGGAAACTGAGGTTCAAAGAGATTAAGTAAATTGCCTATAGCCACACAGTTAGGCAATGGTAGAGCTAAGATTCCAACTCTGGTCTCTCTGACTCCAAAGTCTTAGCTTTGGCTAAGGTGGCCACCTTTTCTTCCCTAGGGACCCCTCCATGCCATCACAGAGTGTTTGGGAACATCTGTCCAGCTTCTGTCAGAGCCCCTTCCCCTCCCTCCAGCCAAAGTTGGTCAGGACTAGGGTAGGGGATTGAGGATCACTCACCCAGTAAAACTCACTGCTTGTTAGATAACTTCACTGCTGTCATTTTCCAGGGTCCCAGCACAAACCTCCTGCCTCCAGTTGTTCCATTTCACAGCCAGGACCCCCTCCCCCAGAACCCCTCAGGAATTATTCTGGGACCTAAATAGAATCCTGTTGCTGCCTGGGCTGCCATCACTATCATCATCCTTCACTTCACCCCAGAGACCCCTTTCTAAGATCTACAGGTACCACCCCCCCTCATCCCACACTCACACACAGAGCCCCAGGCCAGTGCTGAGGAGCAGACCCACCGAATCCCCAGGCCACCAGACTTCCTGGCTGGGGCAGTCTCTGGAGCCCCCTTGCTGGGAGGGGAGGACGGTGCAATCCCCCGTCTGGAGGCCTCGCGCTGTCGGAGACGGAGCTGAGCAAGTGAGGGACCGGAGCCCCAGGGAAGTAATGTGGGGAAGGCTGAGGGGAGGGACTGCCAAGGGGTCGGGCCACTTCTCCTTCCTGCTAGGCAGACCGGAGACGACTGACCAGAGCCCTGGCTGCCGTCCCCCACACCCACGGGGCAGCTTCCCCACCATGTTGACTCCTCCCCAGCCCGCCCACCCCCTCAGCCCAGCCTCACCCCTGCATTTCCCTGTAGACCAGCCCAGTTCCACGTCTCTCCCCTTCCTCTCCTCACCCCAGTGGCTCTTAGCTGCTCTTACAGGACTGCCTCCCCGGCACCCCTACCCCAATCCCAGCAGCCTCCAGAGTCGGCGTTCCCTCCGCTCCATAGACACCTCGTAGAGCAAAGGTCCCGGCACTGCCCAGAATTGCGACACTGAGCCCCAGCCTGCCTTCCCAGCCTCCCTCCTCCTCCCCGCCTCTGGGACGGGGCCAAAAAGCACTCCCCACTCACCCCAGGCCTCAGCCAAACTAGTATAACTCCAGGGGTGGAGAGGCAGGTGCTTATCCTTCAGGGAGTCTCCGAGTGAGTGTTGAGTGCGGTACCCTGCAGGGGACCACTGAGATGCGAAGAAGCCAGGAGAGAGGAGCTGTGGCAGGTCTCGGCTGGGCGTAGGGGCAGAGATGGCGGGTGACCCAGGTGCCAGCCCAGGATGGACCTGGAAGGCCTGCGGGTTCTCACATCTGGGAACAGTTCCATCTGAAGTGATGGTGGGTTCTATTCAGCATCTACTGAGACTATAGCCATAGCCATCCTGCCCTGTTGCCTGGAACGTGAGATCCATCCCTGAAGGGAGACACCATGTTTTATGGATTTTATCTCCCCTGTAGCCCATGGAACAGGGCCTAGCACAGAGCGGGCAACAGAGTAGATACTATTCTCCTGTTTGTTAAATAAACAGGTGAACAAGAAAAATAATACGATCCTCTTCTACACCTGTTAACTCTAGTCCATTTCATTTCATCATGTTGATTTAGCACCTGAGCTCTGGGCCTGGCTTTGCCTCTGCCTCTTGGTATCTGTGTGATCTTGATTAAATAAGTTACATAATGTCTCTGAACCTGTTTCCCTACCTTTAAAATAGGGATGATAATAATAATGGTTTTTGCCACATAAGGTTGTCATGAGAAGTAAACAACGTATCACACAGCTCAATGTGTGGCACAAAGTAAATGTTCAAGAAATGGTAGCAGTTATCATTCACCTCTCAATCCTTTCATCTGGAAGTCTTCCCATCACCTCCAATCTGTACACTGCTAACCTTCCAGTGCTTGTTTCCACATACAAACCCCACATTATCTCTTTTGGTCCTTAAAGCAGCCCCAAAAGGGAGGGAGGGTCAATAACAGGAGCACCATTTCACAGAGAGCACTGAGCTCATGGGAGAGCCTCTTCCAAGACCGCACACAATTAGTGACTAAGCTGGGATCAGAATCCAGATGTCCTCACTTTAGTCCCTGTGCTCTTTCTCCTGTGTCAGAATCCAGGAATACTCTCGTCTGTTGTCTCTCAGGTCCGCTGGACCAGAGAAGCACAAAGACAGAAGAAGCTAGGGCTGGAGGGCTGCAGTGGGAGAGACAGAGAGCCCTGGGGATGCTTCGGTCCAGATGTGGGAGGCGAGGAGCTGAGGTTACTGCTGGTTGTTCACCCCCTGCCCTGCTCCCAGTTTCCTGCTCCCAAGCTCTTCCTGTTTTGCTGTGAACTCCAGTTCCCATGGGCCCCACATTAAAGGACAGAAGGACAGAGGGCCAGGGCAGGCAGCCAGAGGGATTGAAACAGATGAACAAGGCACCAGGGAAGAGAGGGAAAAGGGAAAGAGTGGACAGAGGGTGTGGAGGAACAGGATGGAAGAAGGACAGGGAAAGCAGAAACAGAGAAGGAGCTTGGTGACAGATGGGAGGAAGCACAGGGTGGGGTGGGGGAACAGGCGGGGGTTGGAGAGCAGAGACGTGAGAAGACAGCAGGCTGCATGGTGTTGCAAAATCTGCCCATGTATTCACTTTCACATTCCAGAAAAGCCCCTCTGACACCCCCCATCTCAAAGTTCTGCCTGCGTTTTAGCTCTTGTTCCCTCTTATCACAAGGTCATCCCCTCATAAGGCCACCACCCTTGTCTGAGCATCTCTGAGTCACGAGCACAAGGCTCTCCATTCCTCTTGCATGGGTTCCTTTCCCGATTTTCACAAGGCCCCAGCTGTCCTGGGAAAGTAGACACCAGGGACTCCAATCCCTGGGAAACTGCAACCATCCTGTCCCAGCACCCACACCATCCATCCAGTTCCCCCCTCCACCTTTCCCCACCCCCAGAAGCATCAGCATAGAAGTACAGCCAGAGTTGTCACTGCAACACCTGGTTATAAGGAACATGGGATGTAGCGTGGTCTGGGGCTTGATGACCTATCTTCTGGGAGTTGGAAAATACCTCTCTCATCTACCCCTGATCCTTAGCTCCCTCTCCTGACACCTTAGTCTCCTTGAAGCTGAGGACCCACAGCCACACATGAGCCCCATCTGGAGCCCTCCTGACCCAGGCTAGCACCAGTTGCTCAACAAACAGGTCAGGGCACCATCTCTTCCAAGCCAGGGAGTCAGTTCGCTTTATCTCAAGTAGAGAAGGAAGAAGCATCAGCAGTGTTTTACTGCCAAAGCGACCCCTTCGGGCTACAGGGACTCAGGAGCCGCCCCCCCGCCCCCATGAAAAGGGAAAGGGAGAGGAAAACTGGAGAAGACCAAAACCTGTTGGCACTATCTCTGCAGAGTTTTTGCAGACCAACCATTGGGACTTCTCTCCCAAACAAGAGCAAGTAGTGAGATGATCAGCAGCTGGGGTCACATGTCTCACTTTGCCAGACCCACCCCCACAGAATGGTCCACCAGCCCACAGGTGTTAGATGCAAAGCTTCCCAGTGCCATAGGGCCTTTCCTAGGTTTCTTTGGCTCCTAGGGGATCCTAGAATCTTTGGGGATCTTCCAGGTCATATTTGTGACCACCTAGGCTTTTCCTTGCAGCAAGGGGAAACTTGAAGCAAAAACAGAGGAGCATTCACCATTTTACAGTCATATGTACAACTTGATAATTCCCCTGACAGTACTCCAATTCCTGTGAAGCAGGCCACAAGGTACGGTCTGCAGGGACAGACTGGGGAAACTGGTTCTTGCTCCCTCCTTCACCATTCTGGAAAGATGCAGAGTGTGGAGGTCATCTTGTAGGGCACCCAAACAACTTCTGCCCAACCTCCAGTCACGAGATAGAGAAGAACCCAGGAATTTCTGCTTCCCAGGCCTATGAGTTGTCATGATATACCTGGCAAAAAGGAAAAAAAGTAACATTTATTACTACATATATTTATCTTTGCATGTGTTATTTTATTCATCCTCATGTATAACCCTAGGAGATAGTTACTAGCAAGCAGGCAAGCGGGCAAATATCAAATTTGAATACAGGTATAACTGACTCAAAAGCTCAAACTCAAAATAAAAAAAAAAAACAAAAAAACACCTCACTCCATTACACCTCACTCCATTACACAAAACTGTCTCCCTAGATGGAAAAAATGGTTAACTCACCAGGATTTAGATTTGCTTCTGACAACACAGGGTGGAACAGTGGTTTCTAAACCTGGCCTCATTTTCAGAGATTCTGATTTATTTGGTCAGGGGTAAGCCCTGTATTTATCTTCTTTCTTTCTATCTATCTATCTATCTATCTATCTATCTATCTATCTATCTATCTATCTACCTACCTGCCTACCTACCTACCTACCTACCTAGTTCTTTGCATCTGTAGTTAGGAGCCAAGGTATGGAGAGCACAGAATCATCTGGTAGAAAATAAGCAGAAGCTGGGGGTCAAGAAGCCAGGGTTTAGCTCTTAGTTCTACCATGTATTTGTGGTACACCCTTCCTGGATTTGTTTCTCCCTACAGAAATGAAATAATATCTGCTCCATCAATCCCTCCTACATAGGATACTTGCAGGCACAAAGGATACAGACATACTTTAGCAAGTGGGAAGAAAAGCAAAAGATGAATCTGTTCTACTCCCCAAAATTTAGTGGGCCCAAGATTTACATTCTGAAATCACAAAGGTTTGGCTACATTGCAAGAAGACTAAGGGATATATTAAAAGAAACATTCAAGAACTCCCACTAACATGCAGAATTTTGCCCATTAGTTGTGCCCCATTCAACCCCACCAACGTGAAAAGGTTTCCGTTGTCAGAAATCTCTATTCAAAGTATTTGGGAGCCATGAAATATGGTTCAGCAAAGCAGTTTGAGTAGGCTGCAAGAAGTAGTCTATTATAAAGACTAATTGGGAATCAGAAAACTTGAGTTTTTTTTTTTTTTAAAGATTTTATTTATTTACTTGACAGAGATAGAGACAGCTAGCGAGAGAGGGAACACAAGCAGGGGGAGTGGGAGAGGAAGAAGCAGGCTCATAGCAGAGGAGCCTGATGTGGGGCTCGAACCCATAACGCCGGGATCACGCCCTGAGCCGAAGGCAGACGCTCAACCGCTGTGCCACCCAGGCGCCCCCAGAAAACTTGAGTTTTAATCCCTTCTCCTAAACTCTGTGACCTTGGACAAGTTCCTCTCTCTGGCTTTGTTTCCTTATCCTTTAAAGTAAGGGGACTAGGTTATATTGGGGATTCAGAGATGCTGACTTATGAAAACTACTGACATTCTTCATGAACCTCGTGAGATTATATGCAAAACTCCATTTGTGTGTATAGACATTTTTCCAGAAGACAGGGGAGTAAATCTTCATCCGATTCATAAAGGTTCTTGTGACTAAGTAAGATTAAGAACTATTTGACTACCTATCCTTCAGCTCTCAATTTCTATTCACTCTTCCGTAACAGCTGTGTAAGGTATATATAAATATTTGGATCTGAAGTCCTAGGGCAAAATTATGACCCTGCTTTCTCCCATATAGTTCTGATCAAGTTTTATTTCTCCAACCATCTGAAGTGATTTTGCTTCCAGTGGGCAGATCTGAATCAAAGCATCCCAAGGGCCTGTGATCCTGAAGCTGTGAGTCACACCAAGCTCAGTCACAAAGCCATGAAGCCAAATTGGCTGCACCTGGATGCTAATGACCAATGCCTAGAGGGCCTCTACCTACTCTCACTTTATGGTATATTCCTTCCCCTTAACCCTATATATACCCGCACAGGTCTGAAATTCCTCCCTATGGATTCACTGCTTTGGTTTCGCAAAGTGTGAACACACTGCAACCCACTCGTTTCGGAGGGAGCATGACACCTTGCAAGACATTCAAAACTCGGAAGTGGAAGGATGGAAGGGAAGGGACTAGAAGGGAAAGTGAGAGGTCTCCTGGAGCTTTGCTCAAAGGCACGAGCTGTAGGCTACACTGGGACCAACCTCAAGGGCACAGGGAGTCCAAAGAACTGTGACACGCTGTGCCCTGCATCAAACGGGACCTCCCCCGGGGAAAAGAGCCAGGGCTAAGGCTCAAATTCCACCAGAAAGGCAGGGCCGTGGTGAGGGGCGTCCTACACTTCGCAACCCTCGCCTCAACTCTGCAGAGGCTCTGGCTCTCTGAGCTCAGGCCCGGCAGCACCCCGGCCCGAGGGGGCGCTCGCTCTCCCATCCAAGGTCCGGCCCACAGAAGGCGCCACCTTGTTACTGGGTCTCCGCGGCAGAGGCCAACCTGAACTCAGTTTTGTCTTTACAAAGACGAGGTCTTCGGCATCTTCTGCCGCGCGAAGTTGCACTACACTCCCACGCTCCTCCGCAGCGGCCACATCGCGAGCCTACTACACGCATTCCCTTCCAGATTCTGCCTTCTCCCACCATCTCTGCGCCTCCTTTAGCAAGATGGCGGCAAAAGCACTTCCGGCGTGTGTCCTTACCGGTGCGTCCGGGCGGCAGCTGGAGGTGCTTCGCAGCGGGTTCCAGCCTTTTTGTAGCATAGTCTCTAGCGGTGATGGCGGGCAGACAGTTTGCGTGGAGCGGGGCGGCTCTTCTCCAGCTCCTTCTTGGCGTGAACCTGATAGTGTTGCCCCCCACCCAGGCCCGGAGTCTGCGCTTCGTTACTTTGGTAATGAGAGGTGGGGTGGCCCAAGGGCTCGCCAGAGCTGGAAGGGCACAGGCCCGCTATTGGAGGGAGGGGCGGGGCTTGTGCTGGGCTCCGGGTCTTTGATGGATCAGGAGCCGGCTTAGGAGGAGACGACTGCCCTGGAGGGCTGGGGCCCTGGTTCGGAACTGATGTGGAGCCCGACTTATTTTGGGGGGTGGCGGGGTGTACGTAGTTCTATATCAGGGCATAGGTCGGGTGAATCTGTCCTGGGACATGGATGTTATCGAACGAACGGTCAAGAGACTCACCCTTCACCCTTAAGCCTTTGGTGATTTTCCCTCCATTCCCCCCACCACCTGCATTGCTGTCATTTCCCTTTTCCTTTTCCACCTGTATCTTTGGCTTTGTCTGTGGTCTCCAGTGGTGTTGGTTGGCCAAATTAGAATCTCCGGAACCGTTCAAAGTTACTGATTTCTGAGTTGGGGGTCTTTTGCAGTGGGCAGAGTTAAGGCTTCACAGAAGGAATAGGGTTTCCCTTTCCAAAGGGGCAGAGGTGGGCTCCGTGTCCCCATCGAGGAACCTTCTGACCTGTAGGCAAACCATTTGTTTCCTCAGCTGTACCGACATGGAGACCGTTCACCAGTGAAGACATATCCCAAGGACCCCTATCAGGAAGACGAGTGGCCTCAGGGGTTTGGTCAGCTAACCAAGGTGGGTCAGAAGCCAGCCCCCACTCCGGATGTGCTGTGGAATGAGTGACCTCGAGAGCATGCTACAGAACTTGGGAGCCCCACCATACTGTCATTTCCCACGTGGGTGCTGACTTTGCCCAGATTTCTTAACCTTACATTCCTCTGTGCCTAGGACAGGTGTCATACACAATCGGCCCCTTAATTAACCCCAGATTAACCCACTCCTCCTTCCAGCCAGGGGAAATTTGGAAAGCAACAGTGCCTAAGCCCTGTGGGACTTGCGAGCTGTCCCTTCCCTGGTAACCCTTGGGTGTGCCCACAGGAGGGGATGCGGCAGCATTGGGAGCTGGGCCAGGCTCTGCGGCAGCGCTACCACGGCTTTCTCAACACCTCCTACCACCGGCAAGAGGTGAGGCTGGGAGCTCAAGAGGCAAGGGGAATGGAACCTGCTGTTCTCACCCTCTGCCCTCAGGGAGCCTGGGGCACTCTGGCCTCCTTGCATGCATTTTTGGTTACACCTACAGGTCAAGACATCCAAGAGCTGTGTAGGACAGTCCTAGAGGCCAAGTTGCCCCTCCTTGACTTGGAAAAGGCAAAACGGATCAAGCATTCAAGCTCAGACTTAAGGGCCTGGCAAAGTCTTTTCTGATTCTGTGAAATGACCTGGATTTTCCATCCAAGATGCTTACTGAGTACCTACTAAGGGCAAAGCACTGTGCTAACACTTTGCATTAATGGTGCACCACACAGATATGATCTCTGTCTTCTGGAGCTTAGAATGTAGTGGGAGTGACAGATGATAAGCCACCCAGGGCCAAGAGATAAAGAGCAGGGATCACATGTAGAGAAGGCGTGTCAGGGAAGATTGGCAAGTGTTCCAGCTCCTTGAGGCCCTCTACCCCAGGGATGGGGATGGCTGTTCCTCTGGTTACCACTGTTGGCCACAGGCATCTCAAGAGTCTCTCAGTGTTATTGTTCCCTTGAGGGCCAGCTCTATCCTGGTCTTGCCCTTCCCCACTGCTTCCTCCTCCCTTTGCACAAGCAATTATCTCTGTTCCTTTTTTCCTCTCCCTGATGTCTAAGCCATTTCATAAAGGGGTGTGTGTTGTTGGAGACAGTTTCTGCCCTCAAGGACCCTGATGTTGATAGGGAGATAGGCGTTGTTAGAAAACGGGACAGAACTGACAGCCTTAGTGACTAAGCACTTGGGACTGGGAGGGCATTTGAACTAAAGCCATTCCTCCAGGAGTTCTTCACAGAGTGGTGACAGTTAGCCCCTAACTGAGTGTTTGGGCCTTTGCTGAGAAGAGGGACAAGGAAGGTCAGAGAGGGGGAGAGGGCCACAATTTGCTGGGTAACCATCAAGAACAGGTTCTCCCCCTATGGTCCCATCCAGGGGCCAAAGCTCCCCTGCCCCACCCCCAGATGTGAGACTGGTGTTGTCGTCTCTGCAGGTTTATGTGCGAAGCACAGACTTTGACCGTACTCTCATGAGTGCTGAGGCCAACCTGGCTGGACTCTTCCCTCCCAACGGGATGCAGCGTTTCAACCCAAATATCTCTTGGCAACCTATCCCCGTCCACACTGTGCCCATCGCTGAGGATAGGGTAAGACTGGTGAGCCCTTCCCTGGAGGCGGTGAGAGGGACGACTCTGGCCGTGAGCCTGTTGATCCCCAACTCCTTCTCTGCCTCTTGTTTCCCCCCTTCGGTTTGCAGCTGCTGAAGTTCCCATTGGGCCCATGTCCCCGTTACGAGCAGCTGCAGAACGAGACCCGACAGACACCAGAGTATCAGAATGAGAGTATTCAGAATGCAGTGAGTGGGGCTGAGGTGGAGGTTACCACACTGGTCCTTTCCCCCAGGGCAGTGCTGATACCCTTGATCCATTTTTCATAGCAATTTCTGGATATGGTGGCCAATGAGACAGGGCTTACAGACTTGACACTGGAGACCGTCTGGAATGTCTATGACACACTCTTCTGTGAGGTGAGCCCACCTAGGGTCCCGGTATGGCCCTTCTTCCCTCGCACCGCCATAGGCCCAGGTGACCAGGACAAGTGGCATACAATGCCTGGACACCACTCCCACGGGGAGGTCCAGGCAAGCTGCTTCTTGTGAAACAAAGGAATTTCCCTCACGGGTGAAAAAGAACCTCAGAGTGGGAAATGGTTTATTACATGTCAGCAGTTCTTGCCCCTCTCCACCCAGAACTCTCGTGGTACCCGACTCCGTTCTGCTGAGTCACGCTTTTCGTGCCTGAGCTTCCTTTCCTGTGTCCTGTCCACCATGTCTCCTGGTTCCAGTCCCTCAGCCTCACGTCTCCTCTCCCTCCCTCACACACACACAGGCACCTTCCCGCTGGGGAGGAGAGCTGTCCCCGGAGAGGCTCTGGCCTAGGCCTGGGGAACTAACCTGCCCGCTGCGCTACACAGCAAACACACGGGCTGGTCCTGCCGCCCTGGGCCTCACCCCAAACCATGCAGCGTCTGAGCCGGCTAAAGGACTTCAGCTTCCGCTTCCTCTTCGGGATCTACGAGCAGGCGGAGAAGGCCCGGCTTCAGGGGGGTGAGTGACAAGAGCTGCGCGTCACTCCCCTCCTCAGGACCCTGGAGCATTAAAAATCTGCTCTGGAGGGCTTCTCACACACTTCCCTCTCTGGCTGTAGTGCTCTCTGCCCCTTCACAACCGGACCTCCCGCTAGCCACTGACGTCTTCCCAGTTCCTCCAAATGCTTAGCTCCTCTGTCACTGTAGAATGATCACTGTCAAGTTTGTGTGCTGCTTTCCTACCATTCATATTCTCAAGTGTCAGCCATGTCAGAAGACTGTCTGTCTCCTTCAATGAATACCTATCTCCAGAGAATCACCGGGGGTCACTTTGCAAGGAAGCTGAGAGTAACACAGACGCTAGTTTCTTGATGCGAGCACCCAAGGGAGGGCCGGCTGGCACAGCTGCCCTAGCCCGCACGTGGCAGAGCTCGCATACGCAGCTGCCATCTTGTGTGTTCTGAAGCAATCTTAAGTTTATATTTGTTCCAGTCTGGAGTAATTGTTTGGCTTTGGGCAGGGCCTTGCAGCTCATTTTTAAATGGGCAGGTCTCTGTATCTGTGTGGAAATACGGATATCTCATTTTATCTTGCTTCCCTCTGTAAATGTGAAAGCTCTTAGAGAATAGGGGTGCCGAGAGCTTCCTGCATGGTTCCCATGCCCCTAAGAAGAGTTGCCCATGCAGGTGACCAGACCCAGGACTAGCAGAGGGTGAAGGGGCACAGATAGGTCTGCTCAGAGACGGGTAGGTGGCGCCACTGACACTGGGGACTCTTCTCCCTCAGGCGTCCTGCTGGCTCAAATACGGAAGAACCTGACCCTGATGGCAGCCTCTTCCCAGCTCCCTAAGCTGCTGGTTTACTCTGCGGTAAGCTCCCCTAGTCCCCAGCTTGCTGACGTCAAGCGAGGAGCTGGCTTTCCTCTCTCTTCAGCGCCTGGGTGTGGGGGCCAGGGGGTGAGCAGGGCTGACGGGGAGCTCCCCTCTCTTACAGCATGATACCACCCTGGTTGCTCTGCAAATGGCACTGGATGTCTACAATGGGGAACAGGCCCCGTACGCCTCCTGCCACATATTTGAACTGTACCAGGAAGATAACGGGTGAGTGCAGCTCCCAGTCTGCCCTCTGGAGGAGCACTCGTGTGGTCACTGTGGGCAGCCCAACGGCTCAGTTACAGGCCTGCTGAGCCGTTTCCATATTGTCTCCTCTCAACCCTAAGGAATTTCTCAGTGGAGATGTACTTTCGGAATGAGAGTAATAAGGCTCCCTGGCCACTGGTCCTGCCTGGCTGCCCTCACCGCTGCCCACTGCAGGACTTCCTTCACCTCACAGAGCCCATCGTGCCCAAGGATTGGCAGCAGGAGTGTCAGCTGGCAAGCGGCCCCGCGGACACAGGTGAGCTGATGCCTGCCTCTGTGAGGAACATCCCAGAACAACTTTCAGTTCCCACAGGTCTCCAGAGAGCTGCTGCATCTCTCACCCCTATCGCCCTCTGACTCATTTCCCTAGATGGTTCACTTCCCCACCCTGAGACCATTCCTCACCTTCTCCTTCCTCATTCTCAGGCGATGGCCTCCCTTCTCATATCACTGAGGAAAAAAGTGGTGTCCAGGAGCGCACGGGTTCATCCTCCCACCAGCAGGTCTTCCAGCTTACTTGCTGGTATAAGCCACTTCCTAAGGCCAAGCTCTCCACAGATGTTCCGGGTCCATCTCTTCCCCCTTCCACAGGGACTTGTGGGGCCTCGGTGTTTCCTGTTTACTGGGTCAGTCCCATCTTGAAAGCGTAAGGAAGACCCATCAGGGCCCCATCTTCCTCCAGCCACCGCTCCATTTCTGTTCCCTGTGAAAGTGGAATCCTTTGCCTAGACTCTGGTTTCAACTTTCTCAGGGCCCATTCTGTCAGACTCATGCTACATAGCCTTGTGTCACCTTCTCCAGGGAAGCCACTTTCGTAAAGGACCAGTGCCTCCTATCAAAGCCTGACCAGTTCTTAGCTTCTTGCATCTCTTAGCGGCATGCTATAATCGACCCTTCCTTCTTTAGACACTTTCTTGGCTTCTCTGGTTTTTCTTCTGACTTATAGGTTGCTCCCTTACTGGCTTTTTCTGCCCACTAAACAATGGATGGCCTAGGTCTCATCCTCGCCCTTCCTCACGTGTGCCCACGCCCAAGGCGATCCCATCCAACCTCATGGCTTCACATACTACCTCCGTGCAAGGTCCCATCCTTTTATGACTCAGATTCGTGACCTTTTCTCTGAGCTATAGACTCACATATCCAGCTGCTAACTTGAGGTCTCTCCAAATTGATATGCCTGAAACCAAACACTCTTACTCCTAAATCCTTTCTTCCTCCAGGCTTGCCCATCTTAGCAAGTGCCACATTAGTTACCTGCTTGAATAGTGTGACCCTATGAGTCATCTTGAATACCATCTTTCTCAGACCCCACATCCAGTCCACTAGCGGATCCTGTCAGCTTGACCTTTAAAATATATCCTCTTGGGGCACCTGGGTGGCTCAGTCGGTTAAGCGTCTGCCTTCAGCTCAGGTCATGATCCCGGGGTGCTGGGATTGAGCCCCACATTGGGCTCTCTGCTCAGTGGAGAGTCTGCTTCTCGCTCTCCTTCTGCCTGCCTCTCTCCTCTCTCTCTCCCTGTCAAATAAAATCTTTAAAAAAAAAATACATATATATATATATCAGTTCACATCAATACCCTTCTCAGAATCTTCCAGCGGCTTCCCATGACATTTAGAACGAAATCCAAGTTCTTCACCATGGCCTTCCAGGCGCTTCTTGTCTGATCCTCTGCTCTGGTCTGTTTGCCCCTCACTCACTCTGCTATAGTGATCCTGATTTCGTAGCTAATCCTAGAATTTGCCAAATTTATTCCCACATTAGGGTCTTTTATACTTGCTTCCTGCCTACCCACACACTCCGCCCTTGCCCCAAGACCCTCTTCTCTCAGATTCAAGTGTCTCAGTGACTCCAGGTCTCTAGTTGGTTGTGCCTTCCTTAGTGATCCCTTCCTGACTGGCCTACCTTTCCATCCTTTTCTCTTTGCTTTGCTTTTCTTTAGAGCATCTGTCACTAACTTGTGTATGTGTCCGTTGGAAGAGCACCTGGTGTGTGGTAGACAGTCAGATATTTGTCCGATAAACACTGATATGCCCTTTCTCTCCCCCTCCCCGTCCCGTGCCCAGAGGTGATCGTGGCCTTGGCTGTATGTGGCTCCATCCTCTTCCTCCTCATAGTGCTGCTCCTCACCGTCCTTTTCCGGATGCAGGCCCAGCCTCCTGGCTACCGCCACGTCGCAGATGGGGAAGATCACGCCTGACAACCACTCAGCCCCCTTCCCTCTGCCTCCTAGGGGAGGTGGGCTGGGCCCTTGCTCCTGACTGTTGCTGCTCCCCAGCCCATGGACAGGAGACCCTGGGTTGGCCTCCCTCTGATAACCCCAACCTAGATGAACAAGTGGGACTCGACTTGGCCTGTGGCACCTGTCACTCAGCATTCACGTGCCTCCCTATTCACCAAGTACTGTGTTGGACTTGGGCTTTCTCCAGACAAGATTTGCCTCCACCATGCTTACTAAGGACCAGGAGTGTAGACAAGTGTTCAAGTTTCACTCAGGACCTGGGATTGAAAAACTGAAGGACTTAGTGCTTGATCTGCCTCAGCCCTGCCGATCAAGCCTTGCTCTCTCTTGCAGCCCGCAGTCTTTGGCAGACGGTTCAGAGGACGCAGTCTTGCCTCTCAGTGCTTATTTTAGTGGGAAAAACTGCACAACATTGGGGGTACAGACATCAGCCACCAAGGAACCAAATTGTCCAGAGGTCAGCCAGCCAAGTTCTCCTTTGTCCCCCTGAAGCCACCATTAGAGTCAGACATAATGCTTCAGGCGTCTCTGTCACCCTGCAGTTGGAGCAGGTCAGAAGGGTGTTTGGACCGGGGAAGGGGTGGGGGATGGGGGAAGGGGCGTGAGTTATGGTACAGTCATGACACTACAATCCCTCTCAGCTAGGCTGGGGTCTCCAGGGACCAGAGGCAAATGCAGGTTGTGAGCTGGACAGCTTGTGACTGTGGTCCAGAATGGGGCTAAGGCAGCTGCCAGAGAATGAAAGTTCTAGACTCTTAGCACTGTTTCTGTGCCTTTTCTTCATTTAGGGGCCCCAAGGAGCCCTTTGACCAGGTCAGTGCTGGAAGATCCACTCAGCAGCTCAGTTGGGTATGGTTTTATTAGCCACGTCAATAGTGAGCACAAACTGAAAACCACTGCCTGACCACTCTGTCACTGCACGTCAGAGAATAGAAAAGTACCTTGGCTCCAGGACAAGCTTGGCTCCAGGCTAGATAGAGCAGGGACCCTTGGGGCACCTGGGGCACCAACCCTGGAGAAGTTTCTGGAGCTAAGCCCAGAGCAGTAACATGCCAGTGTCCCAGTCCCACAGTGTCCCATGCCACAGTGTCCCTGCTCCAACCCTAAGACTTGGATACCTTTGGCCCTTTAAAACACAGCCGCCTCTTCTCACAGGATTTGTTCCCAGGCAGCGCCAAGCTCTGGCTTGGCCCACACCTTCATTAATGTCTCTCATGTCCGCCTTCCAGCTTCCTCCTGGCTCCAAATGAGAATGTGATAACCTAGGAGGAGTGAGACCAGTCTGACTTGGACCTTCCATGATCAGTCTCTGAGAATTTGGGGGGCTGGCCCAGGGAACCTAGGACTTGGTCAGGAAATACCAGGAAACAGGACAGCAGCCAGGCATTGTCACGACCAAGATAAGGCAAGAGGCATGGAGGGCCTAGGCCAAAGAGTCCACTGTCTCCTGGAAATCTTTACTGACACCTACCCTGGGGTGACTGGCAGGGCTAAGCTGAGGGGGGCCTGCACTCAACCTGGGGGAGTAGGGTAGGGCTTGGCCAATCTGAGATACAGCCTGCTTCACTCACCCATCACAGAGGCCAGCGTGTCCCCCATGGAATTGAACTCATTGAGCTGCAGAGACAAGGGCATAAGCATCAGGAGGAGGTGAGGTATTGGGAGAAGCGCACGTGAGGACTGCACACATTTCTGGTCGTTTTTGGTCAGTGAAGGTAGGTTGAAGCCCTGCTTCCTCCCATCATTTGAGGGCCCAAACCTCACCGAAATGATACCAGAAGATTCTGGGTCATAGAGCTGATACATCATCTTCCCTGAGTTTCCATCAAACACATCGATGGTCCTTAATTCATGGGGTGTACAGCTTTTGAAATTAGGATCTGGGTACCGGCCCACGACAATGAGGTTGTACCGAGGATGCCAGGTTGCCTAGGAGATGGAGAGTTGTCATGAGAGTAAATGCAGAGTACTATAAAGAGGGACATCAAAAGTATTCTTTGCCACTCACAACTGTTAGTACAATTGCCAGCAATTTAATAATGGAGATAAGACCCACACGAAACTACAAGAACAGCTTTCAAGTGCTTACGCATCCACCATCCCAAATTTTTAATCGCAAATTGGCCTCTCTGGACCTTGGGACACCTTCAGGCCTCTGGACCTTGGGACACCTTCTTTCGTGTTTCCTGAGATCATACCAACTGATAAATGTTTTAACATCAGCTTGACCCAGACATTAATCAAAGAGGTAAGCCTACAACCAAGCAAAACGTCTCTGGTAACCAAACCAAATAGGATATAAACTCTGAAGTAATCCCACTACTGTCCCTCCTCCATCAACGCGAATGACGAAGAGTTGAGCAGAAAACGGCTAGTGGCCAAGAAAGGGAAGGAGCCCTGTGTTGCCAAATTACCGCCCTCAACAAATCTGGCAGTCGGAATGACAGAATCACATGGGGTTTTCCTAAGAAATCACAAGGAAGTGTTGAAGGAGGAAAGACCTGGTTAGCAGGAAGGACAGAGTGGTACGTGCTATGGCTTGGAAATAAGTCACAAGTCTCGCCTGGGCAGCTGGAAATTGTCCTGGCTGAATACAAAGTGGAAGATGACACGTGGATCAGTGGGAGCCAACCAGTGAGGAACCCTTGTTCTTAAGAGCTTGGATTTGATTTGAGGTATGTGGGAGCCACTTTAGTATTAAATGATCACTGCTGACGTGGTACTTCCCAGGCACTAGACATGTGTTTTAAGTATACGGATTCTTCCAACAACCCTGCCTGTCAGATACTGTCATTTGCTTTTTGGAGATAAGGAAACATCCAAAATTGAAGCGGCTTACCCAAGGACTCTAACTGGGGGTGTGGGCCTGCCTGAAGCTGGTGCCCCCACCACTATGCTCTGTTGACGAAAGAACTACAGGCATGAAACCTGGAGGTCTGAAAAGGGGCTGCGGTGTTAGAAAAAGAACAGAAACCGGGAGAGCAGAGGAACGGGCAGAGTTGAGGCTGCCTGGGGCGTGGGCAGGAAGGAATCTGAAGACTTAAAGACTGTCAGCCTTGGGGGCTGAGGTCAGCTGGGGCGCCAGCAGCACACGCAGGTAACTGGAGGTGAGGGCAGAACAGCTGGGAGGTGGGCTGGGACGAGGAAGAGAGCTTATGGGAGACAAAGAAAACACAGCACAGTGGGATTGCAGAAGGGGGACAGAAGTTGCAGAGAGTGCCCAGAGAGAAGAGACAGCTTCGTGAGGGTGCAGGATGAGATCTGGGATTAGGGATTCCAGATCCGGCCTCTCCCAACCTCAGGTAGACCCAGTCCGTCCAAGTGATCACAGCTCCCTGCCTCCCTCACTTACCTTGATGGGCGTCAGGTGCTGGAAGTGGCGGTGAGGGTGTGGGATCAAGCTCGGAGGGCAGTCCCACTGGGAGGCCGAATAAACCCGGAGCTCACTCTTCTGGTCAGTGGTCAGGAGCTGGGCTCCATCGGGACTGAAACAAGCTAGCAAGTGAAAAGCCCCAGAGCTGAAGGAAACCCAGGCCCTTGTTATCCTGGCTGCCACAGGCCTTCTCCTGCAGGGGCACCCTCTCTCCCACTCCTCTCTAGATGGGGGTGGAAGGGAGGAGGTGAATCTGGACTGTGAACAAAAACATTCTAGAAACGGGGCGCCGGGGTGGCTCAGTCGGTTAAGCTGCCAGACTCTTGATTTTGGCTTGGCTGGGTTCGTTATCTTAGCTTCCTCGCTCAGCGGGAAGTCTGCTTGTCCCTCTGCCTTTGCCCCTCCCCCTGCTTGTGCTCTCTCTCAAAAAAATAAAATAAATCTTAAAAAAAAAAACCATTCTGGAAACTTAGCAGCTGTTGGAGGCAGCTAGAATCAGAAAGTTTCCAAGACATCCACTTGGCCGATGCGCTCAGGGTAGAGGTTTAACCTAGCAGCTTCTGAACTTTGAGGGAAAATGCCAGAAGTGGTTGGACAGGCAGGGTCTGCAGGAAGGATGAGGTCTGGTATATCACACCTGCGTTGACAGGATGGTTATGCGGCAGCGAGTGGAGGAAGCTGGATTTCCCTCTAACCTGGCGCAGGTCCCAGATTTTCACTGTTTGGTCTACGGAGGCTGTGGCCAGGAACCAATCACAGCATGGGTTCAAGGCCACGTGGGTCACTTTCTTTTTGTGCATTCTCAGATTCCAAAGCTGCAGAGAAGGGCTCCCTTCAGGTGGGGCGCAGGGAGGCTGGGGTGGGTGGTGGTNCTGCCATCCATGTTCAGCAGGATCACGTGCCCCACATTGTCTCCCGTGACCACCATTCGGCTTCTGGCAGACACATCCAGACTGCAAAACCAGAAGCTGGAGGGAGAAACTGTGCTGTAAGATTCTTGGGGACAGAGGCAAGGTCCATTCAGTCACTGTTGCAGCTCCAGTGTCTAATCAGTATTTGCTGAGGGAATAACTGTCTCGCCACAGACTCCCAGCGAGGATCCCTCAGACTTGTCTACTGTCCAACAGAGGGGATGGGGCTGATGGGCTCAGAAAAATGTCCAGTTACTCAGCTAGTAAGAGTCCTTGAAGCAGTCACAGCTCAGAGCCATGAGGCAAATCCCCAGGCTAGATTGCCCCCTACAGCCCTGGGTTCTGAGGAAGACCTGTTTATTGCCCTCTCCCTTCACTCTCTACCACTTGGGCCAAAGGAGATGACAAACCCAACGGGGACTGCCCAGTTCTGTTCCGCAGATCTGGTGAGAAAGGAACTTCTGCCCCCTTCTGAGCATTTAGGGAAAAAAAGCATACACAACTCTAGGAGCTCTGTCTTGCTCTTTTGTCTCTCAGATGACTTGAGGACGAAGGGGTTGGGTTGCTTCGGGGATCCAAAAACCTGGCCAGGAGAGCTCAGATTCATATCTTTTTCTCACAAACACTCAAATCCTTGCTACAGTGCTTACAAATCCCCTACAAATGTCTTTCAGAGGGAGGGTTTCTTGAGGAAGAATGACATGGAACTGAGAACTGAGTCTATCCTGTCTCCTGCCCTGACCTCAGTGGGGCCGCCCAGGAATAACGTCCAATGCCAGTTAGACCCCCCACACCCTGGATTCTTCAGAGAACAGTAAGAGTCAGGTCTCTGCCTAGACATCCAAGTGACGAGCATTTTGTAATTTCTCCAGCCACTTGCTCTTGGAGTGTCCCACGTGCTCTGCGGACTCGACTCTCCCTTTAGGCTTCCTTCCATCAGCGAACTGGTTGCGTCATTACACCCCAGTGACGTAGGGAATGAAATTTTAAATTCCTAGCTCCTGCTCCAACCTTCCAGTGGCTTTCCAGGCCAATGCCATGTTGACGACTGAGAATCCAGGTCTAGTCTAATACAGGAACGCCTCACAGTAAGAGCAGAAGCCCCTACCTTGCTGGGAAGAGCGGAGGTTCTAGACCACCTCACTGAAGCAGTAACACCCCCGGAATGCAGGAGGAACAGCTCCGGAAGCTCTCAGAGAGGGGAGGCTGGGAAGTGGCTACCATCTCACAGTTCTTCCCAGTGCCAGGTTTGGGGAACACATGTGAGGTCTGGATGCTCTCACCAGAACTATGCTGAGAGCCCAGAAGCCCTTTCCCTCCTAGTGAGGTTACTCACTTGCAGGTGCCTGAGCTGGTAAAAACTCGGAGCGTGTTGCCTTTAAAGTCTTGCAGCCTAGTTGTTCCCTCCATTGAGGAGGTGAAAAACTGGTTGGTATCAAGAGGGTTAAACTTCAGCCCAGTGATGCTCCCTCCAGCTCCAATCTAACACAAGGAAGAGAAAAGCCAGTGAGTGATGATGGCCCAGGCGGAGGACGAGACCTTGGTACACCGACCAGAGCCAGGCAGGCCACAGGTGCAACCAGGCCAGCCGAGGGGCCCGACACGGGAATGCGCTCCATGACGCTCCCTCTTACTTAAGACTTTAGTTTTAATGGAGTGGGTAAAAAATTAACATACAGTACATGTGGCTGTTTTTAGAAGACAGTTCTATGAATTTGAACACACAGTAGAGATTTGAATAGCCACCACCCAGATCGGGACGCAGAACAGTTCCATCCCCTCAAAAACTCCCTTGTGCTCTCCCGTCGTCGTCACACCCCCTCCCCTACCTGTAACCCCTGGGCACAGTGGTTCTGTTCGCCATCATTCTGCTGTGGCCTTGCCTTGAATAGAGTCACAGAAGTGAATCCTACAGTACGCGTCCTTTTGCGACTGGCTGCGTTCACCTCACTCAGCATAATGGCCCTGAGATGCAGCCAAGTTGCTGTGTGTACCCTCATTAAGTGCTTATGATGTATCAGGCACAGTTTTAAGAAACTCTACAGCTTCCAGAGCTCCATCTCCACTTCCCATGCTGCCGCTATCCCAGCCTTACAGACTATAGGGCCTCTGACCCAGCGTCCACTTAGCTCACTCCACATGCTCACTGGCACGTCCGTCCCCTGTACAAAGCATTCTAACTGGTGCCCGTGGTCTGCCCAACCCTTGCTGCCGGGATCATCTTCTGCTCCCAACAGCTGAGTCCTGTGCTCACCGAGGCTTTGTGGTGAGCTGTTCTTAAACCCACTTATGCCCGTTGTACTTTTTGTTGTAATTATGTGATTTAATTAAACATGTAACTTAATTACATGTCGTTTATTTACCGTGTCATTAAAAATTTAAACTTTAAACATTTCAATGAAACATTTAAGCATTTACTTAAACATGTAATTTAATTAAACCCAGGAACTACGTGCAGAAAGGAAGACCACAGTTATTTCTATAGGAGCCATGTTGAATACTTGGAAAAACTAGATAAAAATGAATTGCTAAAAATGATAGTTGTCAAATTAAGCATGGGTGAGATACTTATAAACACTTAAGAAGTGGGAAATAATAACAATTCAAAAAGAATCTGCAATCGGATTGCTTCACAACTGTCTTTAAATTATGTCTCCATGGGGCACCTGGGTGGCTCAGCTAGGTGTCTGACTCTTGATTTCGGATCAGGTCATGATCTCATGGGTTGTGGGATCAAGCCCTGTGATGGGCTCTGTGCTCAGTGGGGAGTCTGCTTGGGATTCTCTCCCTGCAGGCCATTTGTGCAGTCTGTCTCTCTCTCTCTCAAATGAATAAATAAAATCTTTAAAAAAAAGATTTATTTATTTTTTTTAAGGCAGAGGGAGAGGGAGAAGCAGACTCCCCACTGAAGAGGGAGTCCAACACAGGGCTTGATCCCAGGACCCGGAGATGATGACCTGAGCCGAAGGCAGATGCTTAACCATCTGAGCCAGCCAGGTGCCCCAATAAAAAAATCTTTAAAAAAAATTATGTCTCCACTTTCAGGGAAAGGGAAACTAGACCCTATAAAGAAGACATTATGGGTGTGATTTATGTTAGACCAGGTGAGCCCTCATTAGTGAACCGTTACTCCCAGAAAAGGACTGGACTTATGTCGAACATTAGTAATAAACCCATATATAAACATTTTAAGTTAAAATGCATGTGTGTTCTTCTTCTAGTAAGGGTAGACTTCAGTGGTTATGAACAACTCTGAGAAGGAAGAACAACAGGGCAAAGTATGATAAAGAAATAAATTGGAGCTTCCTATCCCAGAGATGGTGGTTAGCTCGTGTTGGGCCAGCCTTCTTTTGAGCACTAGAAAAAGGAAACAAAATCGGTATCTTTAAAGAAAAGTTTTTGAAGTCAATGGAGAGCTATGAAGGCATCAGGGACTTGAAGACCGACATCCTAGAGAGAGGAGAAGCGGAAAGGTAGGCCTGACTTTTGGATGCTGCTTTTCCCCTCCAGGCCTATGCAGCCCAGAAAGCTGTGGCTTTGAAGCAGAGGAATGGAACTGCAGAGAAGCTGAATGGAAAGCGGTGGGTGGCTTCAAGGCTGAGAAGCCAGGCTGAGGCCTTGCCAGTCTCGTAGGGCAAATGGGGCAGAACTAGACTTCTGACCTGCCAAGGAGGAAAGGTGTTGGAAGAAATCTAGCTTTTACTTAGGATCCCTGACATGCTAGAGATAAGAACAAACTGGAAAGAGCCTGACCCCGACAAAGACTGAAGTCCAGATTCAAAACATTTCTTTTTTTTTTTTTTTTTTTTTTTTAAGATTTTATTTACTTGACACAGAGAGAGAACAAGCAGGAGGAGCGACAGGCAGAGGGAGAATTAGGCTCCCCGCTGAGCAGAGAGCCTGATGTGAGGCTCAATTCCAGGACCCCGGGATCACGACCTGAGCTGAAGGCAGATGCTTAACCGACTGAGCCACCCAAGCGCATCCAGATTCAAATCATTTCAGTCTCATTGGACGAAGATGATCTCATTCCATCCTACCCGCCTGTCAGAGGGGAAAAAATTGTCTCTGGAGGAAAATACCACCACTCAAAACTCCAAATTACCTCTACAAGTTTTCATATGCAATATTTGGCATTAAATTTAAAATCACCCAGCATATCAGAAGATAAGGCCAAAACCAAAAACTAAGAGGAAAAAACAATAGTTGAAAGACATAGGAGATCTAGATATTAGAGCTATTAGATACAGGCTTTAAAATAATTGTGATTAATATACATTAAAAAAAATACAACTGGGGCATCTGGGTGGCTCTAGTTGGTTAAGCGTCTGCCTTTGGCTCAGGTCATGGTCCCGGGGTGCTGGGATTGAGCCCCACACTGGGTTTCCTGCTCATTGGGGAGTCTGTTTCTCCCTCTCCCTGTGCCCCTCCCCCCACTTGTACTCCCCCCAACTCTTTCAAATAAATAAGTAAATCCTTTTTAAAAAAAACAGACCTAGGGTCACCTGGGTGGCTCACTGGTTAAATGTCTGCCTTTGGCTCAGGTCATGATCCCAGGGTGCTGGGACTGAGCCCCGCGTTGGGCTCCCTGCTCTGTGGGGAGCCTTCTTCTCTCTCTCCCACTCCCCCTGCTTGTGTTCCCTCTCTCGCTGTCTCTCTCTGTCAAATAGATACATAAATAATCTTTTAAAAAGTTAAAATTAAAAAAAATAGACGTAATTTAAAAATGGACAAAGGATTTGAACAGACATTTTTCCAAAGACATGCAAATGGCCACAAGCACATGAGAAGATGTACAACATCATTAGTCATCAGACATACCATTTCGCACCCACTCAGAGGGCGATGATAAAAAAGATGGACAATAACAAGTGGTGACAAGACAGCCCCTGAAATGGAAGAAAATACTTGCAAACTAGATCTGATAAGAAGTTAATATCAAAAATATATGAGGAACTCAATAGCAAAAAAACAAACAAAAAAACCCCCAAATAATCTAATTAAAAACTGGTCAAAGGACTTCAGTTGACCTTTCTCCAAAGGAGACATACAATGCCCAACTGGTATATGAAAAGGTGCTCAACGTCACTAATCCTGACCCCAGGGAAATGCAAATCAAAACCACAATGAGCTATCACCTTACACTTGTTAGAATGGCTATTATTAAAACAACAAAAGATAACAGGTGTTAACAAGGGTGTGGAGAAAAAGGTACTCTTGTACTCTGTTGATGGGAATGTAAATTGGTTGAGGCACCGTGGAGAGCAGTATGGCGGTTCCTTGGAAAATTTAGAAAGACCACATGATCCATTAATCCCATTTGTGGGTATATAGCCAAAGGAAAAAAAAATGAACTTCTCACTGTGTTATCTTCCCTCCTGTGTTCACTGTAGCTATTCCCAACAGCCAAGGTAGGAAAACCACCTCAGTGTCTGTCAACAGATGAAGGGATAAAAAAAATGTAGTATGTATATATGATGGAATATTAGAGAGCCTTTAAATAGAAGGAAATCCTGCCATTTGTGACAACCAGGATGAAGTTATGCTAAGTGAGCTAAGTCAGACTCAGACAAATACTGCAAGATCTCACTTTTATGTGGAATCTACAGATGGGGAATTCATAAAAGCTGAGAGTAGAACAGTGGTTGCCAGCTGCTTGGGGATGAAGGAGATGGGGAGATGTGGGTCAAAGGGTGCAAAGCGTCAATTATGCAGGATGAATAAGTTCCAGAGATCAATGTACAGCATGGTGACCATAGTTAATACTATATTGTATATTTGAAGATTTCTTTTTTTTTTTTAAGATTTTATTTATTTATTTGACAGAGATAGAGACAGCCAGCAGAGAGGGAACAAAGCAGGGGGAGTGGGAGAGGAAGAAGCAGGCTCACAGTGGAGGAGCCTGATGTGGGGCTCGATCCCACAATGCCAGGATCACGCCCTGAGCCGAAGGCAGACGCTTAACCGCTGTGCCACCCAGGCGCCCCTATATTGTATATTTGAAATTTACTAAGAGAGTTGATCTTAAGTGTTCTCAGAACACACATGGTAATATGTGAAGTGATGAATGTTAATTAGCTTGACTGTAGTAATCATTTGCAATGTACCTGTGTTAAAATTCACACTGTATGCTTTAAATATGTGCAATTTTTATTTGTCAATTATACCTCAATAAAGCTGGAAAAGAACACAAGCATTGTTAAGGATATGGAAAAGTTGAAGCCCTCCGACATTGCTGGTGGGAATGTGAAATGGAGTAGTCGCTCTGGAAAATGGCTTGGCAGTTCCTCAAAAACTTAAACATAAAGTTACCATATGTCCCAGCAATTCCACTCCTAGACGTATACCAAAGAGAACAGAATATGTATGTTCATGTGAAAACTTGTACACAAATATTCATAGAAGCATCCCCAGTGAAAGAAGGGTAAAGATCAGGGGCGCCTGGGTGGCACAGCGGTTAAGCGTCTGCCTTCGGCTCAGGGCGTGATCCCGGCGTTATGGGATCGAGCCCCACATCAGGCTCCTCCACTATGAGCCTGCTTCTTCCTCTCCCACTCCCCCTGCTTGTGTTCCCTCTCTCGCTGGCTGTCTCTGTCTCTGTAGAATAAAAAAAAAAAAAAAAAAAAAATTTTAAAAAAAAAAAAAAAAAAAAAAAAATCTTAAAAAAAAAAAAAAAAAAAAAAAAAAGAAGGGTAAAGATCAATGACTCAAAACATGCATCCAAGGGGTTGTGAAAGTAACAGGAAAAGAAAGTAGGAGACGGTGGGTGACTGACTCTTGATTTCATCTGGGGTCATGATCTCAGGGTTGTGGGACTGAACTCCGTGTTAGGCTCTGCACTCAGAGTAGTCTGCTTGTCCCTCTCCCTCTGCTCCTCCCCCTGCTGTCTCTCTCTCCCTCTCTAAAATAAACAAACAAATAAAATCTTTTTTAAAAAGTAGAAAAAAGAACAGAAATTAATGAAACAGAAAACAAATATAATGTGAGAGAATTAAAAACAAAAGTTGGGGGGTGCCCGGCTGGCTCAGTCAGTAGACCATGTGACTCTTGATCTCAGGGTCGTGAGTTCAAGGCCCGCATTGGGCATGGAAACTATTTAAAAAAAAAAAAAGTCGGTTCAACGAAAAGACTAATAAAATTGATAAATCCCTGGTGGAACTGACCAAATGGAATTCACAAATAACCAATATAATAGATCAAAAAAGGGATATCAATATAAATCCTAGACATCTTAAACAATTATTAAGAGGATATAATAAGCAATCTTATGCCAATAAATCTGAAAACTTAGATGAACTGGGCAAATTCCTTAGAAAAATACAAACTTGCTAAACTGACAGAAGATGAAAGAAAATCAGAATCGTCTGATATCTATGAAAGACACTGTATTCACAACTAAAAACTTTCTTTCAGAGTAAATTCCAGATCCTGGTAGTTTCACTGCTGAATATACTAAACATTTAAGGAAGAAATAATATCAGTCTTTTTTTTTTTAACTTTGTTTTCCAACTATCTCAAAGTCTTAGAAAAGTTGCAAAAATTATACAAAGCACTGCTTTTCTGTAAAAAAAAAAAAAAAAAAAGCTTTTCTAGAATCATTTGATAATAAATTGCCAACATGATGTTCCATCACCCTCAAATACTCTACTGTGTATTTCCTCCAAGAACGTGCTCCTATGTAACCACAACAAGACCATCAAAACCTAGGGGTATCTAACGTAGTTCAAACTCATAGAAACAGGAAGTATAATTGTGGTTGCCAAGGGCTGAGGGAAGGGGGAAATGAGGAACTTATTCAGTGGGTACACAGTTTCAGTTTTACAGGATGAAAAAGTTCTACAGTTCTGCTCTACAATAATATGAATATAGTTAACACTACCATACACTTAAAAATAGTTCAGTGATAAGTGTTATGTGCTTGTACCTCAATTTTTAAGAGGCAATATTACTTGCTAGAGATAGAATTGGAAAGGTTAAGAAAAGGGGGGTGTGTGAGAAAATGTAAATGAAAAATTCAAATATAATAAACTAAAACAAACATACAAAAATTACTCAGTGGAGGGGCGCCTGGGTGGCCCAGTCGGTTAAGTGTCTGCCTTCAGCTCAGGTCATGACCTCAGGGTCCTGGGATCCGAGCCCTGCAGCAGGTTGGCTGCCTGCTCAGCGGGGAGTCTGCTTCTCCTTCTCGCTCTGCCCCTCCCCACAACTCATGCTCTCCCTCAAATAAATAAAATCTTTTTTTTTAAATCAATCAGTGTAACATCACATTAGCAGAATAAAGGGGAAAAACCATATGCTGATATTAAGAGATACAAAAAAGGTATCTGATGAAATTTGATTATCCTTCATGATAAGAACTTCTGGTAATTTATTTTATTTAGAAGTAAAAGGGGGAACTTCCATAGTCTGATAAAGGATATTCAAAAACAGACAAGTTTTAAAACACAAACAAGCACCTATGTATATACCTAAGAGAAATGAAAACAGGTTTTCAAACAAAAACTTGCACATGAACATTCACAGCTGTTGTATTCATAATAGCAAAAGGTGGAAACAACGCAAACGTCCATCGACAGATGAATGGATAAATAAAATGTGGCATATCCATATGATGGATTATTATTCAGCTATAAAAAGGAATGAAATACTGAGACATTCTACAGCATGGATGAGACTTGAAAACATTATGCTAAACGAAAGAAGCCAGACCCAAAAGGACAAATATTGTGATTCCATTTATACGAGGTACCTAGAATAGTCAAATTCATAGAGACAGAAGGCAGATTAGTGGATCTAGGGGACGGTAATAGAAAGTCATTGTTAATGGGTACAGAGTTTTATTTTGGGAAGATGAAAAAGTTTGTCAGATGATTGGTGGCGACAGTTGTGCAATGTGAATGTACTTAATTGTACACTTGAAATGGCTAAAATGGGGGGATGCCTGGCTGGCTTAGTTGGAAGAGCATGCAACTCATTATCTCAGGGTTGTGAGTTCAAGCTCCAGGTTGTGAGTTGAATGTAGAGATTACTAAACAACAACAAAGGACCCTTAAAAATGGCTAAAATGGTAAATTTTATGTTAGGTATAGTTTACCACAATAAAAAGTAGAAGAAATCGTACATAATGATCAAAGATGAAAGCCTTCTATGATCAAGAACAAGACAAGCACGTCTGCTATACTTAATATTCAACAATATACTAGAGGTCTTTGCCAATAGAATAAGGCAAAAAAAGAAGTATAAGAACAATAAAGAAAGAAATTAAATTCTTGTTATTTGTCGATGACAAGATTGTGTAGGAAAAAATTTTAAATCCTCGGAAAAACTATTAAAATTAGTAAGTGTGGGGGCGCCTGGGTGGCACAGCACTTAAAGCATCTGCCTTCGGCTCAGGGCGTGATCCCGGGGTTGTGGGATGGAACCCCACATCGGGCTTCTCTGCTATGAGCCTGCTTCTTCCTCTCCCACTCCCCCTGCTTGTGTTCTCTCTCGCTGGCTGTCTGTCTCTCTGTGTCAAATAAATAAAATCTTAAAAAAAAAAATTAGTAAGTGTGGATTTCTGCTTCCAACCATGATGGAGAGTCTTATTCTCCTGCCTTAAACAAGTAAAAAAATGTGTAAGATACGTGAACTAGATTCTCAGACATTGGACAACAGGCAGCACAAGACAGGAGGGAAATAAAGGAGTTAGCCCTGCAATTGCCCCAGCGTAACTGCTTGGAGAGAGTACTCAGGCTGCAAGACAGGAAGGAACCACACAGCCTAGCAATCTCACTGAGCTGAGGAAACAGAGTTTTAGGAAAGCCAACATAGCAAGAATTGGTGGGCAAAATGCTGGGGAGGAGAGAGACACACAGAAGGAGCATTCTGGAGATTTTCACAAGGGTCCCCTCAAATCTTTGGAGGAAGTATTAATGTATAAGTGTGTCTGAGGAAACTACCCAAGACTGGGGGATAGGGGCAGGGAGAAATGCCATAAAAAAGTAGGGGAGAAATCCTCAGAACAGTCTGTATTCTCAATGTCCAGAAAGAAAAGACTTAATGTACAAAACATCAAGTCCTCAGAAGGGTATTGCCTCAGGGTGAGGACAGCTTGTATCTACAGGCTGCCTTGAACCCACGCTAACTGGGGTAGATTGAAAAATGGTCCCCAAGATGTCTATGCCTTAATCCATGGACCCTGTGAATAATATGATAGATGACAAAAGGAACTTTACATACATGGTTAAGTTAAGGATCTTGAGATGGGAAAATTATCCTGGATTATCTGGGTGGGATAGATATAATCAAAATCAAACTGGTCTTCATAAGAGGAACACAGGAGGAGTCAGTCAGAAGAGAAGGTAATGTGATGACAGAAGCAGAAATCGGAGTGATGCACTTTGAAGACAGAAAAAGCAGCCATTGCCCAGGAATTCAGATGGTCACAAGAAGGTGAGGAAAGGAAGGAAACAGATTCTCCCCTCAGAACCTTGAGAAAGAACCAGCCCTGCCAACACCTTGGCCTTAGCCCAGAAAAAATTATTTCAGACTTCTGACCTCCAGATCTCACTGTAAGAGAATAAAATTGTATTGTTTTAAGACAGCAAGTCTATGGTAATTTGTTATAGAGGCAATAGGAAATGAATATAGTAACTATATTAACAAAGCTTAAAAGCAAGGCTTGAAGGTCTCAAACTGATTATAAGTAACTGCTTCCCAGAACAAAGCCAAACAATATTTAAAAGAATACAACACAATCCAACATCCAACAATGTAAAATTCACAATGTCTAGCATCCAATGAGAAATTACCAGGCATGCAAAGAAGCAGGAAAATAGAACTCATAACCAGAAGAAAACTAAATGAATAGAAACACCCTCAGAAGTGACACAGATGATAGAATTAACAAAAACATTAAAATAACTATTATGAACATACTCTGTACAGTCAAGAAAGTAGAGGAAGTAGTGAACATGAAAAAAGAAATGGAAGATATTGGGGCACCTAGGTGTCCCAGTCAGTTAAGCATCTGCGTTTGGCTCAGGCCATGATCCTGGGGTCCTGGGATCGAGTCCCGCATCAGGCTCCTTGCTCAGCAGGGGGCCAGCTTCTCCCTCTGCCGCTCCCCCTTCCTGTGCACATGCACTCCCTCTCTCTCCATCAAATAAATAAATAAAATCTTTAAAAAAAAAGGAATGGAAAATATTTAAAAAGGCCCGAATCAAACTTCTAGAGATGATATACAGTATCCCAAAAACCCCCAAACATCTAATACAGATTAGATAATGCAGCAGACCAGTGAATATGAGAGACAGCAATAGAAGCTATGCAAAATAAAATGGGGGGCATTAAAACATGAACAGTTTATCAGTGACCTGTAGGGCAATACCTAGGAGCCTAACATATATATAATTGGAGTCCCAGAAAATAAAAAGGAGGGAGAAAGTACTTGAATAAATGATGGCCTAAAATTTTCCAAATTTGATGACAAACTCATAGATCCAAGAGATACAATGAACCCCAAAGAGGAGAAACATATAGAGTAATACCCCAGACAAATCACAATCATTTTTCAAGCAGCCAGAAGACAAAAAGAAAAATAATGTAAAGAGGAACATAAGAATGAGAGAAGACTTTGCATCAGAAATCATCCCTAAAGTAGTAAAAGCAAGAAAACAAAAACAAAAACAAAAGCCTGTGAACCTAGAATACCTAGCAAAAATATCTTTTCCCCTAAAAAAGGCAAACAAACAAACAAAAATGTATCACCAAACAACCTACATTATAAGAAATGTTAAAGGAAATTCTTCAGGTAGAAGGAAAATGTTACAAAAAGGAAATCTAGGGGCTCCTGGGTGGTTCAGTTAGTTAAACGTCTGCCTTCAGCTCAGGTCATGGTCTCTGGTTCCTGGGATTGAGCCCCACATTGGGCTCCCTGCTCAGCGGGGAGTCTGCTTCTGTCTCTTCCTCTACCTTACCTGCCACTCCCCTGCTTGTGCGCTCTCTCTCTGCCCCTCCCCACTGCTTGTTCTCTCTCTCTCAAACAAATAAATAAAACCTTAAAAAAAAAAAAAAGGAGGGGCGCCTGGGTGGCGCAGTCATTGGGTGTCTGCCTTCGGCTCAGGGTGTGATCCTAGTGTTCTGGGATCGAGTCCCGCATCAGGCTCTTCCTCTGGGAGCCTGCTTCTTCCTCTCCCACTCCCCCTGCTTGTGTTCCCTCTTTCGCTGGCTGTCTCTGTCAAATAAAAATAAATAAAATCTTAAAAAAAAAAAAGGAAATCTAGATCACACAAAAGAATGAAAACCACTGGAAATGGCAAATATGTAAATATTGAAGTTTTTCTTCTCATTTAAAAAAATCCTTAAAAAATACCTACTCTATAACCAGTCATTCCACAACTAGGTACTTACTCAAGAAAAATGAAAACATATATCCACACAAAGCTTGTACATAAATGTTTATAACAGCTTTATTTTTATCTGGAAAAAATCCAAATCATCTTCCGCAGGTAAATGGATAAATTGTGGTACATTGATATAATGGAACACTACTGAGAAAGAAAAAAAAAAAACCTACTCATACACGTATAAATGTAGGTGAATCTCAAATAATTATAGAGTGGAAGCCAGGGGGAAAAAAGAGTATATATTGTGCTATGTCATTTATATAAAAGTCTAGAAAATGCGAATTAACCAATAGGGGTAGAAAGCAGATCTAAGGTTTTCAAAGGTACGGACCAGTGGATTACAAAGGGGTATGAGGAAACTTTGGGGCTGAAAAAAAGACACAAATAGCCCATATTGAGAATGTGAGGGGAGGTATCACTAAAGATTGTGTAGACATTAACAGGATAGTAAGGAAATACCATGAACGAATTCATGTCACAAAACTCAGCAACTTAGTTAAAATGGACAAATTCCTTGAAAGACAAACTACCAAGCTCATTCACAAGAAACAGAGAACCTAAACTACCCCACAGCTATGAAAGATATTGACTATATAGTCAACTTCCCAACAAAGAAAACTCCAGGCCTAAAAATATGACAAAAATTTTAAGGAAGAGATAGTATCAATTCTACACAAATAATTCCAGAAAATACAAGAGGTAGGAATACCTCCTAATTCTTTTTATGAGGTCTGCATTACCCTGATACCAAAGGCATTACAAAAACAAAAGGGATAGGATATTTTCAGTGGTCATCTGATATATGATTTTAAATGAGAATATCTGACATAATAAGTAAAAGACAACAGATTCTAGGGTAGAATATTTAATCATCTAAGCAGAAGTATGGGTGTGTGTAATAGTGTATACACACAGAGAAAGATCCCCAAATGGAGATTTCAAGTCATCTTTATTCTTTATGCTTTTCTCTGTATTGTTTGAAATTCTTATAAGCATGGATCATTTTACAATAAGAGTAAAACCAAGTTATCTTCATTTTGAAAATGTCATACGTGTTTCCTTGCCAAAGACCTGCAAGATGTAAAGATCAGAGCCAAGGTCAGAGGACTAAAGAAGTAACAAAAATGAGGGGTGCCTGGCTGGCTCAGTCAGTGGAGCATGTGACTCTTGATTTCGGGTCGTGAGTTCAGGCCCCACATTGGGTGTGGAGCCCACTTAAAAAATAAAAAAAAATTGGGGCGCCTGGGTGGCACAGCGGTTAAGCGTCTGCCTTCGGCTCACGGCGTGATCCCGGCGTTATGGGATCGAGCCCCACATCAGGCTCTTCCGCCATGAGCCTGCTTCTTCCTCTCCCACTCCCCCTGCTTGTGTTCCCTCTCTCGCTGGCTGTCTCTATCTCTGTCGAATAAATAAATAAAATCTTTAAAAAATAAATAAATAAAATTAAAAAAATTTAAAAATTAAAAAAAGTACCAAAATGAGGCTCCTTCAGTCCCTGTTCTGAAATCAACTTTCTGTTAGTATCTGGGAGTAAAAACAGATAGCTCTCCAGACCACCATAGCCTTCCTCTGTTCCTGTCTAGCTTCCTGCTAGTCAGAAAGTTAGAAGCTCAGCTCAATCTCCGAGATAGTGTGAGGAAATGTCACTCAAAGGCACATTATACTAAAGAGTGGTATAAACCAAAAGGAAGCCTCAGCCTGGCACAAGTTGAAAGCAGATGTCATTCCCTTTTTGGTCAGGAGGCTCTTCCCCTAGGACACCCTTAGGCTACTTCTTAAATTTCTCTATTCCCATGTCCTAGATTCCTAGGGGAAAAAAAACAAAAAAACAAAAAACAAAACCAAAAAACAAGTGTCTTCCTGTCTGAGCTCTGGCTTTTGACTTCAATTTAGAACTGCCCCTTCTGGTGGTCACCTGTCTCACCGGCTGGGCAGGAAGACGAGCTCTGTCCAAAGCATTTTCCCTGGCTGCCTTTTTTCTGGCTTCAAGCACCTGTCTTCTTGAACACCCATCTCATCTCAAGCCTGTCTAACCTGGCCTTTTCTGCTGGGCTACTTTGGGTTCACCCTTGGCCTCATCTATCTCTTCTGTTCCACTTCTGGGTATATGCCCCAAAGAACTGAAAGCAGGGACTTAAAGAGCTATTTGCACACCCAAGTCCTAGCAGCATTGTTTACAATAGCCAAAAAGGTGGAAGGAACCCAAGTGTCCATCAGCAGATGAACAGAGAAGCAAAATGTGGTAGATGCATCAAGTGGAGTATTACTCAGCCTTAAAAAGGAAATTCTGACACCTGCTACAACACGGACGAACCTAGAGGACGTTATGCAAAGTGAAATAAGCCAAAGGATAAATATAGTATGATTCCACTTATGCAAGATACTCATGAGAGTGTCAAAATCATCAAGACAGAAAGTAGAATGGTGGTTGCCAAGGATGGGGAGACGGAAGAACGGGGAGTCAGTGTTTAGCGGGTGCAGGGTTTCACTTCTGCAAGATGGAATTCTGGACACTAGCTACACAAGAACTCCAGGGTACTTAATGGTGCTGAACTGCACACTTACAAATGGTCAGGACGTACATTTTAGGTGTATTTCATCACCATCTTTAAAAATCAGAACACTTCATGTAAAAAAAATTGGGACTTCAGGCTTCATTTGAGCAAATCAGTCTGATACTGTCATGGGACCTAGATTCTTCCATGTCAGCCGTCTCCAGTTTACTACTGACACCACCCCCCATCATTCTTTTTCCTGTTTGGCTTCGTTAAGCATGTGAGTTTGTGGCTTCTGCTCTAAACCCAGAGCCTCATTTTTTACAGTACAACCCTCCACTGTCAGCCCCCTGCTGGGCTAACTAAAGGTCTTCTCTTTGCTGGAGGGGGCGACACTCTCACCCCTCAGCAACTGGTGATAAATACTAACCATCCCTAAAACATGCTATGCCAAGCTTTGCCCCAAACACATGCTGCCTTTCCTTTTTCTCTCCATTTACCTAACTATTGCTCTTCCTCGCTCCCCACTCACCCATGAGCCTTCTCTGTTGACTCCAACTCACCAGAGGTTCTTTCTTCTCTCACGTTTTGTAGCATTTGTACTGCCAATTATCTTGCATGTATACATCCCATCTACCCAGTTACACTTCAAGGCCCTCACTCATTCAACAAGCATAAAGCAGCTACTCTAGGCCAAACATTGTTCTAGGCACTGGGGATATGGTGGCGCACCAGAAAGACAAGGTCCCTCTTATCATGGAGCTTGTTTTCCAAAGACATTTGTATGGGCACAGACATACAAATGAGTAAAACATTTCAGGTACTGAAAAACATTGTGGGGAGAGGGGAGCGAAGCCGGGTAAGGCGACAGGGAGTGAATGAGGGAAGTAGGGGCTCCTTTAGACAGAATGGTCAGTGAAAGCTGTTTGAAGTACATTCAGCCAAGACCGGAATGATAAGAGGGAGTTAGCCGTGAGGAAACCATGGGAAAGAGTACCCCAGTCAAAGAGAAGAGCAAGTGGAAAGACCCTGTTTAAGGGATAGAAACAGCTAGTGTGGCAACAGCATAGGAAGTGAGGAAAGAGAGCAGTAGAAGACGAGGCCAAGGGTTAAGAAGAGGCTCAGATTCTGTTCTATGTGATAACTTACAAGAGAGTGATCAATATTTTATACCTTCTGATGTGTTAAGGGCTGGCACTCAAGGAAGATTTGAGTAGCATTACCATTTACTTGTTTGAAAATACCCAGTTCCTTCTGATCCCAATCATCTCCTCGTTCCTGGATAACTTTTCATTCCTTCAACAAACACTTCTTCAGCACTATTGACTGGCCCAGGGAACTGCTCACCCCTTTAATGAAGGTGGGTTTGTCCTTTATGCCAAAGTTCCAGAGCATGATATCTCCCCCTTTGGAACCCACAGCCAGGGTGCTGGGGTGAGTTGGGTGCCATGCCAAGGATGTGGCCCTCCTGTCAAAGGGGGCAGCCTTTTGGAATATCCGGTAAGAAGCCAGAGAGTGCAGAAAGGCCTGCTGGAGACCCTGACACAGAGGGAAAAAAAAGAATTAAGTTGAATTAAAACCCAAGTCCTGGGCAAATTGCCAATCTCTGCCTCCTCCATAGACGAGCTCTAGGGCCAAGTCCTCCCACCAAGGGAAAACTAACTGCCTGGCTCTATGCATGAACTCATCCTGGAAAGCAAGGGGACAGAGTGCATTCCAGATGAGACCTTTGCTGCCTGAGACTTCTACCTGGCTGAATGCCCAGTAGGTCTGTCACCAAGGTAGAGGTGATCTGACCATGCCGACAACCGACTGAACCAACCCAGCATCTAAAATGAGAACATCCTAGTAGTGAAAAGGTACCGGGCAACCCCCTGAGCACTTCAGCCAGGAACCGCCTCACCTGTTGTAGCGATGGCCAGGCAGTGTTGCCCAGCTTATGCTGGTGGAGGGCCCTGACGATGCTGTATGGTGGCGGGACCTGCAGGCTAGCCAACCCCGCCCAAAGGCAGCCCGAGTCAAATCTTCTGCTAGAACCTGCCAAGCAGAACAGACACATATTTTCCTCTCTCTTCTCACGCACGGAAGAGTTTCCTGCTGAAATCTCAGAAAGAAAGCCTTGTTTTTTCATGCGGCATAGCCAATCTCTCCCATCACCTCCTAAGGCCTTTCCATGGTCTGCTCACTCTCGCCCAGCACAAGAAATAAATAGTGAGTAGGGATTCAGCCCCTTGCCCCAAACGCTCCCCAAAATAGTAATTCTGAAGTGAAACTAAATATGAAATCATATGAAACCAAACCCTTGAAGGGTTTCTGAGCCCTGAGCCAAAGAGACACGCAGGAATAAAGTTTACGCAGAACTTTTCCCAGTGGCTTGGAAAATTCATACTAGGGTTGGGTGGCAATTTTAAAATTACATATGATACACAATAAAAGGATTTTAGGATAGCACAGTAGAAGTGGACTGGGGAAAGGAGTATCTTTAAATCCTGTATTACAATAATGTATAGGTGACCAGTTGTTGGCCCTGAGTCCAATCTGTTCTTTCAGAAACCAGCAGGATCCAGAGGGTCTGGAATGGCTCTAAATTAGCTAAGCTGCTTTCAGAGAGGTGGATACACTTAGAACAGGAATAAAGATGTATTTGAGGACCTGGTCTCTATGAATCTGGCCTCTTGACAACCCATTCCTTCTTCTTTTGGACAAAAAGCGCTTCATCAACAACCCCCTGCTCCAGTCTTCTGTGTTCCTTCACACTCCTTATCGCCCCAGGTTCAAGCCCCAATAAACCGCAGAGAATGAATTTTCTAAGGAAGGAAATTGAGGGTTCTTACAGCGGAAACCAAGGACACACAGCTAGCAACCACGACTATCGAAATTCAGCACACACACCACCAGGCAAGGTAGGATTATTTTAAGCAGTCCTCCGTGTGTAAAAATCCTGGTACAAACAAGGAATTTGAAGGTCCGTTGTGTGTTATGTAATGGAGCTCATCTGACTCTTCCCGTCACCTGAGAGGGGTTAAGCCCAAGCTCTATGATGTCAAAGGACCTGCAGAAAAATGCACAGCCCGAGGCATCCGAAACTTGGGACAGCCTCGAGAAATCAGTAGCACCCATCCCCCACTCCAGCCTCCTGCGTGAGAACCCCAAAAGGCGGAATTATTAAAGCAGCAGGCGCAGGCAGTACCGGGGCCCTTCACACAGAGCTTCTTGGCCTCGGGCTCCAGCTCCCGGGGGCTTCTGCTCCTCTTGCTCTTGGGGCGCACAGACACCTCGGGGGTCTTCTGGGTTTCTGGGCGTTTCCTAGGAGCCATCGCGTCCTCCGTGCGAAAGGGTACTATGCCCTATGCCGAGATCGTGGAGGCAAGATTGTGAAGCCTCTGGGGAGAAACAAGGCGGGGACCAGGGAACTAAGCCAACTTCCCGCCAAACAGCCTCACCGCTTTCAATCTGGCTTCTAGCTCTGGCCCCGCCCCTCTGTGAGAGGCCCCGCCCCTCCCGCGGAGGCTGGGGCACGGGAGGGGAGGAGCTCCTGGGCTCCCTAGGGAAACGGGATCGCGCCTACGTGCTGGGCCAGCTTGTGCCCGTCAGCTGATCTGCCAGAAATAAAGATGGCCACCAACGCTAGGCCACCCAACTTGAAGCCTCTTCAGAATCGGCGCTGCCCGGCCTGCGCGGGTCCGCAAGAGACCAGGTGCCAATCAAGGCTCTGGCTCCGCCTCCTCTGACTTTTAATTGGTGATCCTGCCCTCTCGGGGCTTTAGGATTGGCTGGTTCTGGAGATAGGCAGCTTTGTAGAAAGCTGGCCACCTCCCTGCGGTGAAAATCAAACTCTTCCCGCCAGCCAGCTTTACCATAGGTGTCGAGTACTTCTGTATGCCCAGCTCCCCTGAATCTCAGTTTCTCTGTGCAGAGTGGTTGAAACGCAGCTTTTCAATACGGTTTCCCCAAACCTGCTGAGTGTCCCGCCTAGGGAGTAATGATGAGCTGGAGGACGGGCAGGCTCACCCGGCTTAGAGGTCTTGTGCCCTGATTTAAGCCAGAGGCCAAGGCATTGACTCTCATAGGTCACTCTCTGCCCGGCCCCGGAGGAGACAGTTCGGATGTACCCTACTTTCTGCGATAAGCCAGACAGGAGCTGCGGCTAGTGGAGGACTGCTGGGCCTTTCCTTCTATCCGCTAAACTCCGTCCCGGGAGCTATGGAAGGGCGAGAGGAGACAACAATGCATTAACGGTAGGTCCCGCACTTACGGACAGGTAGTGACAGAAGACATTTCCAGAAATAACTCTTGGGAAGAAATGAATGCTCCAAAAGAAAAATTCAAGCATGGTTTCTTGATGGGAAGATGGAAAGATAAGGTCAGAGTGTTAGGGGAAAGGCAAGCCTGTGGCTTCTCCCCTGCTGGCTTGTAGCTGTGTTTTCAGAGCTGTGTCACAGAAGGGGCCTTGCCCCCTTTACTCAGACCTGCCATTAGTTTCACTCGGCAAGGTTCTCAGTTCTAGGGGGATGCCGAAATGTAAGAAATGACCTAGGAAGGCTTACAACCTACAGAGCAGAGAAGAAAAATACACGTGAAACTAGTCAAATCATTCCAGAGAGAAGGCGGTTGAATACTAAATTGTGGTATGCTGGCCAAGACTTTTAGATGCATTCAAAAAAGATAATTCAATGGAGAAAGAAGTATTTAGGAAAGCCTCACGGGGAAGATGGGATTTTGTGGAGTTCAAATTGAATTTAAGTAGGGTTTGGCTGAAGGAGGGAGAAGAACATCCTAGGCAGGAGAAGAACTTGGTAAAAGTTAGGAATGGGTATGAGTTATGAGAAAGAGAGAGGCAGCCCCTGGCATCTGGAAACTGGCCTGGTAAATCAGTTAGACCTTGGTGTTCTGTCGAAATAAACAATTGCACAAAACAACACCAGACAAGGCCACTCTGTGACCATGATCGATCAAGACAAAAGCATGGTCACTCATGTCTGAACACAGGCAGAAGTAAGAATATTGTCCAAACCACAAAAATAACCAAATATCGCCCTATTAGTTTGGCTAATATAAAAGCAGCTTCTTTGCCAATCATGGCTTTAACTTTGCCTTTGCTTCATTCCTCCCACCTTGTGGATAAGATTTATTATCATAGAATCACCCCCATTTCCTGACAACCTCCAATCCAGAGCAATGCCCCACTTTCCTGAACCCTTATCCAAATCATCCAACACAAACCAAACCCTACAAGTCCTTCCAAACACCTTCTTACAGAGATGTCCCACCATATGCAGTCTCTGTTGCATCGAGCAATAAACCCCAAGTTCAACTACAGGGATGTTCTTGATGCTGTTTGAGTTGGAGGCACTGACATTTATGAGTAGGGTAGGAGGCAGCTTGAAGAGGAGAAAGTTCGTCATATTGATGATCTGTTCCGAGAGGCCAGACGGACGGGGAGGTTGAATGTCAGGCAGAATTCAAATTTCATTCATTCTACTGACATTTATCAAAACTTACTCTGTTCCTGGCACTATTCCAGCGAAAAAGAATGCTGAAATGACAAATGCTCTTTGCCCCCATGGAGTGTGCTTTTTATGGTGGGAAAGACAGGTAATCCTACAGCTACAATTGGGCGTGATGAGCTTAGCGAGAGAGGAAGCATTGGGTTCAGGCAGGGCTGGGGGTGGGCACGGAAAGAGGACGCTAACTCAATGTGGAGTGGCATTAAAAAGGAACAGTATCAGGGGTGCCTGGGTGGCTCAGTCATTAAGCGTCTGCCTTCGGCTCAGGTCATGATCCCAGGGTCCTGGGATCGAGCCCCGCATTGGGCTCCCTGCTCAGTGGAAAGCCTGCTTCTCCCTCTCCCATTCCCCTTGCTGGTGTTCCCTCTCTCGCTGTGTCTCTCTCTGTCCAATAAATAAATAAAATCTTAAAAAAAAAAAAAAGGAACAGTGTCAAAGAAGTTTTCCCGGAGAAGGGGCCCACTTAAGGTGAATCTTGAGAGATATGAGGAGTGGGGGAAAATATTCCAGGCAGAGAGAGTCGGAAACGGGAAGGCAGGGATGCAATAATAAGCTGTGATGGATTCATAAGCAGAGGAAATGTCCTGCTTAACTCCAGGATTTCCCAGAATCTGTTTTTAGGATTGGGAGGTTCTTCGTGGTGAATTAAAACAAAAACAAAACAAATACACGTGAGTAGTGGACACCCGCCTTGAGCATGCCAGGAAAGTGTTTTGTTTCAGGTTGTGATTTGCAGCATTCTTACCCTGGGTTTTGCTGTGTTTCACCACGTAACAACAGTCTAGGGACTTAATGTCATCCATTCCCATCTGATGGACCATCAGGGGCAGGTGGACAAAAGTATTTAATACATATTTTTTGATCCGCTAATCTGATAGGGAGGTGAATGGTGCAGCCTGGCTCTGGTTTCCTGCCACCGCGAGGCTGTGCTATGAAGCCCTGTGTATAAATGTTTTGGTCTTATCTGTGACGCTACTTTTGACATAAGGCATCACAAGGCAATTCATTCGAAAGCTGCTGGTGATAGCAAATGAAGGTCTCGTGTTCACACTGGAAGCCAGGCAGACCACGAGCATGACCCTAAATAATGCCAGTTTCTTTGATCTGCAAAACAATATCTGGCTTACGTGTTTTTTGGAACAAAGAATATGGCACAGTGGCAAGAGCATTGTTCTTAGATGATGTCCCTTGGGTTCCTCCTTTCACTTTTAAGTTTCGTCATCACAAAGTCAAGAGGAGGTACTCAGTGGTCTTTTCCCCAGTTTTAAAATCTGGGATCTTGTGAGCTGCTGTTAAAGCAGCAGAAACCAGTGCCTGCTTTCCACTCTGGCCTCCCTGTGGGAAATTTCCATGTAGTAGGAATCATTTCTCTGGTGCAGGCCGGTACATGACTGATTCTGATCGAGCCGTCTATGGGTCCAAAGCTCTGCTGAGTCTGCAGAACCATCTATAACCCACGAGGATAGTGTGTGCAGGCTTCACTCAGTTACTGCTTCCAGTGGTTTGCAAATGACAGCCTCAAGGATTCTGCCAAGCTTGCAGGGAGCTGATGTTTAAATTCCTCCTCAAGGATCAGAAAGAGACTGAACACAGCCTCCAACGTCCTTGTTCCTTGGCCTCTCCAATACATCGTTCAGTGCCCAAATACGAATAAATTCTGGAATGGTGCTAAAGGAAAGCATGGCTCCCACCCTCTAGGGAATAGCATCCATTTTCAAAAAATATAATTTGGGATAGCTTTGGAAGTGTCAGACAACGGTGTAAATACCAAAAAAAAAAAACACCAAAAAAACCCCAAACCCCATTTTCTGTCTTCACTGTGGAACATAAGGCACCATCCACACTCTAAATCAATATCGTGTCATGCAAAACTGTAGGTGCGGGATGCCAGGAAACTTCCCTAGGCAGCCAGATTTGCAGGGCAACTGCCAGGGTGCTGAGATAGTCTGTGTGAAAGCACTCTGCATGCTGTAAAATGTTCTACAAATAGCAGTTGTTATATAATCTCCTGGCAATATGTTGTTGACTGATAAGCTCTGAAAGGGGTGGTGAAGAAGCTTCTTTGCCATCCTCAGGAGTTCGCACCAGGCAGGTAGCCATCATGGGGAGAGCGGGGCCCAGAGAATCGGAGAGCAGGGGTTTGAATTCTGGCAGTGCCTTCCACTCACTGTCTTCCAAAGACTCTCAAAATCCCCAGTGGCAGAAATAAAAATGCTTCTGTGTGTTAGAGCCAAGCTGGTTGCCTATGGGTGGATGAATCACATGCTCGTGGGACCGGGGGAACTGCATTTATATTCCCCTTACATTCCCATCCTCCCACTCCAGTCTCCACTGCCCCGCTTTTGGCTCCTGTCCCAACTTGGACGTGGATGCTCCCGGAGCATGTGACAGAAAACTGGCCCAAGGAACCGCAGCGAAGTTTCTCTCTGTAGAGGAAGGCTGTGGGCTGCTTGGATAGCTGTGGTTCTTTCTGGTGAAGCCAATGGCCTGGAGGAGGCTATCTTGGTCCGAATCCACTCACATCCTCCCCAGCACTTCAGACTTTCAGGGCACATCCCCGCAGACACATTTACTGTACATTCCCCTTCGTGCTTGGCTTTCCCTGTGACATAAGGCCCCGGAGTCTGAGAGTTTTGTCATAATTATAGGCTGCCTAGAAGACCAAGCCACATTTGTGTTGGCAGCATGGAGGCGGCACATCTATTCTGCAAAGAGGCACGTTAGCGAAACTGGACGAAGAACATCTCTGAAAGGCAGCCTGCTTTTTTAAGTTCATGTCGTATTTTACTAAATTTCCGAGGCTGACAGCTGTGGCTTCCTCCAGGCTGGTGTGGTGGGTTGAGTCGTGGTCCCTGAAAAGAGAAATCCATATGCTAATTCCCAGAACCTGTGAATATTATCTAGAAAAAAGGATCTTTGTAGGTGTAGTTAAGGGTCTTACGAGGAGGAGATCATCCTGGATTATCCCAGTAGGTCTTAAATCCAGTGGTAAGTATCTTTGTAAGAGCGAGGCAGAGATAATAGAACATTGTGTGTCAATCACACTTCAATTAAAGACAACAACAGCCACAAATGGTAGCATAATGTGTTGAGTTGTGGAGTCCCGGTGTTGCACACCTGCAATTAATGTAACATTGTGTGTCAGCTATACTTCAGAAAAAACCAAAACCCCCCCCAAAAAAAACCAGTGAGGCAGAAGGCGAGTGAGACTCACACAGACACACAGACACACAGAGAAGACAATGTGAAGATGGAGGCAGAGATGGGAGTGATACACCTACGTGCCAAAGATTGCCAGATTGCCGGCAGCCGCCAGAAGCTAGGAGAAGGGCAAGGAAAGCGGATCCCCAGAGCCTGGGGACGGATGGCATGGCCTTGCCGATACTTTGATTTTGGATTTCCGGCCTCTGGAACTCTAAGAGGAAGACATTTCCGTTGTTCTGAGACACCTAGTCCGGGGTGCTTTGTTATCCCCAGGAAACCAACACACCCAGTCTCAGCCGCGAGTGCGCGGCATCGCTAAGTGCGAGAATCGCTCGCTCCCTGAGGTTGGGGTCAGACAGCTCTCACGTTCCCGCCTTCTTGCTGTGTCTTTGAGCACATATATATATATTTTATTTTTAAAAAATTTTTAAAGTTTTTATTTATTTGAAAGAGAGAGAGAACACAGGCAGGGGGAGCAGCAGGCAAAGGGAGAAGGAGAAGGAAGCTCCCTGCTGAGCAGGGAGCCCAATGTGGAGCTTGATCCCAGGACCCAGAAACCATGACCTGAGCCAAAGGCAGATGGTTTAATGAATGGGGCTCCCAGGCGCCCCTCTTTGAGCAAATCTTAATACCTCTCTGAGTCTGTTCCCTCCTTTGGAAACTGGAAAGAATTAGGCCTGCTGGCTAGGGTTGTCGCAAGGCTTGGGTACCAAAGGGTACCAAAGGGCCGAATGCAATGTCTGCTGTGCTGCAGACACTCCATACATGTGCACCCCGTGTCCGCCGTCACCCGCCTTGGCCTGCCTCACCTCAGCCACAGAGCTCCCAGTCTGCGGTCAAGTTGCATGGTTTCTCTACCTTCCTCTGGCTCACGGGTGATGTGAGCCTTCTTGACACACCCACTTGGACATCTCAGCATCTCAACCTATGATATCCAAAAGAGAAGTCTTGACTTTCCGCTCTTCTCCTGCCTTTTTCACATGTCCACTGCCTTGGTAAGTGGCGCTTCTGTGCCGAGACTCAAGGTAAACACCCGTGAGTCATCTTTACTTGTTTTATGTTTAAACTTTTCCCTTGGACAGAATTTCAGACTTAGAGTTGAGAAGGTTACAAAGAATTTCCATATACTCGTCCCTAATTTCCTGAATGTAACATCAGATATGAGTACAGTACAATGATCAAGAGGAGAGAATTATGGATTTCGCGGCTGGCTCAGTCAGTGGAGCATGTGACTCTTGATCTCCAGGGTCATGAGTTCAAGCCCCAGGTTGGGTATAGAGCTTACTTAAAAAAAAAAAAAAAAAGATGAGAAAATTGGTACTAATGATACTATTATCTAATCTACAAACTTTATTCAAATTTTGCCAAGTACCCCAGTCCTGTCCTTCTCTGGTCCAGAATCCAATCCAAGATCACAGGTTGGGATTCATTTTGAAATGTACCTCTCCCTTACCATCCACATTTAACCGATCCGCAAGTTCTATCGATTCCTTCCCCCGGGTACTTCTTCAGTCCCCGTCCTGAGCAGCTGTACCGTCACCAGCCTAGAATAAGCCCCTGTCCCTGGTGTCTGGATGACTGAAGCGACCTCCTAAATGGTCTGCCTCTTTTTGTCTCCCTCTAATATAGGGGCCATGTGGTTTTTGGGTAAAGGGCTTGATAGCCAACATTTTAGGCTTTTCTGGCCCTGTGATCCCCACCCCAAGCGCTCCACTCTGCTGTTAGACAGCCATAGCCATAGATAATACGTAAACAAATGAGTGTGACTGTGTTCCAATAAAACTTTATGGACACTGATATTTGTCCTTAAAACCTTCACACATCACCAAATCTTCTTCTGATTCCTTTCAGCCGTTTAAAAATGTGAAAAGCATTCTTCGCTCATGGGCCATCCAGCCTACTGTTTGCTGGTGCCCTGTTCTGATCCGTCCCTCACACAACCTCCAGAAAGACACTCGGTCACTCCTCTGCTTGAATTCTGCACTCAGAATAAAACAAAGCCTGCAGTGTTTGGGTGCTGCCCGCCTCTCTGACCTCACCCTCGACCTCTCAGTCTCTCCTTCACCACGCCCTACTCACTACACCTTCTTTCCCAGGAGGTCGAGTTCCCATTTCTGGGCCTTTGCACATGTTAGTCCTTTCATGTGGAATGCTCTCTCCCAGGTTCCCTCTTTACCCAGCTTACTTCCATTTGTCTTTGGGGTCTCTTGGGCTGTTTTGGGGTAAAGAAGCTGAGACTTCCTGAAAGATCTTCTCTGACCCTCCCCTCATTGAAATTATGCTCCCCCTATTCTCTCATAGCACTATATCTTAAACGTTTTTTTCCTTTAGACACTTATCACCATTTGTAAATACGTATGCAGGCCTTTATTTGGTTTGAGTGGAAAACCCCACAAAGCCAAGGAGCGTGTCTGCTTTGTTTACATTGCGGACCAAGCACCCAGCCTGGTGTCTGGCATCGTGGGTGTTCCTTGAAAGTCAGCTAAATAAATGGAACCTCTGGCCAATCAGGAGGCCCCCAGGGGACTTCAGAGAAGGGCCCAAATGAACCAGGGCAGGCTCCCTGAACAGAACCCTTCGCCTACTGAGCTGATACCTGGGCTGGGCCCTGGCAGCTCAGGGCACCTTCCAAAGAATCTGCCCCCGGCAAATTCCTGACCCTGGAGAAGCCTGCTATGCCTTTGGACTCTAATGCCATCCATCTGCTGTTCTTCCTGCCCAGAATAGCTTCCCCCACTGAGGGTAGCCCCTCTCGAGAACTCCGACCAGTTTTTCTACCTGGGGTTGCCTGAGATCTTAACAAAAACATAGCTGTTGAACCAGAATACTTTACTCAGCTGTCCGTCAGGAATGCTGGGGCAATGTCCAGAGGCCACAAAGAGTAACACAGCAGCCTTCCAAAAAGACAAAGCCGGCCTGCAGCCCTCTCTGCCTGCCCTCTTCTCAGGGCTGCCTGCCAGACTTCTTCAGATAAATCTCCTCCAGCCCCTCCCTCGCGCTCTTCCCACTGCCTGTAGGATAAAGTCCGAACTCCTCAGCCCACCTCGCAAATCTTCACTATTCAATCTCAACTCATTTCCAGCTTCATCTTCCGTCTGACTCCACCCCATCCTGAATTCAATATTCTAGGCAGTCTAGATGGGAACTGTCCAATACAATTGCCACGAGCCACATGTGGCTGTTAAAATTTTAATTAATTAAAATTAAATTAACTTAAAAATTCAGTTCCTAACTACAAGTGTGAAATAGCCACAGGTGGCTAGTGGTTACTGTACTGGGCAGTGCAGCTATAAAACATTTCCACCATTGCAGAAAATTCCATGTGGACAGCCCTGTGTTAGACAATAAGACCCACTCATGATTTCTTTTTTTTTTTTTTAAGATTTTATTTATTTATTTGACAGAGAGACAGCCAGCTAGTGAGGGAACACAAGCAGGGGGAGTGGGAGAGGAAGAAGCAGGCTCCCAGCGGAGGAGCCTGATGTGGGCCTTGATCCCAGGACTCTGGGATCACACCCTGAGCTGAAGGCAGACACTTCATGACTGAGCCACCCAGGTGCCCCCCACTCATGATTTCCTAAAAACTCTTTATTATACACTTTGCATATAAGTACATGCTCATTGCTAATTTTCTAACACTGTGGAAATCTCTTTTACCAATTCTAGACCTCTCCCTAGAGATAGCCACCAAAGTGAGCTTGGTATATAGTCTCTGAAGATTTTGTGTGTTCTGCATTTTGTCTCTTTCATTCAGCAGGGTCTTGGAGCTCTTCATATAAGAACACATCTCGGGGCGCCTGGGTGGTGCAGTTGGTTAAGTGTCCCACTCTTGGTTTTGACTCAGGTCATGATCTCAGGGTCATGAGATCGAGCCCCGAGTTGGGCTCTGCACTCAGCCTCTGCCCCTCCCCCTGCTCTCTCTAAAATAAATAAATCAATCTAAAAAAAAAAAAGAACACATGTCTATCTACCTTGTGCTTCAGAGTTAGCCGTAGTATGAATGAACTCTAGGTTATTCAACCTTTTTTTTTCTCTCCTACACTCTGGTGTTTATCGTTATTTCCAAATCTCTGGTGTATATACAGGATTTTTTAAGTGGCCACATTGGTGGGCCACTCTGAGGGGTAGGGCTTGGGCCCCACCACCCTGTCCCTGGAGGGAGTTCCTGGGCCGAGGCCTCTCGACACTGTCTGACCTATGAACCTCGGTGACAGGCCAACCAGCAGGCTCTTGATGGTTGTTTGCTTCCAGTTTTCCCTTACTGCAAACAATACTGCATGCAAACATCCTTGTACCCTTTTCTGCACTTCTACACATGTTTGTCTAGGGTAGATTCCAAAAAGCAAAATTGCTGGATCACCAAGTCATATGCTAACACCTCTGGGGCTTGGCACACCCTGGTGCTAGGGCCTGCAATGCCTCTCCACATGACTAATTCCTGCTCATCAAGCCCAATCACGTGTCATCCCCTGGTGAAGGGTGGTCTCTTCCGGCTCTGTTTTCCCAAAGTACTTCCTACCCACACTGTATCATTAGCCTACACTTAAGACTGTGCCTTATTTATCTTGTATTCTCAATACCTAGCAGAGGGCTTAGCATAGAACAAAAATTCAAATGATTTCTCGGCTGGTTGACTGAATGAATAAATAAACAAATAAAGGTACAATGGTTAGGACATTCCAGAAACTCAAGGTGAGCAAGTCTGTGAGTGCTGTGGGCTTAGGCTTTGGACCAATGTGCCAGCTGGTGCCCTAAGCCAGGCTGCCTCTCGGTTTCTATCCAGCCTCTGACCTCGGGCATCTCATCTTGAACCTGTTCAAGTTCAGGATTGTGCAGATGGAGCTGTATGGGTGTGTAGGGGCTCTCTGGCCGCAAAGCGCAGAAATCCGAGCCCTGGGGACAGCACTAGCAGGGGGTTAGTTTTCCAAAGGCGGCTCTGTCTCCTTTCACCTTTGAAGCAGCTCCGTATGCTCTGGGTTTTAGTTTATTTTTTTTTTCCCTATGGTACCTTAAGGGCAATTAAAATCAGCTGCAATATTTCTGCTTTCTATCTCCAGATTGAAATCTAAGAGAAGCCAGATGCTTTCCAATCCATATCCCCTTCTCCTTGTGATCTGAGGAACAGCCCTGTTTTCTGAATCTCTCTCTGGCCTGGCTTTCCCAGATGCCAGTCTGGCTTGCAGCCTTTATTTTTAATGGGGTTTTAATAGGCGGTTCCTGCAATTAATTTCATTCTTGTGTTTTCACACTTTCTGTCTAGGTGCCTAAAGGCCCCCCGGGCACTAGGTGGGATGTTAACTGATTTAGAATAATACAGAACAGTATAGCTGTCATTGTAGATTAGCCCAGCTCCTCTCATTTACAGCTTTTACAATCAGTAATTAGCGGGGGCACACGGTCCATTTGGGAGGTCAGCTGGGTCACCTGTCATGTTTCATAGAGGTAGAAACAGAAAGATGGAAAAAAGTGACTTTTTCATGCCCCAACAGAGACTGGGTGTTGAATCTGGTTTCAGAAGCCACATCCTGCTGGGTACACACCCTATGAGCAGCCAAGGCCAGGATCCACTACGCAGCTAAGATTTGCCAAACGCGGTGCGTCCTGGATGTCCACAGTTTCACCCTCCCACTAGGACTGTGGAGCAGCCCAGTCCTCAGCAGACAATACTATCACCTGAAATTGCCCTCATTCATTCTCTCAGGGCCCTTTTCCATTTTATGAGCGGATTTATCTGCATAAAGAACGCATCAGCGATTCCTCTCGGGTTCAGAAACATACTTTTGCTATTTTTAAAGTTGCAATTTAAAAATCCGCGCACACGCACTCACACTCCTCAGGGAGTGGTGGTGGGGCGGGGAGTGGGGACGAAGAGTACATGCTGGGGAGAGAACAGCTTGGCTTTTGGCTTCCCAGAGCGCCACGCCGTCCCCCTGGGGGCGCACTCCTCGGAGCACGCTGGGGCTCTCCAATTCCCTGCGAATTTGCGCCATCAGGACCCTCCGAGCGCCGGGGGCGTTGGACCCTGCTAACCCGTTCCCCTTCCCTCCTGCCAGGCCGGGGGCTCGGTGGTCGGGTCTCCCGGCCCAGGAGGGATCGGGAGGGACGGAGAGGCCAAGCAGGTGGCGATTAGGTCAGCCTCGGAACATTCTTGGACCGCTCCAGTGGATATAAATAACAGACAGGCAGACTGCGAAAAATCCCAGGGTGGGAACAAAGAGGGTGAGGGAGAAGGGACTTATTAAGGGTGGGGTGGTAGCGTGGCGATCTGGAAAAATCTACCAAAGCTGGTGAATGGCAAAGCGGGCGGAGGGACGAAGGGATTTAAGAATGAATCGCGGTACAAAATGTGGGAATAAGAACACTGAGGGGGAGGAGCTCCTGACTTTTTGCCCCACCCCCACCGCGTGTCCCACGCAGTCCTCAGAATGCGCCTCCAGATTGGCAGGCAGGGCTGTGCATGGAAAGGGCAAGGCTTTGGAATCCGGGTCTTGCCCAACTGCAGATCTTTTGCAAGCTGCCTAAGGTCTCTGGGCCTCAGTTTCCGCATCTGTACAATGGGAATCCTAATGCTTAAAAAGGGGTGGATGTGAGCCTCGCCGGAACCAACTTATAAAAAGATGTGCTTGGCAAAAAAATGTTAAGGCAGTGTGCCCCCCGCCCCCGGCCAAGGCCTCCCTCCAAGGGGTACCCAGGCAGGCCCAATCCCTTCCAGCTTCCACCGGTCTCCCAGGCTCTGCAAAGGCCGGAGCTGCAAAGCCGAAATCCGACTCCCTTTAGCGGCGCGGCGCCACCCTGGGGAGCGGGCCCTGGCGCTTCTGTTGGAGCCGATACCCCATGGCCCGCGCTCCGGGAGCCGCGGGTCGCCGAGATGCCTGCAGCCCCCGAGCCTCAGCCTCTGGCGGGTGGGGTTGGGGCCGCTGCGGCGAGGAGAGGGCGGCCGGGGGCCGGGCTTCCCGGGGGAGGGCCGGGGCGCGCTCCGGGAGGCGGCGGCCCCGGCCCGGGAGCGGCAGGACTCCGGCCGGAGCGTGGCCGGACCCCCACCCGCCGAGACGCCCAGGAAGGACGCGGTGAGTGCTGCCCGGGCGGGAACCGCGGGGAGGCGGCAGCGGGAGCCGCGAGTCGATCCCGCTCTCTCCTCCCGCTCCTGAAGTTTGCAATGGGACCGACTCCCGCCCTGGGCGCCCCCGGCTACCCCACTCTGCGCGAGGACGGGAAGAGCTGCCGCCGAGCCGAGGGGGTGTCTCATCCGCGGAGCCACGCACCCCGCGCTTTCCCAGGCCGGCGGAGGAGAAGGGGGCGTCGGGGCTGGAGGGCCACACCATCTCATAGGGCTCCTCAAAGGCCCCCAAACGCCCCGGGCACCCCTCGCTCTTTGCAAAGAGCCCTAATTTCTGGGTCGCTGCCCCGGGTCACCTTCTGGAGTCCACGGCCGGGTTGGCCCAGGCAGGGTGCGCCCCCTCCCCTCAGCGGTGAGCGGCTGGCCCCACCCCCGCCGAGACCAAGTTCAACAAGTTTGGCCAAAAAGCCCTAGAGCCTCCATAGCTGGGCCTGGCCTGGCCGCTCCGCGTGGGCTCCACCGGCTCCGAGTTGTGCAGCTCCGTACCGGCAGGAGGGCCGGTCGAAGGGCGCCGTCCGTAAGGGTTGCGGCCAGAGACGCGCAGCCACTGGGCTCCGAGGTTTGGTGTGGAGGCTCCGGGTTTGGAGTGCGTCATCAGGGAGCAGGCACCTCAGGCGGCAGGTCGGGTTTCCAAAAGTGCCCCTTTGTTATGCCCCTCCCTCGCCCTGCCTCCTCCCCTTCCCTGCGCCACCCCTTCCCCCACCCTCTGGGCCGGCTCTGGCTGCTAGTTCCAGCCACTCTAGCCTAGGCACCTCTCTCTGGACCAATGGGCCGCCCGCAACTGTACCTCCACATCCTAGGGCTGCCGGACGGCCGGGAGGGGCCGCTGGCAGAAGCCCTTGGGCGCAGCCTGTGACTCAGGAGGACGGGCAGGGCAGGATGGCAGTGCCCCCTCCCAGGGGCATGCCCCCAGCTTCTGGGAAGGTGGGGGCTGGTCTGCGCGGAGTGGGGGTGGAGGGGTACCCATTTGCCTTAGGTAGGGAGAGTGGGTTCTTCCCTGCGTCTCAGGACTTCCTGCCTTGGCCCAGGCAGCTCTGAGGAGACCCTGCCAAGCCCCCGCAGACTTCTGCAGGCCCAGTAGGTACTGGCTACCTGGGCTTCCCAGCATTAATTATCTGCCTTCTGGGCTCTTGCCTGTGGCAGAGTGTGTTCTGGGGACCAGAACTGAGTCTCTGCTGAAGTCAAGAGGCATAGGGTGCTTCTCATGGCATGCAGGGCCCACCCCCATAGCTCGATCCAGCCAGGGCTGTGGGTCCCGGCTGTGCCTGGGACTCGGGCTTGTGTTTGCTCTGGGAGGCCGGAGGGAGCAGTGCCAGCCCTGCACACACAGCTTGCTCTGTTCTGGGGCCAGAGAAAGGGAACGGGTGGGGGGCAGCTCTCCCGGGAGCTGGAGCCGGAGCCTGGAGGCTGGAGCAGGCAGGGGGCCCAGGCCCCTGGATGCCTGACTGGGACAGCTCCGAAGGCCCTGTGATTTACAGCTGCAGTCCTGTTTCTCTCCATCTGGTTGGCAAGTCCTTTCTGGGTAAATGGGGCAGACTCAAGAGGCAGCAAGGGGAAGTGCTGAGGAGCCTGGGGGCCAGCTGTCTGTCCCTCTCCTGCTCTGCACCCAGGCCCTTCCGCTGCAGGCCGCAGCTCTCTCTCTCCTGTTTGCTTAGGGCTGAATCCCACCTAGACCAAGCTTTCTCACAGCTGCTACAGCCAGCAGGTTTCCTGGTCCTTAGGTGGATGTCATTTGTTTCTTCATTCAGCTACCAACTCCAGTGCCTGAAGAAATACAAATTGGACCCTCTCTGTCAAAGACTGGGGACAGATCCTCTCCTGTCAGTGATGATCCATTGGAATATATAATATATATCCTGATGGAGGGCTCACAAGGGGCTGTGTGAATGGAGTCCGGGAGACTCTGGAGAAGATGCCTCAGTTTGAGTTTTGAAGGATGGATAGTGGCTTGTTGGTTTGGAGGGGAGCAGTGTGATAGAGCCCTGCTTTGGGGGCAGCGGGCATGTACTCTGTCCTTCTGGGCTCGGCGGTGTCCCTTGGGCTTGCTCAGAGGAGGAAGCGGTTTCCTTCTAGGGGCCTGAGTTAGTGCTAGGGACAGCTGAGCTGCCGCCGAGAGGCAGGAGGGGAGTGGCTGCGTGCCACTGTGTCCTCTAGCCTTGGGGTGGTGGCTCTGGGGTTGGAATCTGCCTTGCCCTCCTCTACGGTTCTGGAGCACACTCTTAAAATTGGCTGATGGCCTGTCTGACTCCCCCATGCTGCCCAGACTCTGGGCTCTTTGAGGGCGGGGCTGAGTTACTCATTACCCAGGGAGGCTTATGGGACCTCACTGGATGCTGTGGAACAGGATGAATGTCCCTTGTGACTGTCAGGCCCCTCGCACTTCTTGCTCATTGCCTGGTGTGAGTCTGAGACCAGCCCTGGCACAGAAGACCAGGAGGCGCCACCTTCCCAGGGAGCCGAGGCTTCCTTAGGGGAGGACAGTAAAAATACACTTGTTCAGCTTCTTGGCCAAGATCGGACTCAGGCCTCCTGGCTCCCAGTCTGCTCTTGTGGGCAAAGGGAGTCACTGGAGTGTGGCCAGGTATCCTCCGACTCGGCCTGGTCTGGTAAAGGGTGGTCTTGTTGTTCGGGGAAAGGCAACAGGGCCCGGCGTGGGCAGGTATCCTCTCCTCTCATCTGTAGTGTGGAAGGGGGGCAGCGGGTCCCTCTGCCCACCACCCACCCCCGCCCGCCACCTAATCCCGCTGGATCGTGTGACCCGCCTGGCATTCTCCTGGCTGGAATCTGGCGCTTCTGACAGCAGTTGCTATATCGGGGGAGCTGGGCACCGCCCTGGACACTCTAGGTCCCTGCCCTCACCCTGCCTTGCTTTTGTCAGCTTCAAGGCAGAATCACAGCGGCAGCTTTGAGAGTTGGACATCCAAGTCCCTGAAGTGATCTCTAGGTCCCAGGTAGGTGGAATGAGGCTGGGTCGGGGAGGGGATGGGCAGACCCAGGGCCCAAGGAGAAGCTCCGAAGTGGCCATCATTTCCCCTATCCCAGCCCCTCCCGGTACCTTCCAGACCCCCACCTGTGGAGTCCTAGCTCTGACAGTTCCTTTGATGGTGGGGATAGCAGTGGGGACAAAGTCCAGGGATAGGAGAGGATCTTTTCCTCTCCCCAAAAGTGTGTATCTGGCTTCCCTGCTTACCTCTCTGCCCTCCACAGCCCCTATCCGCCACCATTCCGTGCTGCAGGGACACCATGGCTCCAGAGGAAGACGCTGGAGGGGAGGCCCTGGAGGGCAGTTTCTGGGAGGTGAGCAGCTGGGTCCTAGGTTTGGGGGTGGCACTGAAATGCCTCCCACCCCCCCAGGCCCAGCCACCTGTCCAGGAGAGGAGCCTAGCTGTCAGCCCTAGCCCTGGAGGGGTCTTCTCCCCGGTGACACCGCCTTTCTCCTGTCCGCCCCAGGCTGGTAACTATAGGCGGACTGTGCAGCGGGTGGAGGACGGGCATCGGCTATGCGGGGACCTAGTCAGCTGCTTCCAGGAGCGTGCCCGCATTGAGAAGGCCTATGCCCAGCAGCTGGCTGATTGGGCCCGCAAGTGGCGGGGCACCGTGGAAAAGGGTGAGCCAGCACTCGGGCCTCGCTGGGAGCAGAGGGCTGTTGAGGGTGGGGAGATCAGGGGACGCAGCTTCTTTTTTGTACCTCTTACGGGAAGTTTGAGGATTCCGTGTATGCCTTCCCTTTGAAGAGGGAAGAGCTTCCTGGTTATTCTTACAGTTGTTAAGAATAACCTAGCTGTTAAGAGTTTGCAAAGTATGGTCATGAGTTATTTTGATATTTCTAACAGTGCTATGATGGAGAGGGTCCTGTTCTACCCATTTTCTAGAGGAGAGTCTGGAAGTTCAGAGAGGCTAGGTGACTTGCCTGAAGTCACACAGCTAGAAAGCTGAAACTTGAACCTAGGCCTTTTGACTCAGGAGCTGGGGATCTTTCCATCCTAACAAGCTTGTTCTTCCCTCTGAAGCAGAGTGTAGTGGTTGATGCCACAGATTTGGGTTTGAGTCTCAGCTGTAGTGTTTTGGGCAATTAACTTGTAGCTACAATGCTCTGGGTAATTAGCTTCACTTTTCTGGGCTGCTGTTTTTTTGCCTGTTGAATGTTGATCGTGACACTGTTTTCATGGTGGTGGATAAGGATTCAGTGAGATCTCGTATATCCATAAGTAGCTGCTGACATCTTTGTGGTTCATCTTTGCATCCCCTGCTGCGGGCCTGGCACTCAAGGCGGCACCCTGGGGTGGGGGGTGGGTGGGCTCATTTCTGGTCATGTCCCTGGCCTGGTCCCAGCCCATCCCTCCCTGCAGGCCCCCAGTATGGCACGCTGGAAAAGGCCTGGCACGCCTTCTTCACGGCAGCCGAGAGGCTGAGCGCGCTGCACTTGGAGGTGCGGGAGAAGCTGCAGGGGCAGGACAGTGAGCGGGTGCGCTCCTGGCAACGGGGGGCCTTCCACCGTCCTGTGCTGGGTGGCTTCCGTGAGAGCCGGGCTGCCGAGGACGGCTTCCGCAAGGCCCAGAAGCCCTGGCTCAAGAGGCTGAAGGAGGTGAGCCTGGGAGGGATGGGTCCCTTCCTGAATCTGCCCCGGGGCTGGAGGGGGCTGGGGCTTGGCGTTGCAGGGTCCACATTGGTCCCCATGCGTGCCAGGTGGAGGCTTCCAAGAAGAGCTACCATGCAGCACGGAAGGAGGAGAAGACAGCCCAGACTCGGGAGAGCCATGCAAAGGCCGACAGCACCGTCTCCCAGGAGCAGCTGCGCAAACTGCAGGAGCGGGTGGAACGTTGCGCCAAGGAGGCCGAGAAGGTAGTGGGTGGTGGGAACGCCTCTCCCAGTCCCAGCACTCGTAACGCTCTCATCCTCATGGGCCACCCGCTCTCTAGATCATCGTTTAAAAGAGAAGCCAGAGAGGGGCGCCTGGGTGGCACAGCGGTTAGGCGCCTGCCTTCGGCTCAGGGTGTGATCCCGGCATTATGGGATCGAGCCCCACATCAGGCTCCTCCACTGGAAGCCTGCCTCTTCCTCTCCCACTCCCCCTGCTTGTGTTCCCTCTCTCGCTGGCTGTCTCTCTCTGTGTCAAATAAATGAATAAAATCTTTAAAAAAAAAAAAGAGAAGCCGGAGAAAAGCTGATGCTTTACCCAGGGAAAGAAATGGTTCAGTTTCAGACTTGGGGAGGATCTTAGCAGTTGAGGAGACCTTCCAGCTCCTTTCCCTCCACTGTGTCCCCCCGCCAACCCCGGCCAGGACAAGCTCTCACGTTGCCTGCTCTACCAGAGCGCCCTGTCCTCCAGCTCTGCATAGCTGCTTCTCATTTTCTACCTCCTCCATGAAGCCTATTCTGATTTCTCCCACCCGCTCCCTCGAGGTGGACCTCATTTCACGCTCCATCTTCACTCATCAGACTCTGTGACTCTGTGCCCAAGTGTCCCCTCCCCTGTTTGGCTGCTGGGCTCTTGGTGGGCAGGAGCTGGTCTGCGGCCTGATTGCGGCTGGGGCCCGGCCCAGGGTCTCGCCCATAGCGGTGCTGTGCAAATACTAGCGGTGTCCCGAGTGGGAGAAGGTCTGGTCCTCACCGGGCCCCTCCTCGCCCACCCAGATGAAAACCCACTACGAGCAGACGCTGGCCGAGCTGCACCGCTACACCCCACGCTACATGGAAGACATGGAGCAGGCCTTTGAGACCTGCCAGGCCGCGGAGCGCCAGCGCCTGCGCTTCTTCAAGGAGATGCTGCTGACCTTAAACCAGCACCTCGACCTCTCCAGCAGTGAGAGGTATGGCCTGCGAGGTGGGCTTGGAGGTCGGGGGTAATGCTGGGTCTGCTCCATCTCTGGCCAGGCGGAATGACTTGGGGGGGGGCGACTGGGGCCCAGGGCTCGCCAGGTTGAGGTTGTGCCTTGGGCCACAGGTTCCATGAACTGCACCGAGACCTGCACCAGGGCATCGAGGCAGCCAGCGATGAAGAGGATCTGCACTGGTGGCGCGGTACCCACGGGCCTGGCATGGCCATGAACTGGCCGCAGTTCGAGGTCAGTGTTCTGGGCTGGCTGGCGCTGGGAGGTGCGGCGGGCTCAGCCTGGAGCTCAGGAGGGAGGCTAGGGCTTGGGATGGAATAGGTGAAGGTCTGAATGGCTCTGGCTGCCACCACAGCCTGCAGCCCAGCCTGACCCTAAGCACTGTCCCCACAGGAGTGGTCCTTGGATACACAGAGGACAATTAGCAGGAAGGAGAAGGGTGGCCGGAGCCCTGATGAGGTTACTCTGACCAGCATCGTGCCCACAAGAGATGGTGCTGCACCCCCACCCCAGTCCCCGGGGTCCCCAGGGTGAGAGCCAGAAACCTGGCTGTGGGAAGGAAAGAGCTCTGCCCCCCGCCCTGCCCTCTTTCCCTCTGTCTCCTTCCCTTCATTCCCCTTACACCTGAAGTGGGTTGAAAATTGGTGCCAGGAAATTTAGGACCTACTTAGTAGTTGTCATGATGCCAGTGTTCATGGTGGTTTAGCTTTGCCAGGCGGTTCCCACATTCGTGCTCATCTACTGCTCACGCTAGCCCTGGGTGGCGGGAAGCACGCCAGGCTCACGGGCATGCGTGGCAGAGCTCAGACTAGGATCTTTCAGTTCTTTCCCACCTGCCTCTCCCAGGGTTCTTCCAGAGGGTGAGCCTTTGGCCCTGGGTCTTAGGCTCTCTTGCTGAAGGTGGTCCTTGTGCCCTGAGCCTGCTGTCTTCTGTCTCCCCTCTCTAGTGGTGGGCAGGATGAGGAGTGGTCTGATGAGGACAATCCCCGGAAGGCTGCCCCTGGGGTGCGGGTGCGGGCGCTCTATGACTACGCCGGCCAGGAAGCTGATGAGCTGAGCTTCCGAGCAGGTACCCAGGGACCCCTTTCCTGTTCCTTTCCAGGCTTCAGCTACCCCCTCCCCTCCTTTACAGCCTGAGCAGGGGTGTGGAAAAGGGAAGCCTGATGCCTATTTCCCAAGGGCCAGTTGTCTGATCTTAAAGGCTGCTCTGGGTCCAGCCCCCAGGAGTCGGAGTGTCTGCTCTGAGCCCTCCCCTCCCTCTCAGAGTCACCAGCTGGGGCCTGCTTGATGCATTCAGGGTCTGGGGGTGGGGTGGCTTGCTGACTGTGACCTCTCTTTGCCTGAGGCATGTCTCTTCTCCTAGCTGGGTTCTCCTACTAACCCCCTCCTCCTCAGTCCTTGACCCAGTTGCAGGATCAGGGCTGGGAGAGGGCAATGGGCAGTGACGAATCCCCTTTTCCCCAGGGGAGGAGCTGCTGAAGATGAGCGAGGAGGATGAGCAGGGCTGGTGCCAGGGCCAGCTGCAGAGTGGCCGCATTGGTCTGTACCCTGCCAATTACGTGGAGTGTGTGGGGGCCTGACCTCCCATGACAGCCCTTCTGCAGCGTTTCTCCACCCTGCATCAGAGCCCAGCTTCTCATGGACAGCCGGACCTGAGGGTCCTGGACCATGGTGCCCCTGCTGCCCTTCTGTCCACTGAGGAGGGAGGAAGTCCTGGGATCCAGGGAGGGGAGAGGCCTGCATCTAGGAAGGGACTGGTAGGGCAGGGTCAACTGAGGCTAGGCTGAGGGGAAGATAGGGAGGTCAGGAAGTGACAGAAGGGCTCAGGGGTACCAGGGCCTCTCCAGGAATGGGTGGGTCTCCCCAGGAGCTGCGGACCCAGTTCCTGGTCTCAGTGTTTTGAGGTTCCTGGGGTGGTCTTGGGGTGAGTGTAGTTCTGGGCTAGCAGCACTCTCTTGTGGTTTGTTCTAGTGTGTATTAAACTTGGAAGAAAAAAAGCACTGTCAGGCGTGCGTGCATCTTTTCTGATACTCCACCCTCACCAGGCTGCAGAGGGCATCTGGAGGGAGGCACCGAGGGGGGAGGTCTGTGGGCCTAGAGTGTGTTATGGGCAAAGGTTTGCCAGCTTGGTATCTGCTCTGGGGACCTTAATCTGGGGTGGGAGGTACTCAAGATTGGGCTTGGTGTGAGCCCGCCGAGGTTGGAGGCTGGGTACTGAGTTCTGGGCTGGACGGGAGCCCAGCCGGTTTGTCTTCCTGTTCAGGCCGGTGGGACCAGGAGTGCTTGGTAGAACTGTTCATTATTACTCATCCCTCGGGAACTGGCCCCAGCTGAGGCCCCGGCCACCTGCCCCAGGCCTCGCAGCCCTGGCCTTCTGGGAGGTCGCGCCACCTGCCGGGGGTGGCGGGGAGTCCGGGTGGCGCTCGCGCGACGTGTGGGTCCGCCGGTGAGCCGTCGCTCGGTCCTGGCTGCGGATTGGCCCCGGCGAGGTGCGGCGTGCACCCTGCGACCATCGTAGAGTCAGGGGCTGCCGCCGTCTCTTCTGGTTCCGCCGGCGGCTCATTGGTCCAGATCGGGACAAATCGCCCCACCCCTCGGCTGCCGAGGGCGCTGGTGGCGCTGATACGGTGTCCCGCCTTCCCGGCCGCGGATTGGCCCGCGATAGGACCCGTCGGTCGCGCTGGTGTCTGGGAAGGAGAGAAAATGGCGGCGGAACCGAGCAAGACCGAAATCCAGACCCTTTTCAAGCGGCTTCGCGGGATTCCGACCAATAAGGTGCGCGAGCGGGAGGCGCGTGGGGTCCGGCGCTGGTGGAGAGGGATTCTGTCTCCTTTGGGTCTGAGGGAGGGAGAGGGGCGGACGTGGGCTGTTTCCTTGGCGTGTCTTCGCCCGGCCTCGACTCGGGGTCCCTGACCATTGGCTCATCGCCTCCTCCACCCAGGCCTGCTTCGACTGTGGCGCCAAGAATCCGAGTTGGGCCAGCATCACGTATGGTGTTTTCTTGTGCATTGACTGTTCTGGGGTGCACCGCTCCCTAGGCGTCCATCTCAGCTTCATCAGGTGGGGTCTTCTTGCTGCTGCTGTGCTTCTTCCCGGCCGGGGCTGTGGGCTCAGCAAGGGAGAGTGGCTGTCTCGACTGGACCACTTGGCCCGGGAGGGGTCCGGTGGTCGCCCGTGGGAGGGAGCCGCCTGTGTGGGCCCTTTGCCACATAGCCGGTTTGTGTCTGCCTATAGACTAACATTGCCTTCTTTCCTGTTGGTTAAACTTGACACTGTGAGTATTAGTTTCAGGGGAAAAGTTCGCTGCATTGACCTTGTTGCTGATCTTTTGGTCGAGTATGTCTGGAGTGAGACTATGATCGTCCTTAAGGGGAAAGACAGATCCAAGCTTGAATGCTTGAGAATTCGACCTCTTTTTGGATCTCAACAATAATTAGTACTGTTTTGACCAGATAATTGAAGAGCAAATCTTTTACAGACCAGGTAGAGTGGAGGAAATAGGGTGGTGGCTGATTAATGTTTCCTGGGCGCCTACTGCAGCCCGAGGCCAAATGACAGGTATGGGTCTGCCAGGGAAGCGTCTCCTGATACCTGCTGGTGGGTGACATGCAACCCTTGCACGCAGGTCCACAGAGTTGGATTCCAATTGGAACTGGTTCCAGCTGAGGTGTATGCAGGTCGGCGGAAATGCCAATGCGGTAAAGCTCCTTCTTACCATCCTCCCCACCCCCATTCTTCTGCCTGGGTACACTAATTTTACAGTGTCTTCCTAGGAGGCCCTATCTTTCCTCTTTTCAGAGGATTTTCTGGTCTCTAGCAACACTGTACACTATTATCTAAACTTGGAAATTGGTTTTTCTTAAATGGGCTTCGGATTCAAACTAAACTGGACAGAAGTTCTTGGGGAAAGGCTAAAGGAGTTGGGGCCTCCACACTCATCCAGATCTTGTGAGCCTGGATGAGGATGGGCACCATGGGGATGGCATGCTGTCTTCAGGCAGGGTTGAGTGAGGGCTGAGGGCCAGTGAGTCATCTCAGAGAATGGGAGGCCGGTTTTTTTGCAGGTTTTTCTGAGGATCTTTACCTCTGTGAAGAACTGCTGGTGTCAGTAGGTTGTATTTATCATGTATAAGTAATAACAGGCTGGTACAAGGGGATGCCTCTTTTGCCCTGGGGAATCACCTGTAGCGTGCTTGCTCTTCCTGGCTCTCCAGACAGCTTTCTTCCGCCAACATGGATGTACAGCCAGTGATGCCAACACCAAATATAATAGCCGAGCTGCCCAGATGTACCGGGAAAAGATCCGGCAGCTGGGGAGTGCAGCCTTGGCTAGGCATGGCACTGACGTAAGTGCCTGTTCCCCGGGGCTAACGTAGTGGGGTGAGTGGGAATATTCAGAGCCCTGTGTTTCAAGGGTGTCTTCTTCCTTCTAGCTTTGGATAGACAATATGAGTTGTGCTTCCAGTCACTCCCCAGAGAAGAACGACCCTGATTTCTTCACGGAACACACTCAAGTGAGTGCCCACAAGGAAAGTTTCACATGATTGTTGCTGGCCGGTGGCTTGCTTACCAGGCCAAGGCCTGCGATCATGTGGCTTGGAGTCCATTCACCTTGGTATGAGACCTCAGCCAGGGAATGTCTACGTCCCACTACTGGGTAGGCCCAGGGGTTTCCTCCTCCTATGAGTAGGTGTGCAGTGTGGCCCTCCTTAGGAACGGACCCCTATACACTGGGATAGTAGGGAGGAGGAGAAGCAGCTTCTTGAGAGCTCAAGAGGTGTCAGGAGCTCCAGGCAACTTTTCCTGGATTCTTTTCCCATGAGAAAGGTACTGTGGTTAGGGACAATGAAAGGGTTCCCTCCCCAGCAACGCGCTTCTGGCAGGAGGTTTCCTGTCTGCTGGAACTGGGTGCTGAAGTCAGACTTTTAGTTTGAATTCCTTCTCCTCTCCGTAGCATTGCTAGGATGGTGGCTAAGTCACTTAACCTGTCAAAACCTGTGTCTCTCAAAGGGCTACCGCTGCCTCACAGGGTTTGTCGTGATCATTAAGGGTATTTCTATGTGAAAAGCCTTTAGACTTGTGCTTGGCAGGTGGTAATAGTTGTTCGTTGTTGTGAAATTAGGGGAATGAACTCTGGCTCTGAGTAAGTAGTGGAAGGGTGGAGGTGGCTGCGAATTCCCTGTTTCTTTCTTCCATCGTCAGTAGCAGCTATCCTTTTACTCACTAGCCTCTGGTCTTCTTTTCTCATGGCCTTGCAGGAGGGTCTCATACCCACAAGGTACCTGTGGGTTCTTGGCGCTCCTTGCCAGTAGGAGCAGCTCATCCAAGCTTCTGTGATCTGGCTTCTTTTTCAGCCCCCTGCCTGGAAAGTACCAGTCCCCGACCCAGCAGAGACCCAGCAGCTAGCCCCTTCTACAGAGATCAGTAGCCTGGCACGTGAGTTCAGTCCAGATTTCAACCAGGTGCCCTGGTGTTGGTAGAGGACTTGGGGCTAGGAAGGGGACACCTGGCCAAGGGGATTGGAGTGTGTGTGTGTGTGTGGGGGGGGGGTTCCTATATTTCTCGGTGGGCCTAAGATTCATTTCAATCCCTTGGAGGAAGTGGTGGGCATTCCTTTTATCTTGTGGTGGCCTCAGCAGGCTGAAGAAAGCCAGTCCTTCCTACTCATCCCATCACTCCCTTTAAGGGGAAGTCACTGCAAGCTTTGTTCCTTGTACCTAACTCCTACCATTGCATCCACAGAGCCGGAGCACGGCCCCAACATGGACCTGCTTGGTACCTCACCCAAAGCCTCTCTGGGTCAGTATGCCACCTGGCAGGTGCAGGCTCACTGGGAGAGGGTGGGCCTGCAGGGCTCTTTTCAGGTCTGCTCTTGCCTGGTCATGTGGACTGAGGCCCCAGGAGACTGAGCATCTGACCTCTCTGGAGTCGGGACTGGGATTGAGTTTGTGACTGCAGCATTAACTGCAAGGACTTTAGAACCAGGCCCTTGGAATTGATAAACCTGGTAGCTGGTAGCAGACCCCCAAGGCCTGGGGTCTGCCTCTGAATGTGGAGCTGGGTCTAGCCAAAGGGTGGGGAGGCCAATATGAGACAGGACACTTAACCCTGGAGTCTGCGGCAAGATTGGCCTTTCTAGTCCATTTCATGGGATGGAGGTGCAGCTTTCACAGCTAGAGGCAACACTGTCCTTTCTCAGCCTGTCTCTGGCTTTTTAGTTCTTTTTTTTTTTCACTTTCCTTAGCGTTCTTTAGTTTTGATTCAGCATTAGAACTGTGTGTTTGCTGACCTTGGTTGTTCTGTTGACCCTTGGGGGTTGGGGCAGGAAGCTAGTAGAATGACTGTAAAACTGAGCCCATGCGAAGGCTGGCATGGCTTGGTCTAAAGTGAAGCTCTTTAGAGGCCTCTGGGAATAACTTTGGCCTCTGGGCTTGGGAGCTATATGGAGGCTCTGGGGTGGGCCCCTTGTTAGCCATAAGTCTTTCTCTCTAGAGTCCATGTGTCTGTCACCTAAAGGGGTCCTCCCTGCCAGAGGTAACCAACAGCTGCTTGGGGAGCCCAGCCCCTTGCATGTCAGCTCCCTGCTGTAGGAGCTGAGGCTGGTATTTAACATCTGCCCCCTGCCTCGTAGTCTTCGTGTTGGTTCAGGGACTGTGACGGTCTCTGGTGCTTCGGGTCTAGGTTCTTGTCTTAGTCTGCTGGGAGTCAGGAGCCTCGCCTAACCATGTCTGTCTTTGGCTTGGACTCTGCCGATGCCATTGGTTGGAACTGGTGGGTGGCAGCCTTGCCTTCCTCTGCCTGAAGCTGTTCTTTGTGGAAGCTCTTGCCAAGAAGCTGCATGATATACACTGAGCTGCTGCCGCTGACCTTCCTTTGTCTCCACTCATGCCCTATCCTCTTTCTCACACAGAACCGAGAACCTCCCTCATTGGCAAGAAGAAGCCAGCAGCAGCTAAGAAAGGGGTAGGTGGAGAGAGTCAGTATGGTGATGGGTAGGAGCTGGTATCGGGCAGCCTGGATGCCCCCCTTGACCCTGCCACTTACTGGCTCTGTGACTTTGGCAAAGGTACTTTTCTGAACCCTGTCTATGAAAAGGCTGTCAAGATGCCTGTCTTTAAGGGGCTCCTGGGAAGAGTCAGTGTGATTGTGCACACCGAGGGCCTGGCACAGCCCGGTCCTGGTCAGCATTGCCTGCTGTTTGCAGACCCTGAAACCCCTGCTGGCATTGTGTGAGCCACCTCATGCCCAGCTCCAGCAGAACCACTCTTCTCCCTCTTGACCATGCTGGCTGGGCTCCCTATTTTTTTACCCTAAATGTTAAGAAGGAATGCTTCCTTTGAGGGTGTGGGTAGAGAATCTGTGCTTGGGAGGGAACAGAAGACACTGTGGCTGTTGGCAAGGCCCCATCCTATCATTCCCCTCCCAGCTGGGTGCCAAGAAAGGCCTAGGGGCCCAGAAGGTGAGCAGCCAGAGCTTCAGTGAGATCGAGCGGCAGGCCCAGGTGGCAGAGAAGCTCCGTGAGCAGCAGGCAGCTGATGCCAAGAAGCAGGCCGAGGAGTCCATGTGAGTGTTTGCCCAAGGGGCGGCTCACATGGGGTCGGGTGGGCAGGTAGGACAGGTCAGGATGTGAGCTGGCCTCCGATACGTTTATTCCTTTCAAGGGTTGCATCTATGCGCCTGGCCTACCAGGAGCTCCAGATTGACCGGAAGAAGGAGGAGAAGCAGCTACAGAATCTGGAAGGGAAGAAGCGAGAACAGGCGGAGAGGTTGGGCATGGGCTTGGTGTCCCGCAGGTGAGACTCAGCTCTGGGGTGTGGCAGGGAAATGCCAGTGTTCTCCTGGGAGCCGCTGCGGATTCCTCCCAGCAGCTTGGTTTTCGAAGCTTAGTCTTCCTCTGAGGCTGAACAGATAGGTGGCTTTGCTCATTGTCTTGAAGTGCCGAGTATAGTGCTTGTCACAGAGTAGGTATGGGCTCACTGTGTTTGTTAAATGAAAGAAACATAGTATTGGGTGCTTTCTCAATGTACTCAAGAGGGTAGGGTGCTGTTGGTCAATGGGGGTGCTAACCACACTTTGGTGGGACAGTTCTTTATCTTTTAAGATCTCCCTGAGAATTGCAAGACTCTTACCATCCCTAATCCTTGTCCACTAAATGTCATTGCTGCCAGGCATGCCAACACCCAGAAATGCCCCTAGAACAAATGCCCTTTGGCATAGACAGTATCCTTCCTGTTTCAGGACTACTGTGCTTATGTTGCCGTGGTTTTCTTAAAAACAAAACAAGGCCTGCAGACCAGTTCTCTTACTCATTTTGTTTGCTCTACACTAAGAGTTTGCCTCTAGAGATTTCAGTAACACTAGACTCTGGAACTCTCTTAAAAACCAGAATATTGGACAACACCAGGTCCTGGGGTTGCTGTCTGGTTTCCTGGTGAGAAGAGGCAGAGTTGGGCAGGTGGTACCAACTCTTGATGCCTCGCTTTCCTCCTCAGTCACTCTCCACGGAGGCATCTTAAGGATTCATTTCACTTAAACTTATTACAGAATATCTACAGCTTTTAGCTGGCAGAACCCGAAGGAGTGAATATATTTTACGGTAGGGTTTTAAATAGGGTAGGCTGGGTTTAAGTTAAAGTTTCTACTGCCCCACGAAAAAGAACCAACCAGCTGAAAAAATTGTTCAGACGCTTTCACCCAGTAATTCCTGTGACCGAAACAGGGAAAGGGAGGAGACCTAACGCCCTTTCTGGGATTAAAATGTGATGTTCCCCTGATTAGCTGTGGGTTACACGAGTAGCACATGGACGGAAATGGAGTTGCTTAAATCTGGCTGGCACGTGTTCTGAAAAGATTAAACAGAAACAGCCGGCCTTATCTTCTTTCAGAGTAGAGGAGAAAGGCCCAAAATATTGAATTTGGAATCAATAGTTCTCTATGTTCAAACTTTAGTTGTGCCAGTTACGAGATCTGTGGGCTTTAGGCAAGTTGCTGCATTGCTCGGAGTTCCTTTCTCACCCGTAGAAATACCTCCTGCGCGGGACTGCCATCCTCCGTCAGTGAGGCCACGGGCGGAGCTCGCCTGCCCGCTGTAGCCAGGGTTGCTGTCCGGTAGTCCGGTTTTTAAGAGACATCAAAACTCTAGAATTCCTGCTTTGATACCATCAGACTCCTTTTCCTGGTTCTGGGGTATTTTGTATCTTTTCCATGTGAAAGTGTCCGTCTTGGCAAAGGTTATGGCGCCCGGTGCAGCAAGTCTGTAGAGTTGTTTTTAAGGACCAAGAGCACTACCATTTGGTGCACGTCATTATTAAAGTAAGAGGCAAATGAACAGTCCTTTGCCAGGGAAGCCCTGCTTTGAGAAAACAAAGCTGATGTGCCGACAGTTGCAGGGGTGCTCTGGCTCCGCGGGGCTCCGGGCGCTCCCGGCATGCCCTGCAGGGTCTGGCCCAGCCCTGGGCGCAGGCTCGGGGAGAAGGCTCTGGGTGGGGCCGGGTGAGAGAGAACCCCGAGCTCTGCCAGCAGCGGGGCATTGTCTCGTGCGGCGACACCACTGCTCACAGCCGCTCTCGGGCGGCTCTGCTTGTCTCCACAGCTCCGTGTCTCACTCGGTGCTGTCTGAGATGCAGGTGATCGAGCAGGAAACCCCTGTGAGCGCGAAGTCCTCCCGCTCGCAGCTCGACTTGTTTGATGACGTTGGTACTTTCGCCTCGGGACCCCCAAAGTAAGGCTGTTGTTGGGGTGCAGACTTGGCCGCCGTGCTCCTCATCAAGGTTTTCTAAGCTCCTATGCTGTCTCACCAGGTACAAGGACAACCCCTTCTCCTTGGGGGAAAGTTTCGGTTCCCGCTGGGATACGGATGCCACCTGGGGTATGGACCGGATGGAGGAGAAGGAGCCAGAAGTGACCATCTCAAGCATCCGGCCTATTTCAGAAAGGTGGAGTGGGCTAGGGCAGCACGGTCTGGCAGGATTTTCCTGGCATGGGAACATTCTGTGTACCTGCTCTGTCCCGTGTGCTGGCCACTAAGTATGTGCCTCCTGAGCTCTCCACACGTGGCCGGTGCAGCTGAGGGACTGGAGTTTTAATTTTGCATTAGTAAGTGCAGCCACACGTGGCTGGTGGCTGTCAGACGAGGTGGTGCGGGAGTCGGCTTTGGGTTGAGCTGCACCTTATCATCACAGAAGGCGTAGCAGTGGCTTTGTTCACGGTCTGTTTCTCTGGCAGGAGGGGCCTGATGTTATGCTTCAGTCCTGACCAACCAGGAGTTATGTGTCTCTGGTCACCGTGTTAATTGTTTTTTTGTTTATTTTTTTAAAGCTTGTTTTATGTTAATCTGGGCAATATTCAACTGATAAATGACCGAATCATTTGTAAAATGGGGACATAAGTAATGACTTCACACAGTCCCTGGAAGGATTAAATGTAACGAAACTTAGAAAGCACCTAGCCCAGGGTCTGTGCATGTTGGCGGGAGATAGGAGTGACCAACACTTTTACATCCACACTGGGATGCTTTTGAAAGTGAAAATGCCAGGAGAGTAGATACAAATTCAGGCAGAGACCTATGATCACCCTAGTGTTAGGCCAGTTGTCACTCGGAGGAGACTGGCAGTAGTGATGTCCTGACATCCTAGATTTTGCTGAAGCTCTAGAGGTTTGGCGCAGAAGACTAGTCCCCTCTAAACTGTATGTCTACGCTCCCTGGTGGAGGCACCGTAAGCTCTCTTGTGCCCTGACTCGGTGTGGAGGAGAGGGGCCTTGTCCGGGGAAGAGGGGCCGTGAGTCCCAGAGCCATAGCCAGACAGGGCCGTAGCGAGCCGCCCCAGAAGGCCGCTGGCACTTTTCTCAGCCTTTGTTAGTAATGGGGTTGGTACTACTAGGCTCTGATAGTAATGGGAAGGATCAGAGGTATCCCACATCCACTCCTCAGAGTCACAAACAGAAGGGAGGTGGAAAGCCGGAGCTCAGGCCTCGAGTCCAGTGAAGCGCGCCAGAAATTCGCAGGAGCCAAAGCCATCTCATCGGACATGTTCTTCGGGCGGGAGGTGGATGCGGAGGTAAGGAGAGTTGTCTGTCCCGAGCAGGGAGGCAGCAGGTGGCGTGGGGGCTTCCTCCTTGCCACTGCTTTGGGCTTTAGCACCAGGGTGTCTCGGCTGATAAGGAGTTTTTGAGTCGTTGGCCAGGAGATCCCCAGGCGTTCCCCTTTCTTCACCACAGCATGAAGCCCGGTCTCGCCTCCAGCAGCTGTCGGGTAGTAGTGCCATCAGCTCTTCTGACCTCTTCGGGGACGTGGATGGAGCTCATGGAGCAGGTAGGGCCGCGAGGGTAAGGTGCACACTGGCACGGCCTGTGAGCAGAGCTGGAAGACCCCGTGGGCTGGGAGGGGCTGCCCACAGGGCTCTGAGCCCCCCTTTCCCTTGCTGTTGCAGGTAGCGTATCACTGGGCAACGTGCTTCCCACAGCTGACATTGCCCAGTTTAAGCAGGGTGTCAAGTCTGTGGCTGGGAAGATGGCTGTGCTGGCCAACGGAGTGATGAATTCTTTGCAGGTGAGGCTGGGGCTCTTTGGCCTGGGGCAGGAGGGTAAAGCAGTAGAGAGTAGTCATTGGAGGCTGGCCTTCACCACTTCAGGCACTGCTACTGGCTAGCTTCTGAGCCCGAAAGAGAGCTTTTTCTTTTCCTGGAAGGGCCGCTTCTTTCCTTCGAGCTGGGTGCCGGGGCTGGGCCGCTCCCTAAGAGGATGCCATGTCTGAACTGATTTCTCCAGTCTTGTCACCTTCCCTCTCTTTCTCCTTCCTCCCTGGCTTCATGATTGGGCAGGGCTTCCCCCTTGGGATCTGGCCACAACCCCTTCCCTGAGTCATAATAACATGTAAAACTATGTCTGCTGTAGTGAGATTGAAGCCCGATTCCCCGGAGTACCCCAGTCCTGCAGGGTGTGGTGGGGGATGCTGCTGCAGGCGAGAGACTTGACTTTGTGTTTTCTCCCCCATGTCCAGGATCGCTATGGTTCCTACTGATCTGGGCGCCACGGCTCAAGCATACGGTGGCAACAGCAGCAAAACCCCCATGACTCCAAGGCCAGGGGCGCTTGTCTTGTGGAAGCTGGGGAGAAATTGTTACTTTATATGTGTTGTGTGTGAGTGGGGTGGCCTTTGAGGATCTCGGGTAAGGGGGATGGGCGGTTCTAGCCTTGACCGCTGCCTGTAGACTGAGCCTTGTATTCTCCTCCCCTCACGGCCCCTGGCCCGTGTGCTAGATTACTGTCCTCTGATCCTGCCCCCTAAGCTGCTGCTCCCTTGTCCTGCCGCACTGGGAGCGAGGGGAGGAGTTCCCTCAGGCGGGCTGCTTCTGGGTCCAGCCTTTCCCCAAGTAGGGAAAGTGAGATGTATCAGGCTTTTTTACCAGCTCTAGGATCCTTCCAGGTTGGCTGGGGTTTGGCCCCCGTCTCTGGAACCCGTGGGCAGGTCTAGAAAGAGTTGTGCTGTAGACCATCCCCCAGAGGGGCGGGAGGCTCTGGACTTGCTGCTGTTGCTGCTCCCGGGGCGGCCTCTGGGTGCCGGGAGACGGCGGGGGAGGGGAAGCACCTTGGTCTGGGCCTTACTAAGGGCTAGAAACTTTACCCGGTACCTAAAGGTTTCATTTGGGATCAGACTGGAGGCCCGAGTGATCTTCTCCTGTCTCACCGCCCCTTTTTACAGTGATCACTTGAGGGATACTTCTGAGTGTCTCGGAGTCCTTCCATACCATCCATTGTGGAGCACAGGACCCTCTGTCCCTTCATCCCCTGCTTGGTGGCCATGGTGGGTCTCATCTGCCTAGGCCCTGCTCTGGATGCTGTGAGTGTAATGCTGGCCAAGGAAGCAGAGGACATGAGGGACAGAAACAGGCTCTTGGGGCTCAGCTTTCTTCTGTATCGTCCTGGGCTTGGGGGGGCCCTGGACGGCACCCCCAGTGAGAGCTTGACCCACCTACAGAGTTGCAGGCCTCGCTGCCGGGCCACGCACTGTACCATCCTTGGTGCCATCTCCCCCTGCTGTGCCGCCAGTCTGGGCCCACCCTCCCCACTGTGGGGTGGGGGTAGGGCTCCCAAGCAACACAGACCATTCTTCCCTTGTCTCCCCCCACCCCAGAGGGACTTGACTTTCTTTCTGGACTGTTTGTATTGAAACAGAGTGGTGTCAAATAAAGCCTTGACAGGGCTGTGGGCCGCTGTTGGTCTGAGTGAAGTGTCCTTTCTGGATCCTGCCTCCCTGCCCAGTGCAGGCCCCTGGCCTCACTCTCTGGGCTCCCACCGATACGGGTAGGGCGATGACGCTGAAGCTGAGGGCATGCTCTCCGGGGCCTCCAGCTTGTCTCTCCTCTGAAAGCCGAAGGCCCCTGGCTCCTCGGCTCTGTGCTGCCGCGAGGTCCGGTGCAGCCTCGACCTCACCACCCTGTTGCACGCGGAGGAAAGAGCTGGTATTAGTTGGCCCTTTCACTCCTCCAGTGAGCCATACTGCTGTGGGCAGGTGAGCAACCTAGCAGCCCTGCACCTCATCCCAGTAGGAGGCTTGACTGGGGTGTGTTTCTCAGGGGAGTTTAAGGACAAATGAAATCCGCAGCCTTAATGGAACCCTTTTAAATACAAAAAGAAAGGATGTATGTGTGTGTAGAATTCCCTAGCTTGGTAACCTTTTCCCCCAGTAGGGGCTCCTGGAATATATTTGCCACCTTAGGGGTCCTCAGGGTACAGGGGTAAACCACTGGTGTGGGAGATGCATGGCAGAGGGGCCACGGGACTCTAAGCCATTGATTTCCAAAGTGTGGGTCTGGGCCTTCCAGCTCTGGAATCATCTGGAGTATTCATAATCCAGATTTCTATGCCCACCCCTCCAAGCCAGAACTTGGTCACTTGTGTCATAAACTAGCTCCCCAGGTGATTCGGATGCCCCCCAGGATCTCCACCCTGCTGTCAGTCAGCCAGAGGCTGGAGATGGTGGTGGGCCTGGAGAGTTCACAGGACTTGCAGCTTCCAGGCCTGGCCTGGCTCTGCAGGGCTTTGGGAGCCAGTTCCTGAAACTATTCCAGGGGAGGCTGGTCTGGGCAGAGAGGAGCCCAGGAAATGGGTGTGCCCAGTGTGGTGACCCCCACCTTAGAAGGCAACCTGTTCTGCTTGGGTCCCTGGGGGGCTTTTACTTTCTGGACAACCCCTGGCCAACGCAAGGAAGTTGACCACCGGTCCTTACCTTCCTCCAGTCTTGGCTGGAAGCTTGACTTCCTCAGGCCCGTCATTCACAGCTGCATCCCCACTGCCCCAACCCTGAGCTTAGCAAACATTTAATGAAACTCTGGCTAGAAAAGACTGCAGTGCTAACCCTTTGGGGCCAGGGTCTTCAGAGTTAGGGGAACCTGGCCTTGAACCCTCTGAACTTGTTTTCTGAAGGCCCATTCCAGCTGTAAGCGCCTTTGAAAGGCTGCTGTCCTGTGCAGGAGGGGAGTCCCTCGGCGCATTTTCTGAGGTTGGTCTCCAGGCTTGAGTGGTCCCCTGGCCCCCACCTCCCAGTCCTGCCAGAAAAGTTGGGACTCAGCACCAAAAACACAAACTCACCCCTTCCCTTTACATCCTCCGTCTAGTGGCTTTTGATTCACCACTTACCAGATACAAGGGACTTTATTCATTTAACATATTGAACTGTTAGACACAGAGGGGACTTGGAGCAGTTTTTGAAAGTGGACTTGTCTTCTTGCCTACCCTTCATCCTATCATGCTAGTGGCTCTTCCTCCAGCAGAAGGCCACTGGGTTTATGTCCACCCTATATTTGCACCACAGGCGTCGCCCTTGACCATGCAAGGCCCTGCACGTTTATTCATGGTCTCCCCTAGAATTGCTGTGAGGAGATCACCCTTACGTGGTGGGGACTGTCAGCAAGTCACCTTCCTGATGGCCTCCGCTCGGTCTGCTGTCAGCTTGGGGCCTGACTAAAGTGCAGAGGCTGACAGGGCCAAGGAGAGTAGGCTGTTACTTTCCAGGGTCACTGCTTGACTTGGCTGATGATACCAGAACCCCTCTGGCTGGTCTTTGGGCTTGACCTGTTATTCAGGCTTTTCACCAGCAGAGGGCAGCATGGCACAGGAGTGGGGGAGGAGATTGGGTGGGAGTCCCAAGGGCGGGGTTGGAGCTGGATACAGGGGCGTTGTGGACAGGACCCTTCAGATGCCTCAAGTCTCAGACTCGTCCGTCTCTTCAGTGGAGCCATCACTCTCTGCATCCACCTTGCGGGCATGATGAAGGGGTCTCCAGGGAGAGCCAACCCGGGGAGGGGTGCGGGAAGGCAGGCAGCCGGCCTCTGGATTGGCAGTGGCCGAGTTGACCAGGCCTGGAACCTGGGCCAGCCTGAAGGAGGGAAGAAGCCCAGAGGGCAGCTAGATGCCTCCTGTCTAGAGACCAGGACCTCCACGTTCACTCTTGCATTTGGATGAAACCATGGGCTGTATTCCCAAAGGACTCGAAGAGAGGCTACCTCACACCTCTGCTGGAGCCCAAACCCTTCCCTGACTGACAATCGTGTGACCCACAACAGGGTACAGCCATGTCCAAGGGACGCATGGCCTTCCCCACAAGGGGGCAGCGTCACCCCCTAACACTTACAGCCGTTCCAGCTCCTCATCCATGGCTGGGTCGTGCATCAGGTCCCCTTTGTCAGGCAAAGCTCCTACGAGATAATTGGGGGGCACAAACTTAATCTGAGTGTCTTTCAGGCAGGCTCATCAGATAGCCGCATCCCCAGCAGGTGCCACCATGCCCCTCACCTTCGCATCTACCTGCTCTGCTGACCCTGGGAGGGCTCACCTGAAAGATCAGAGGAAGGGCTCTTTCTAAAAAAAATTTTTTTTTTTTTAATTTGAGTACAGTGGACACGCAATGTTCTATTAGTTTCAGGGGTACAACATAGTGGTTCACCATCTCTATATGTTACACTGTGCTCACCATCTGTCACTGCAGGACACTATTACAATGTCATGGATGATAATCTCTATGCTGTGCCTTTTATTCCCATGACTTGTTCATGGGGAAGAGCTCTTAAGAGAAGTTTTAAGAGGACTGTTATGGGGGCAGGAAGTTGTGGCTACTGCTAGATAAATTCAGTGAACTCATGCCTACCCTCTTCAGCTTGGGGTAGGATCCACAGCTATGAGACATCCCCACACCTCAAGGTCACTGCACACACGGGGTGATCTCCTTCCAAGACTGGGTGGTGGGCTGTGGGCTGGTGTGGGCTTGGGGGTTTCAGTTCCTTCCTTGAGGCCCCAGATACTGGGAGCCAGACACATAGAGTATGTCCAGCTTATCCCCCAAATCAGAAATTATCCAGTTTTGTGCCCCCCCAAATCAGAGGGAGCCAACTTTGGAGGCAGTATGGTAAAAAATGCTGTCTCAGCTCCTCAGAGACTCTCTGAGGGGCGAGAAGAGCAGGCTGGGTCAGAAGCAGACCCAACTCTTCTGCAGGGCAGGAGCCGCCAGGAGGGGAGCTGCCTCATCCCTGCGCGGCAGCAACTCTCTCTGAGCTGGTTTCCTCAGCTACAAACCAAAGGAAGTCATGCTGCAATACTGGGGAAAGGTGAGAGGAGACCGTCCTGGATTCTCCCTCGCGTTGTCAACAGTGGAGAGAAGGCGGAGCTGAAGTCTGCAGATAGAAGGATTCTCACCGGCAGATTGTTGACGGAAGAGGCTCACTGGTGGTCAGAATGTGGATCTGGCAGCTAACAGTGCTGGTCTCTAGAAAGCCGCAATCTTAAACTTACCCATCTGGCTCTAGTTCAATTCCCTACTTTTCCAAAGCTTTTTCAAATGGTGCCTCCCAGCCCCTTTGGTCTTAGTGGTTTTCAAACTGCATTCCATGGAGCCCTCTCCTTTCTTGTGTGTGAGTGTCTGTGTGAGTGCCTTGAGGACTAAGGGAAAGGACAGCCCCTCTCCACAACTGACTGCACCCCGAGTATCTCCAGGTCTCTATTCCATACCCTGGAGATGCGGGTGAGGGCAGAGGCTCCATCTCCCGCTCCATCCAGCAGTCATGCTTGGTCAAAGCGGTAGACGGAGTGATTGCCTTTTTTAAAGGCCCTGGAAAAAGTGAGGGCATGAGGTTGTCCAGGCTCTGATTCTATGCTAGTTAGCTTTTCCTTTTCCTTCCTGTGGGCTGACTGGTGGAAAGGAAGGGAGGGCGGTGAGTTACCGAGGTGTGAAAGGAAACCTAAGCCAGTCTCCACCCACTGTCCCCTTAACTCTTGACTTCTGGCTCCTATTTGCCTTTCTACTCTGGTCCAGCCAGTGACCTTGGCGACACTTAGTTGACGGGTCCCTAGACATGTGCATACCCCAAGCATCAGTTCAGAATAAGGAGGCTGCTAGGCAGCATCGTGCCTCAGTGGGCCTCAGTCAGTCCTGCTGGGGCTGGCGCTCTTGGGTGCATTCCCAGCGGGCTTTGTATGGTGAAAGATCTATGGCCTACTTGGTTGGCATTTAAAGAATGTTAAATTTCCTTCCCTTGACCCCCTTCTCTCAACTGGGGGAAGGCTATGTGTTCTTTGGGACTCGGGAACCTGGGGCCTCAAGCGCACCCGGATACCTCTGGAAGAAGGAGACGAATAACAAGCCCTCCAGCTCTGCTGGATGGTGGCCTCGTGGCTCTTCCCTTGGGAGAGCAGCAGGCGTGAGAGGGAGAAGAGCGGGTGGGTGGAGGAGGCCAACCAGAGGAAGAAACGACAGACAGGAAAAACTGGGCCAGTGCAGGCCTCTCCCCTCATTTTTCACTCCTTTTCAGATTAATCAGTTTTCTTTTTTTTTTTTTTCCAGCTGGGAATAAAGGCCGCCTAGGACACACCTTTGCCCTGCTTACAGATGGGATTCAGGTCTCTTTGATACATAATCTCCAAAGCCGCTGAGTAAATAGCCCTGTGTCTGCCGAACCTGCAGGCCACTCCCCGAAGCAGGGCTGGGGATTCTGTGGGGAGGCGCTGGGCACACCCCTGTCACCGAGAGGCTGGTTCATGTTGGGGCAGGGCCTTGGGTGGTTGGGTGGCTGTCCCTTCTCCCCCCCCCCCCCCCGGGGGGGGGGNTTTGTTGTGCACAGTCTTTGTTGTGCACAGTCTTTGTTGTGCACATTCTGGCTCCCTAGGCCTCTGAGTCTGACCATGAGAAGTCACGGTGGGGATGGTGATGCCCCCTCCTCCATGGGACCCTGTCTGCCAACAGCAGCCGCCTCCTATGTGGCTTTGTGCTGGAGGAGAGGAGAGGCTAGCCGTGGCCAGCTCTGGCTTACCTAGGGCTTGGTTGATTCCATGATGCTTTGAAAGAGCCACAAGGAATCCATAGAAGGTCAGTCTCTGAACGTTGCTTAGTACCTCCTTGACAAGTGCTGGGGGGGGACAGCTGGAAGGGAGAATACAGAGGCCAGCTTCAAAGACCAGCAAGTCTGAGTGGCATCTTTTCATCCAGTCCTTCAGCCTTAGGAGGGTGCCCAAAGCCAGGACTGAGGAACTCTGTCTGCCCCAGGGGGCCCTAGACCCTGGGAGAGCATGGCAGAGCTCCAGAAGCAAGGCCTTGACAGGGGACAGAAAGGTCTGGTATGTTCCCTAACCGGTGCTTTTGCTCGGGGAGTGGGAGGAAGGGAATGGCGAAAAGGCAATGGACGGCAGCCTCGCGTTGGAGGAAACCCAAATGGGCTGCTCTGTCTCTAAGGAGACCTTGTGCCGCACTGGACAGCTTCGCCCTCCCTTTCTGTCGAGTGAATTCTTTGTACAGTGAATGTTTCCCCTTCTCTCTAAAAAGCCAAGGCCAATCTATCTCCTGGCAAGGAGAAGGGAGCCAAGCTGGTCATCTACAGCTGGTCTTACCACGTGGAAGCATCCTCCCTAAGGAAGCCCCCTGGGAAGCCTTCCCGTCAGCCACAGCCTGGTCTGGGCAGATGGCACTGTGCTCATTCATACCGCAGCCATCCAGGGCCCCGGGAGCCGTGGACCGACCAGACATCTGTTCCAGAGCCAGCAGCCCAGTCCCCGGGGCTGAGGTGGGGCCTCCATTTCTCACCTGTACTTGTGCCGGTCGCACAAGTTCTCCAGGCACTGGGAGAACTGCGAGGCCTCCACTCCCTCCAGCATGCTAGCCTCGCCCAAGGGAGGCCGCTGGCGGTGCTGCCCGCTGGATGACGTTGGCACAATCACGGTATTGGGGTTCTTGCCTGCCAACAGGTCCTGATAGATGGCGGCCACACTCTCCAGGAACTCTGCATAGTGTGATGGGGAAGGGGCACGGGTCAGGCAAGAAGGACACACGGGGTCCCTTGGCCGCATCCTTCCTTCTCTGTTAGCTCGGCACCCCACCAGCCTCAGTGCTCAGCACACGGCGGCCTGGGAGCAGGAGCCCTCGACCTCATAGGACCAGTGCCCTCGGGAACGGTGACACCACCGTGTGTTTCCACTCCAGCGCCGCCTCCTAGCCCAGGCAGATGCCCTATTCCCTACTTTCCGAGCACCCTGTACTCCTTTGTGTTTTGGGTATTTGCTGTGCCTTATTGCTGGAGTGGAAGATTCTGAACAAAGGCAGGGGTCGTGCCTCACCTCTCTTCCTGCCCCGTTATCTAGCACAGTGCTGGAGGCACGTTAAGTGCTAGAAATATTTTTTAGAGCGTGAACGTGTGCATACTTGCACTAGTGAGCCCCATCTCGCTTGTGAGGCCACCTGCCTCCCTGCCTCAAGAAAGCGTGGTGGAAGGCCAGCATGGAAGAGAAAGCCCCAAGTTGCTAACTTATTTCACGTTTGATAGGCAGGAAGGGAAGTTTCTCCCAGACGTCGCTGCTCCCTCTCCAGGGCCCAGGAGCTTCAGAGAAATGGGAAATAGAGCCTGCAGCCGCTAAAAGCAGGTGGCAAGACCCCAGGCTCCACCCCTGCCAGACCAGGCCCTTGTGCTGCCATCAAGAAAACAGAATATGGCGCCTGACAAAGGCCAAGGCTGGCTGGGGCCACCAGTTGGCAGGGAGGCCATGTCCAGGCTCCAAGGACAGCCTTCTGTTTACTGGAAGAGCCCATTTTATTTTATTTTATTTTTAAAGATTTTATTTATTTATTCGACAGAGATAGAGACAGCCAGCGAGAGAGGGAATACAAGCAGGGGGAGTGGGAGAGGAAGAAGCAGGCTCACAGCAGAAGAGCCTGATGTGGGGCTCGATCCCATAACGCCGGGATCATGCCCTGAGCCGAAGGCAGACGCTTAACCGCTGTGCCACCCAGGCGCCCCTGGAAGAGCCCATTTTAAACAAGTCTGTTTATGGACATAGTCAGCAATTTCTGACCCTAGCATTCCGTCTATTGCTGTGTACACGGTGTGAGCTGCTGTGCATTTGTAATTATGCATCTATTTCTGTTACACCTGATTCCAGAAGGAATTTCAGGACATAGCCAGTGTGTATAGAGAGCGGCATAGGCAGGTGAGATACGGCTGGTGTCTGGTTAGGAAAAGCTGTGTGGGTGGGAAAATGTGTGCCCACACACACGAGCCGGGGCCGAGGGAGATCTCTCCGATGGCAGTAAGAGCACTGCGTGGCCGGGAGCCCCGGCTTTGGAGCGAGCCCTCTGTTCAGGTCTGGGCTCCACCACTAATCAGCTCTGCGACTTGGGCTCCTTACGTCTCAGCGGGTCTCTGAGAGGACCTATCGCCTAGGGCTGTCGGAAGCATTAAAGTCAGTGCTATGCCTGGCACACGGTGAGTATTGGACACACCGTGGACCTTTCGTGTGCTGTGACAGCAGCGTGCATGGTTCTAGTGACTGTCCCTATCACTTAGATGGATTTGCCGCGCGGCTGGCTGGAAGCGCCATGGCTTTCGTTGTCTCGAGAAGGCTGAGGGAGTCAGCTGTCAGACTGAATCTTGTGACCAGCAGTGGGAATGAGACATCCTGTCTGTGACCTGTGGTGAAGCACGCCACTGAAGGCAGTGGCGGGGGGGGGGGGGGAATGTGTGTGCCAGGCAGCAGATGGAAAGGACGCTGGGGTAGGACAGGCAGACATGCCCCTGACAGGAGCCCACATGGGGCCCTGGAAGGCTCTCACCTGAGTAGTAAAACTGGATCTGGAAGGCAAAAAGGAAATCTGAAAAAGACATCAAGCAGTCCATGGCGTCATCCATGAGCACAATCCTGAGGGAGAAAGAGGGAGAAAATGTGAGAGAATGTGTGTTTGGGGAGGGTGGGGTGGGGCTAGGGAGCATGTCAGTGAGCTCTTTCTGGGGCTCCAGTCTTTTGGGGACAGCAAGACATTTGGGAGAGGGAATCCCAAAGGCCAATTCCTCCAGTCACCTCAGTTCTCCATCAGTGAGACTCTGCCACCAAGCTGCACAACCAAGAACAGGCTCCCAGTTCAGTCTTGGTGGCACCAGCTAGTGGATGGAGCGTGGGGGTGGGCAGCAAGGACAGGGTGCAACTGTAATGCAGCCAAGATTTCTTTTCATATACTCAGCAGCAAATCCTTTCATCCTGCAGCGAGGACCATTTAGTTCAGAATAAATACAGCCGAGCAGAAAAGGCAAAAAGAACAGCCAGGAAGCTTAAAGAGGTCTTGGCAAGTGGCACTGAGATTTAATAAGCTACCAAGGGCCCAAACGACTACAGGCACCTCCGTCCTGGGACACGGACGGCAGACAAGGGAAGAGGGTACTGAGCTACTGGGGACTCTGCCCTTGACAGGGTCAGAGACACACCCCATCTTGTGTCGCCGTGGCGGCTGTGCCCCTCCTTGCTGTCTGCTCCCACAAACGGACCACCCCTGTGTGTTCCTCTCCAGGCCCTTCCACCTCATAGGAAGAAAACTATCTGATGACTAAATGATCAGACCAAGGCCATGTTCATACTCTGCTCAGGGCCTCGTGCAAGAGGGCACAGGAAGGGAAGGAAATTAGCTCTTGCTGGGCTCTATCCAGGTGACAGGCAGGGCGCCAAAATTATCTGCTGAAGGGGAGCGGGGCCCCCAATCTGTTTCTGACTGGCCCTCCTGGCTTTGTCTTTCTTGTTTGGCAAAATTGTTTTATTCTGCTCTCTCGTATATTTTTTGAAATCTCTCTTTACTTCCTTGTGTCAGAGGATCCCCGAACGGGCACCTGGATCAGCTCCAGACAGAGCCAACCCTGCACACCTCTGGGGGGCGGCATTCAAGAGGAGAATGGCAGGCGCCCCTGCAGTTGTGTGAGGCAGCTGGCGCTGCTTTCAGAGCTCCCCAAAGAGAGAGCGTTCCTCCATTCAGTCGTAGTAATGGCAACGACAGAAATGGCTGACGTGCACTGAGTACCTACTTCCTGGCAGGCACGGTGCGAGCCATTTAACGATAGCGGATTTGATCCCACAACATTCCTGTGAGGTAGGGCTTGCAATTATGTACATTTTGCATGTGAAGGGACTAAGTCTCAGAGAAGTCGGATTGCCGAGACCGCATAGTGGGGAGTTTGCTCTTCTCCACAGGCCATGGTACTTTCCATTAGGCCACATGGCCTCTTTTAATTATTTTTTAAAAAGATTTTTATTTATTTGAGAGAGAGAATGTGCACAAGGGAGGGAAGGGCAGAGGGAGAGGGAGAAGTAGACTCCCCACTGAGCAGGGAGCCTGATGTGGGGCTCGATCCCAGGATCCTGGGATCATGACCTGAGCTGAAGGCAGATGCTTAAGCGACTGAGCCACCCAGGTGCCCCTCACACTGCCTCTCTTAAAATAAAGATACAGAATATAAACACTAACATTTTATTTCGTAATCTATGTGGCTAATTTATTTTCTTTCTTTTCACCTATATTTTAAGGCCTTAACATTTCTCATGTATCTCTTGGGGAAGAAAAACATCTGCCCCAGATTTGAACGTTAAAATTTCCGCTGGAAAAAATTCAAGGCCAGAAGCAATGCTATTGATGGCCACATGGGGGCGTCCTGGTCTCTCCATCAGTGGCTCCCAGGACCAACACAGACCAGGTAGTTGCCCCCATTTCTCCTAACTCACGAGAACCCAGGCAGGCAAAAAGGAAGAGAGGGCACAAAGCCCAGATTGTGATATCTGGATGGGGAGGGAGAGGCGACAGAGGGCAGAGAGAAGGCAGGTGGGGCAGACTGCGGTTAGCAAAGACACCCAAACTACAGAGGAAGAGAGAGCTCTCCCGGAGCACTCGGGGGTAGAGCCACCTCAAAGCTTTCCCAGGCGCAAGCAGAGAAGAAAAAGGTCCCTGTGGAGGGAAGCCAGTGACCTTTCCTTCCTGCCCTACTCCCAAGACAGCTAAAAACCCGAATGGCCTGAAGTTAATTACTAGGGAAGAGCACTGGGCTGAGAACGTCCCCAAGCAGGAAACCACGAAGGGGCGCCAGAGCCTTTGAAGATGTTACTTGGCTTCTCTTCTTTATCATCAACCTGGACCCAGTGCTCCTGTTTACAGCAATGACCTCCATGCACCATTTCTTTCTTTGTTTCTTCATTTATATTGCAATACAATTCAAATGCCATAAAATTCCCCCTTAAAAGCGTACAATGTTTTTAGTATATTCACGAAGTTGTGCAACCATCACCTTTGTCTAATTCCAGAAGTTGTAATTGTTGCTAATCAGCATGCTCCCGACGGGCGCTGCCACACCAGGGCTTCGAAGCCAACTGCCATAAGCATTTTCCTCTCGCAGCCGCAGAGAGGACTAGAAGCTGCAAACAGGGCCCGCCCTTCCAGTCAGACCTGGCCTGCAGCCTCTGTCGGGGCCATTCTTTACTGTGGACAGTAGCAGCCTCTTTTAAGATGCGCAGCTGGGGGGGGGGGCGCCTGGGTAGCGCAGTCGTTGTCTGTCTTCGGCTCAGGGAGTGATCCAGGCGTTATGGGATCGAGCCCCACATCGGGCTCCTCTGCTGGGAGCCTGCTTCTTCCTCTCCCACTCCCCCTGCTTGTGTTCCCTCTCTCGCTGGCGGCCTCTGTCAAATAAATAAATAAAATCTTAAAAAAAAAAAAGATGCGCAGCTAGGGAAGGGGGCAGCCGTTGGAGGGCAGGAGACCCACCGCATAAGCGCGGCAGGCTCCACGGGCGGGGTGGCTCTTTGGCTGAAAGGGACACTGGTCAGGAGAGATCAGCAGGGTGGTTGGGGGAGGCAGACTGTGACATGAGGGGCATGTGCCTGGATGCCAGCAGCATGCGTGCAGAGGACAGAGGATTTTTTTTTTTTTTTAAAGATTTCACTCATTTATTTGACAGAGAGAGAGAGAGACAGCCAGCGAGACAGGGAACACAAGCAGGGGAAGTGGGAGAGGAAGAAGCAGGCTCCCAGCAGAGCAGGGAGCCCAACGCGGGACTCAATCCCAGGACCTTGGGATCACACCCTGAGCCGAAGGCAGACGCTTAACACTGAGCCACCCGGGCGTCCCACGGAGGGGTTTTCTTGGCTGCCAACTGGATCTCCGCTCTCATGAACAGCCACACCACCCCCTATTCTGCTCAGCCTGAGACCTGAAGTGCTGCAGGCCTCCTGGAAACGCCCTCCCTTGCCCGCCCCACAGCAATCAATCACCAGGTCCCAGCCATCCCACCCTAGCATGGTTCTCAAACCTGCCCACTGCTCTCCACGTCCACAGCCACCTCCGCTGCCCACCTCTGCATCTTTCTTGTGCACCCCTGGATGACCTCCTGCCCGGCTTCCCGCAACGACTCTAGCCACCTTCTAGTGGACTCTCCATGCTGAGGTCACAAAAACTTTTTTCAATGAGATTTTGACCACTTTACAACTCTGTTTAAAGCCCTTCACGGGCTTCCCGTTGACCTCAGAACAGAATCCCCATTCTTACTCTGGCTTATGAACCCACATGCTCCGGCTCCCTGCCTCCCCTCATCCCTCTAGACACAGTGGAGGCCACAGGCAGCCTCCCCCACTGTGTTCCAGCCACACTGACCCTTAACAATCTTCCCAATGCTCCCTCCTTCCTCGTGCCCTTCAGACCAGCCGGTCCCCCTACCTGAAACGCTCCCTGCCCTTCCTGCCACACTCCTCCCCTGACTCCTACTCCTTCTTCGCATCGTAGCCTACAGAGCACCTCCTTGGGAAGCTTTCCCCACTCCACACTAGAAGTAGGCCTCCCTGCTACCAGCTTCCGCAGTTCCCTGTGACCTCCTCATCCTGTTCACGTCTGTCTTTGCCCAAGGACTATAAGATCCACCAGGTGACATCTCTGTCTCTCAGCTTGTGGCTTGACTTCAGGGTCCGGCATGTGCAGGGCACATAGTAGGTACTCACTAAGTATTTGTTGAATGAAGGAAAGCATGAATAAACACATGAGAGGAACCACAGTACCATTTCTTCTCCCTTGGCTGGCTGACATCTGGATACTCCGTTCAGGTCTGGACAATCCATTTAAGAGAAACAAACTAGAGTCATGGAATAGGGGTAGTGAGTCACAAACCACGATCAGACAAATGACTGCATTTAGATCCTTTAGCTTAGAAGAAAACACTAAGGAGGAGGAAGTGTGGGCTGAGACCTGACTCTTCTTTTTTGCGGGGGGAGAGGGGTGGGCAGAGGGAGAGAGAGAATCACAAGCAGGTCTCCATGATCCTGAGATCATGACCCGAGCCGAAATCAAGAGTCAGACACCCAGGCGCCCCACGACCTGACTCCTGAAGACCTGCCTCTGAGGACGATGTAAGAGCGATCTAGAGTCTGGCTCCAGAAGCCCTTCAGCCTGCTCAGCTCTGTGGCTACGGCTGCTCTGTGAGGGCGTGAGCTGCCTCCTGCTAGAGTGATTTAAGCAGAAGCCTCGTGCTTCCCAAAAGCATGAAGGGGCTTCTTCCAGCTCCGACAGAGTGTGCTGTCCCAAGGGTGGGACAGACGGACAGCTTCTCTGTTAGTGCCGGCTCTGCCATTTGCTGTTTGGAGGGCCTGTGGCTGCAGAAATGTCTGAAAGACTTACAGAGAGAAGCTTTTAGAAATGTTACATGTCGCACTGTCCATCTCCAAACGAATGCCCGGACCCATGAAAGTTCTGGGTACCTGGCAGTGGAATCTTGGCAGAAGTGTGGGGAAAGGCACGGTCTGTCTCTGCCTTTGGTGACAGGGACAACCCTGGGCTGTAGGCCCTGGATCCCACAGGCAGCTCCTTCATCCTGGACTCACACTTGTCACCACTCCTAGAGGGCGCAGCAAGGAATCTCTTGGAAACGAGGTCATCCACATGTGCTGTTTGCCAGTCGATGGCAGTTGGCTCCGCACCCCTTGCTGCCAGAGGCCCCCTGCTAACGAGCCAGCTGCTTCTGACACCTGGAGGAGCCCAGTGGCCACTGCTGTGAGGTGCAGCCAACAGGGAGCCGTGGCCAACAAGAGTCTGTACGCATCCACTGGATCATGGAAGGATCCTTGCAGGCCATGCCGCAGGCCTGGAGAGAGGGGCTGTGGGAGAGATGTCAAGGCAGTCAGTTCAGGTTGGCTCTGAGCAGAACTGTGTGGAGGGTGGAGTCCAGGGCAGGCAACCTTCTGGAATGAAGAAAGGACACTTGGCAGGGTCGGAGCTAACCCCGAGGGGGCTGGCCCTTCTCTCCCTCCTTTGCCCACTTCCAGCAGCTGCGACGGGCTGGCTGGCTGGGGGTTAAGTGGGCGCTGAGGAAGCAACAGCTTTCAGTCTGAACCTACAGGCTTGCCAACTTTCTATTCATGCCACGGGTCAGTGTCCCTGGACTCATGGCTGCCGGGCACTCTGCGTTGCCAGCAGCCCGGGGATCGGATGCCAGTCCACCGCTCCCTGGCCATGTCATCGTGTCTCTCTGCGCTTCAGTGTCCTCGTCTGAAGAGAGGAGATGATCACAGTTCCAATTTCATAGGATTCTGGTGAAAAGTCCCCATGATGATGCACTGTGTTTAGAGTATAATGAACACTTAAAACAAGCGTGAGTTGCTATCAATAAGTGTATTCTAGTTGGCTGAAGGTGCTGGAAGGGCTCAAAATAGCAAGTAAAAATAGAGCTCGGAGGAAGTGAGTGCTACCAGCACCCAACCACGCGGAGGCTCTCGGGCGGAAGCCAACTATCTAGTTTTGAGCCCACTTTAGGGGGAAGCCAGCCCTCAGCCGGGGCCAGAAGAGCCACCTTCCATGACAGCACCTCTTTTGGGAGGTCAGACGACTGGGGTCTTTCATGGGTGAAGCGAGTCCCCAGGTGTGCTGGGACTCAGCGTGCAGCTCGGCGGGCTGTGCTTTTGTACCCCCAAGTGAGGGTAAAACCATGCTCTGGCACCTTCTGCGGGGGGGGCGGGGGGAGACGCTGCCGCTGAAGTTGCCTGGGACGCTTCCTTAGGGTCGCCCCTCTTCTGGACTGTGGGGGTGCACCCTCGTGCTGCGCCAGCTGCCGCAAGTCCAGACCCGCAGAGCAGCTTGGGACGTCCGGGTCATTGCTCTCGCCTGGCTCCAGCCTGCCCCTCTAGGGTCCCCCAGACCCCAGCTGATCAGAGCCTAAGCAGCTTGACCCAGAGAGTGCTGACAAGCAAACAACAATGGCTAATACTCATTAGGGACTCACTGTGTCAGTAAGGAATATACATCCGTCACTTCCTTTCCTTCTCATATTAATCCTATGAGGTGAGCTCAAGGAATAGCTTCACGGAGAACACACAGGTTCAGAAAGATTCAGACACTTGGCCAAGGTCACAGGTAGAAATGCAAGAACGGTCATTCAGACACAGGTCTCCCTGACTCTAATTACAGCCACACCCGGAAAGAACAGAGGCTCTGTGCTCTCTGGTGGCAATAATACTGGGGGCGCTGTCCCTTCTCCCACTCTTGGAGTTTGTTCGCAGTGTTGAGTATCTGCCCCCGAAGTGCTCAGAAGCTGAGGCCTCATGCTGCCTCTCCCTGCACAGAGCCGAAGGCCCTAGCACAGCCGTTTAAACCCCATTGTCCCGCCCCTCCCAAGAAGCCTGACAGCCGGGCACCAACTGTTTCTTGCTCTTAGGATAAACACCAAATCCCATGGCCTCGTGAGACCCTCATTTCCTCTTCTGGTCCCCAAAGTTCTCAAACTCCAGAACCACTGTCTTCTCGAAGCTCCTCTAGGTCATCACTGGTGAAAGCCTGGCATCTTTTCCGGGATGTTTATTTCCCTTCGGCTGCTCTTCCTGCCCATCGCTCTCTACCTCCATCCTAACCATCCTTTTTGTTGTAAATGAAATATTTAAAACTTTAGAAAATGAGTCAGAACAATGTAAGAAACTCCTGTGGACCCCTAGCCAACTTCATCAAACCTTACCATTTTGCCATCCTTGCTTCAATCGGGAAAAGCTTTGTAAAAGGTTACACACACTGTTCAGGCCACCTGTGTACCCCTCCCTCATCCCTTCCTCCTCCAGGAGCACCATGGGAACCTGGGGGTTGAGCATCCCTCTGCATGTTTTTTATACCATCATAAGTCACACAAATGCCTCTATTCTTAAAACATTGTCTGCTCTGTTTTGCTTGTTTTCAAACGCTATCATTTTGGAACTTGATATTCTGAGATATATCAGTGTTGACGTATGTATTTCTACCTGCACCCATTTCTGTGTTGTATAGCATCAAGCAGTATGAAAATACCGCACTTTGTTCTTTCTTCTGCCGAGGGGCTGCAGAGCACTCCGACGGTACCTCTCGCCAACAAGGCTGCGTATTTCCCTATAACCAGGGATACCTGTGAACTAGGCAGGGAGCCTGACACTGGGCTCTATCCCAGGACCCTGGGACCATGACCTGAGCCGAAGGCAGATGCTTCACTGACTGAGCCACCCACGTTGCCCTACTTGTGAACTTTTTTAGATTTGCCTAAATGGCCTCAAGGTGATGGTACCAATTTATACTCCCACCAGCTCTTCATGAGAGTTCCGCAGCCTCATCAATGCCCTAGTTATCAGACTTTAAATTTTTTTGCCATTTGATGTGAAGAAGGATCTTGATTTAATTGGCATTTCCCTGATTTCCTAGTGAGTTTGGGCGTGAAAACACACCCATATGCTTATTGGCTGTTAGGGGTTTCCATGTATTGCCTGCTCAGATCCTGGGACCATTTTTCTACTAAGGTTCTTCATCTTTTCCTTATTGATTTGTAGGAGTTCTTCATAAAAATTTTTTTAGACTAACAAGTCTGCAGACCAATCTGTTGTTAGTTATATGCATAAATATCCTCTTCTAGTCTCTGGCTTCTCTTTCAACTTTGTGTATGCTATCTTTGGTTGAACAGAAAATTTTAATTAAAAAAAAAGATTTATTTATTTCAGAGAGAGAGAGAGAGAAAGAGCAAGCAGGGGGAGGGCAGAGGGAGAGAATATCCAACCAAACTCCTCACTGAGCAGAGAGCCCCAACCTCAGGACCTGAGATCATGACCTAAACTGAAAACAAGAGTCAGATGCTTACCTGACTGAGCCACCCAGCTGCCCCTTGGCTTTTTGTATCTTAAGAATTCATTTGCAACCTGCTAGCCATAAATATATTTTCCTTTCTTCTAAGAGTATTACAGTTTTGCCTTTCACACGTAGGTCTGTCATCTATGTGAAACTGACTTCCGAACATGATATGCAGTAGGACTCTAACTTCATTTTTTCCTGTGTGAGTAACCAATCGCCCCATCAATGCATATTGAATCATCCTTTTCCCTACTGCTCTGCAATATTGCCTTTTTAAATATCACATTTTTATAAATCTGTGGGTCTGCTCTGGCCTGTCTGCTATGATGCGTTCGTCTGTCCTTACTCTAGGACCATACTATCTTAGTTAGGATGGCCTCGTTCGTAACTAAGTCTTGACAGCTGTTAGGGTGTGTTCATCTCTAACTAATCCTTTAGGCCCCAAACTCAACATTTCTTCCTCATAGAAAAGCCTTTCATGGTTCCCTGGGTTAGGGCTGGTCTCCTGTTTGTTCCTATAGCACTTGGCACTTCCTTCATTTAACGTCTGGGCTCTATCAGTCTGTAGGTTCCTCAAGGGGCGGAACGACATCTAATTTGCTTACCATTAGTCTGTCCACAAGCATAACGACAGGCACATAAGACGCACATATAAATACTCGGTGAATGAAATAATGGAGAAGGGAAGGATGGTCTGTTTTGGCAAAAGACCTTTTGGGGCAAGCCGGGGAAGAGATCTAGGAAGAAAGATATTGCCAGGGAGAGGCATAAAGAAAGACAGACACTAAGAAAGCATAAAGCTGTCTCCTCAGTGCAAGGCGTGAAGTCTGACAGATACTAGATGTTCAGGAAACATCTGAAAAATGAATGCGGGAATCACTCTCCATTCACTCGTTATAATTTTTTGAGGGCCGTGTGACAGGCATTTTACATGCATTATTTCATTAAATCCTAAAAACAATTTTATGGGACAGGTGTTATCATTATTTCTATTTTACAGATGAAGAAACTGAGGCTTAGGGAAATTGCTCAGTGTCGCAGGCCAGTAAGTGAAGGAAGTGGGATTGGAGTCCAGGGCTGTCTGGCTCCAGCGCCTGAGTCCTTCACCATTAGGTATCTGGCCTGTGTGACACAGGGGCCAGGTGAAAAGTGACCCTCTTAAATGGGGGTGAGTTGTTATGTCTAAAACCATAGAACTTGGGTGTTTTCGAAGCACTGTCTATATTTAGCACATAACCATGATAAAAGAGGTTTTCCCTATTAAACATGTATTACTCACTAGGGAATTGGGCCTTCACTGAGGGGGAAGTGAGTTAAATTGTGTTTTAGGTGATAAGAGAGAGAAGGAAATGTAATTTTTTTGGATACAATCAATTCTAAAATGCCAGGATGAGACTGAGTCAGCACTGTCCCAGACCGTCAGCATCACCCAGGAAGCTTTGGGAACGATGAATTATGGAGCCCCACCTCGGATTCACCAAACTCTGGGGATGGGGTGCGCCATCTGGGGTTTAGTAAGCCCTGCAGGTGACCCTGTGTCACGTGTGCCTTGAATGGGTTACAGGTGTGATAGTCCTCTGGGCCCAGGAGGGAGGAGGCCAGAGCCTGCAGGCTCATCATGGGCAGCTCCATCTTTACTGACTTTTTGTTATGTGTATATTATTTTCTGAGTGTTCTGAAGTGAAAAAAGGCCAGAAATAACTGCCTTAGGGAGCTGAGGAACTTCTCATTTATTTTTAAAAAAATCTGATAATAATGCCAACATTACTTTAACAGCAAGAAACTATTATATATTGAACATCTACAATGTGCTAAACTATATATATAAAACAAAATTATATATATTATATATCATATTATATATCATATATGCATATTATGTTATATATATTACATATACATTTATATATATAATTTTGTTGTTATTGTTGAAACTTACACCACCCTATGAGTTAGTTACTATTATTCCCTATTTTACAGATAAGGAAACAAGGCTCAGAGAAGTTATGAGACAGCCTCAAGGTCACCCGGTTAGTAGCACACCGGTGGCATGGACCCCAAGTCTTTCCAAGGCCATGATGCTTGTGCTCTTTCTTACAGGTCAGGGTTAGTACTACTACCTCTAACCCTGAAAGTTGACTCTGCGCCAGGCGTTACTTTAAGCACATTACATACTTCTTTAATTACTACAACTATTATTATTTCCATTTGACAGATGAGGAGACTGAGGCTCAAAAACTTACATAACTTTCTTAAGGGCAAAGCTGGTAAACTGTGAAACCAGGATTTGAACTCAAGAAGTCTGGCTCCAATTGCGTGCTCCTCACCTTCAGGACAGCCTTCCAGTGCAGGGAGGACGGAGACAGAGATCGAAGGATGAAACTACTTACTGACCCCATGGCTGTGGGAATACGTGAGGAGGAGGGCATCTGTGGCTAGGCCTGTCGTGCAGCCCATTTGCTGTCTTTCCTCTCCTGTGCTTCCCGTGCACACCTGCTGCCCCAGGGCCGGGCCACGGAGCTTGCAGACCCTCCGTCAGGCACATGTGGAGACGCCATGCCCCTGAACAGGCTCTGGCGTGCAGCTGCCTGTGGGTGACATTCTTCTCTGCACACGTCATCGCAGACATGAGCCTCCTTCTGCGGCCTGTCCCCAGACCTCAGGGCCCTGACTAGTCAGCCTAGCCACGAGACGGGAGAGTGCAATGCCTCTTCTAGCAATAGTAATGGCTTTGGAGGCCTGACCACCCACCATTGTGATTTTGATCAGAAGCCTGATCTTGTGTGTGAGGAAGCTGCCATCTTGACCTTCAGGACAAAATAGGAATGGCTTAAACAATTAGAGAACACTTTCAGGGATATATACAATTTTTTTCTATACACACACCAGCTGGAGTGGAGTGGGTAAAGAACGGCTTTGGGGAAGCGGGTTGACACAGAAGCCAGAAACACAGGGAGCCAACAAATTTCCCCAGTTCTGAATTCAAGTCCAATTTCCTAGCCAGTATCCCGAGGATTGTCCTAGGCCCTTCTGTTGTTTATACTTGCATTCCCAGAATCCCCTCACACAGCTACTGACAAAGATTGGCTACAGGGCTTCCACCTACTCAAATGGAGAGGTCTGAATTTTCTATCACCCAGTAGGCATCTTGGTGAGAAGGGGATAAGCCTCATTTCTGGCCACAGCTAGGGGAATATCACTCCAGAAGTTGGTTGGTATCAATAATTGTAGGAATCTGTGAATTGGAGAAGACTGTATTACTTCTGTTCTAATCTCGAGGGCTTATACATACCAGATTGTTCGGAAGGGGATGGGAGATGGGCGGGACAAGTGCCAAACTGTGGCTGTGGGGGGTTGAAAATCGTCCAAAAGGTCGCCCTCATTAACTTGCCACCCACCTTTCAGAAAAGGAGGACAGAAACCAAGGGGAGATGTCACAGAGTGGTGGCAGGCAGTGACTGGAGCCCAAGTGATCCTCTTCCAAGCCCAATGTTCAGCTCCTTGAGGGGCAGGAACTGTATCTGCTCATCACTGTACCCCCAGTGAAGCATCGGAGCTCCTGGCGCGAAATCGGCACTAAGGAAACGATGTAATGAACTACTGACACCTCATACGACATGGCTGAACCCTGAAAACAGGATGCTAAGTGAGAGAGACTAGTCACAAAGGACCACATAGTATACGACTGGATTTATTTTAAAGCTCTAGAATAGGCAAATTTATAGAGACAGAATGCGGATGAGTGTTTTCCCAGGGCTGGGGACGAGGGAGGGGTTGGGGAATAATGGCTACGGAGTGCAGGATCTCTTCTGGGGGTAATTAAAATGTTCTAAAATGGACTGTGCTGATGGATATGAATATCTTCAGTGAATATACTAAAAGCCATTGAATTTTATACTCTAAACGGGTGAATGATGTGGTATCTGAATTGTATCCCAAAAAGATGTGAAAAATTTGTGATGAATATATAAGTGAATGAACAAATGAATATAGGGTACAGTTGCTGATTTTGTTCCTAGAGTTACTTAGCACCATGGACTACTAGAACCATGTAAAGTCTCTGACAAGGGGTATCATTCGTATGTTCATTCAATCGGAGACACTCAACGGGGTGTGTGGCGTGCATCTAGGTACTGTGCTGAGCGACACGGATCCAGTGGCGAACAAGACTGATACGGATCCTGCCTGCGCTCATGGAGCGCACACGCTCACACTCACTGTTCCTTTTCTCCTTTTCTCTAGGAGTTCTTTAGTTAGAGATCACAGTTGATTTTTATCATTCAGCTATGTAGAAATCATAGTACGATCTTTAAGAGTACCAAGTTTCCCCCCCAATTTTTTTTTTTTAAAGATTTTATTTATTTATTCAACAGAGATAGAGACAGCCAGCGAGAGAGGGAACACAAGCAGGGGGAGTGGGAGAGGAAGAAGCAGGCTCATAGCAGAGGAGCCTGATATGGGGCTTGATCCCATAATGCCGGGATCACGCCCTGAGCCGAAGGCAGACGCTTAACCGCTGTGCCACCCAGGCGCCCCTCCCCCCAAAATTTTGGGGCTGAATCTTCCTTGAAATGATCTGAACCCCAGGGGAGCTATCATTGGAAATCTCAAGGTAGCTCTACTTGGCTGCTTTTATTTATTTATTTATTTTTTAAATATTTTATCTATTTATTTGACAGAGAGAGAGAGAACGCAAGCACATAAGCAGAGGGAGCAGCAGGCAGAGGGAGAAGCAGGCTCCCCACTGAGCAGGCAGCCTGATGTAGGGCTCCACCCCAGGACTCTGGGATCATGACCTGAGCCGAAGGCAGATGCTTCACCGACTGAGCCACCCAGGTGCCCTTACTTGGCTGCTTTTAAATTACAAGAGATAATCTCCCAGATTTTATTTTCAACTATGGGGGGGAAAATCTAAATCTCCTTTGGATAGCAGGCAAGTTAAAATGATAGGACTTACACTGCAGCTTTTACCAGTGGCCAACTGCCCCTGGAAGAGGTAAGTATCCACTGAAGAATGAAATGAAATGAAATGAAAAAGATTTTGGGGTGCGTGATCACTAAACAAGTTGTGCACATGACCAGCAAAGTCAGTGCATGAGTGGCGAACTGCAAAACAGCCCAGCCCAGTGTGAGGCTGGTGTCCGCTGCCGGCAGCAGAGGGCTTCCTACCTCTTTAGCTGGCGGAGGAGCTGGTTGGCTCGTTTCAGAAGGACTGAGATGGTTCTTGGGGCAGTGCCGCCAACGCAGCTGTGGTTTCAGTGAGTCGAAACACGACGCAGAAATGACTTCACAATACGAGCAGGTAGGAGTGTGAGGAGGTTAAGAGCAAAGTCTCTGGGTTCAGGCAGCCTTGGGTTCAAGTCATGCCTCTGTTCCTTACAAGCTATCAGTAAATTCAGGCCACATACTTGACCTCTTTGAGCCTCTGCTTCCTGTTTTGTTTTTTTTAATTGAGTTATATCAGTTTCCTCTTCAGTAATATAGGAAGGTAACAGTTTTTATAGGATTAAGTGAGATAATTAAAGTAAATGAATTTAAATGAAACAATGAAGGTAAATGCATATATTATGATTTAGGTAAGATGGGCATTTAAAAAAGTATTATTAAGACTTTACTTTTTTATTTATTTATTTATTATTTTTTTTTTAAAGATTTTATTTATTTATTTGACAGAGATAGAGACAGCCAGTGAGAGAGGGAACACAAGCAGGGGGAGCGGGAGAGGAAGAAGCAGGCTTATAGCGGAAGAGCCTGATGTGGGGCTCGATCCCATAACGCCGGGATCACGCCCTGAGCCGAAGGCAGACGCTTAACCGCTGTGCCACCCAGGCGCCCCAAGACTTTACTTTTTTAGAGCAGTTTTAGATTCACAGCAAAATGGAGGGGGAGGTGCAGAGATTTCCCATCTGCCCCCTGCCCCCAACATGCCAACCTCCTCCATTGTCAACATCCCGCAAGGCACCAGAGTGGACGTTTGTCACAGCTGATGAACCTGCACTGTCACGTCATTATCACCCGAAGTCTGTACTTTACCCTTCATTCCTGCTGCTGTGTACTCTATAGCTTTGGACAAATGTATAAGGACACGTATCCATCACAAATAGTACAATACAGAGTATTTTCCTAAAAACTCTCTTTTCTGGCAATTTCAGACAACGCAATTTTTGAAATCCTTCCATTTGCCACCTTAGCTCAAATTCCGTGTTAAGGAAAAGTTAACGAAGGCCTAGTCCAACGACCTCATTTGGTTAAAAATGTGAATGACTGTGAAACCAAACCCAGAAATTAGGGGTTTCTAAACTATTTCTGCCAAGTCTTCCTGGTTCGGAACTAATCCTGAAAACCTTCTTTTAGCAGAAATCATACAATTTATCCTTCCCTCAGATGGACCTTATCACCTTCATGTCTTCCCAGTCTCCAACCTCAATCTGCTCCTTCACTGGTCGCTGCCAACTCTTGTCCCTTGTCTTCTCAGAATGTCTTCTAGAGGCTTCTCTGTGTGTGTGTGTGTGTGTGAGTGTGTGTGTGTGTTTGCCTCTTCATCTCACCACCCCTCAACTCTATCTGCAGACCCAAAGGCTCCCCACAGAAACCACAAAGGATCATTTGGCTTCCCTTTGGAAATGGCAGAAAGTGAGTATTGTGATTTGGGGCGATACCAAATAGACCCCCCTCCAAATGCCAGTTTCTCCCTAATGGTTTTTTATTCTTCCTAATGGTTTGTTTGTTTGTTTTTTTGTATACATTTCAGGTTTCTCTAAGAAGCCCTGGCGCACTGAGGGCTGAGATGGCTTCTAGAGCCAAGGGGACATACCTGGCTGCTTTCTGAGTGAGCTCCAGCGGGAAATCCGGGCACAGCAATTGCAGCAAACAGTGATACTCTCTCATGGTCAGCAAATCTGAAGGTGAAATGGAGAGGAACACATTAGATCTCCGTGTGGGAAAGCACTGCTCTCTCTTTGGCCAATTCCTGGGTTTCAGACCTGGTTTCAATGGAGCTGCTCTTACGAAGGTAAGTCAGTGTTATGGGTGAGCTAGCCACTAAACCTCTGGGGGTGAGATTTTAAGATCACTGTTCCTACAAAGTTTTCCTGGGTGAAAGGTACCCAGCTACAACATTTTGGCTAAAGGAGCTTCACTGGTTTGAAAAGTGGTTGGGTGAGAAGGGAACAAAAGGAGTACCTTGATCAGCCTTCTTAGTTTGGTTTCCTTTGTGTATGAAAATCCGCAAGAACGGGTCTTTTCAAAGCTGGTTAAATCTGCTGAAATTCTCTGGCATGGTAACATTCACCACAACATGCCCAAAGACCATCCACAGAATATCTGGAAGCACTACTAAGGCAAACTCAGTCTTGCAGTATATGGAGAAGAATACATCATAGCAACCCACAGACCTTATTACTCTGTCATCCAGGATTGCACACAAATCTAGTCATTCTGTTATAGGAAGCCAAGACAAATGTTCAAGATACACAATCAAGGCAACCAAATGATTCCTGATATACAGAAGCAGTGCTCTGGGAGAGATGAGCCAGGATGAGGCTCTGTTCGCCCATCAGAAAACCCAGAGAGACAAATCTCGGGATCCCAAGGGAGAGGAAATACACTGATGTGTAAAGGTTGTTTTGCTACTGCATGGACAAAAGCCAAAAGGTTTTAGATCAGCCAGGCAGCAGCAATCCACAAGTATTCTGTATGCCAAAGCATTTCACATATGGAAGGACGAGCTAATGGTAAAGCAAGAGCAGGCAATCTGGAAGCCATCCTAACCGGGAGAACGAGTGAGAGAAGGGAGTCCAGAGGGCATGGCCACATATGGGGAATGAAGATGATGATCACAGGCACTTGGTTTCTTTGGACCTAAGTTAGCCCAAGCCACAGGAATCCAGATCTCCTGCCCTGCTAGTTTGGTTGATGCTTTTCCAAGATAAAAACCCCAAATCTCCAGGGAGAGGCCTGGGCTCCTACTACTTTTTAATCAAAGTTCAATTCAAGGTGGGGGTAGAGAGTTAGACTAACCACACAGCCAAAGTCAGGGACACCAAAGCAACAGACTCAGCGTCGATGTGGGTCAAAGGATCAAGATGGCTTTTGCGGCCTTTGTCTTGGCCACAATGGGGTGTGCACTTTCCTCTCCTCACTTGCCTGACCTCGGGCACAGCCTAGTCGGAGGTTTTGTTCTTCAAAGGACGGAGGAAGAGCCACTCACGGTCTCAGAGATTTGAGGTAAGGGGCAGGAAAGGTGAAGGGAGGGGAGAAAAGCTACTGCGTCTAATGGGTTCCCACATTATTCTCACTCCAGAACTCCCTGTATAAAGAGGAGGGATTTCTGGCAGGAAGTAAATTCAGGCATACCTTGGAGATACTGTGGGTTTGGTTCAGATCCCCGCAATAAAGCAAATATCTAATAAAATGAATCAAATGAATATTTTGGTTTTCCAGTGCATGTAAAAGTTATGGTTACACTACACCATAGTCTACTAAGTGTGCAATAGCATTATGTGTAAAAAAAAAAAAAAAGGACACACCTTAACTTAAAAATACTTTATCGCTAAAAAATGCTAACCATCATCTGAGCTTCCAGCAAGTTGTAATCACTGATCACAGATCACCATAACGATAAGGAGAAGGTTTGAAATATTTTGAGAATTACCAAAACATGGCACAGAGACATGAAGTGAGCAAATGCTGTTGGAAAAATGGTTCTGATCAACTTGCTCAATGCAGGGTTGCCACAAACCTTCAATGTGTAAAAAATGCAATGTCAGAGAAGCACAAGTGTGCTGCAAAGGAAGGTTCTATCTTTGAATTGTCATTGCTTTCCTAGGTTAAGGTATGGCGGACGTATCTGATACCATTCTTGGGGGTCCAAATGTTTCACAGAAATCCATATTTGTCCCCCCAAATTACCTACAAGAGATCCTTGGGAAGATAAACTGGTAAAGGAAAATGAGAAGCCCAGAGAACTATTTAACTCTCATATTTAACCAAGAAAGACAAGGTTGGGCATCAATCTCAGCCTCCTGGTTTCCAGACCCTCAGCTCTCTCTAGGTTCTGGATGATATTATAACTCATGTACTTCAAACACTTGCTTCCAAGGGCAGAAGAATGATTTATAAAGATTATTCTGTATTTCTCTAATGCAACAACAGCTTTTGGAAAAACTAAATACATCAGAATAACAGAATACACCCTGTTCACCACTTCTAGAACCTGAATTTCCTAAATGTAAAATGAGGAAGATAGTCAGATAAATAGATGAATGAAAATCCAGGCAAATAGAGAACTTTTGCCACCTTCATCATGGAAGACCGTTCTTTTCTTTTTTTAAGATTTTATTTATTTGAGAGAGAGAGCACGAGTGGGAGACAGAGGCAGAGGGAGAGGGAGAAGCAGACTCCATGCTGAGCAGAGAGCCCTGCCTGGGCCTTGATCCCAGGACCCTGAGATCATGACTGGCGCCGAAGGCAGACACTTAACCGACTGAGTCACCCAGGTGCCCCAAAGACAGCAGTTCTTCTATTCATGTAATGGCTGGATAATATCAAGGCCACATCATTTTGAGGGAGAGGCATCTGCTACTTGGAGACACTCCTCAGTTGTGTGGTGGGTATTTGGGAGAATGGTGAGTGATAAGACTTGTTCCCAAATCAGAACATTGATGAGCAAATAGGAGCTGTCCCCGTACTGCCCCTCAGGCTAGGGTTCAAATCTCAGGTCTGCAAATTGCTTAATCTCTGTAAATCTTGGTTTCTCATCTGTAAAATGGGAATGATGATGCTTACCTTTCAGGGTTGAAGTCAAGATTAAAAAAGATGATGTCTAAAGTAGTTAGCAGAATGTCTAGAACATAGTAACACCAAACAATGGGGGATATTTTAGTTCTGTTATTAAATCCTGGGGGCAAAGATGGAAGAGAAGAAAAGGAAGGTGTTCTCTGCTGAGTTTAAATGCTTAAACACCAGGAGTGGTCTGCCTTGAGAATTCTGTCAGGTTGCCTAAGCCAAATCTGCTTGGTTTTTTAAAAAAATTTTTATTTTTTTTAAAGATTTTAAAAATTAATTCATTTGAGAGAGAGAGAGAGTGCACCAGCAGGGGGAGGGTCAGAGGGAGAGGGAGAAGCAGACTCCCCATAGAGCAGGGCTTGGTCTCAGGACCTGGGGAACATGACCCAAGCCAAAAGCAGATGCCCAACCAACTGAACTACCCAGGCACCCTTGAACCAAATCTGTTTTTATATACTCTTTTGCAGTATTCATTTGTTTACTATTACCATAGGCCTCCTCAGCTCCGGGCACTGTGTCACAGCAACGAACAAGCCAGCAGTCTCCCCCGCTCCTGAGGCTTACACTCAGACCCTAGTTAACCCTAAATGCCTACTTTGGGCCCTCTAAGAGCTCTCCAAGATCTCAAAGGCCCTTCAGGCAACCCTTTGTGCCTCAGGAACAACGGTATTGAGACTGAACAGTTGCGGAGCCTTGAATTAGCTCACTTAACCTTCACAACAACCTTATGAAGGAGACTCCATTATTCCCAGTCCCACTTCACAGATAAGGACATGGAGGCTTAGAGAGATGAAATACAGTTGGCCCTTGAACAATGTGGGGTTAGGGACACCGACTCCCTGTGCAGGCAAAAATCCCTGTATAACTTTTGACTCCCCCTAAAACTTAACTACTGATTGCCTGCTGTTGACTAGAAGCCTTACTGATAACAATCAATTTACATTTTTTATATGTATTCATATACTGTATTCTTACAACAAAGTGAGCTAAAGAAAAGAAAATGATATTAAGACAATCGTAAGGAGAAAATACATTTACAGTACTGTATTGAAAAAAAAATCCACACACAAAGGGACCTGTGCAGTTCAAACCCATGTTGTTCAAGGGTCAACTGTCATCTATCTGGTGAGTGAGAAAAGAAGGGTCCAGAGTCTGGGGGACAGGAAGGGAACACGGTTTCCCAGAGCAAAAGCCTAGGCTGGGAGGGAAAGATCGGGGTGTGAGGGCTGAGTGGGCTTAATATTGACAGGCAGCATTTTCTGAGCACTTACTACAGGCCAGGCACTGTTCTTGCGAGGGTTTTCCTATGTCGTCTCATGTAATCTCCACTATGCTTACCCCATTTCACAGACACAAAAACCTCAGGTCGTGGATGCTTAAGAGGTAGAAGTGGAATTCAAACTCAGGCGGTCTGGCTCCAGCGTTTACCCAACCTACATTCTCAGCACCTTGATCTTATCAGCCGTAATGTGTGAAGGCTTAAGAGCTTGTTTTTCCCTCCAAACAAACTGCAGGAACTAAACAGCTCCAGGTGAACTGGATCAAGGAGACAATTCAAGTGAACTGGGATTTTTTCATGTAAGAAATTTAGTCTGAAAGGTTCTAATTACTGTCAACAGGAAAGACTGTAGCACCAGCAGCACAGCCAGCGCTGGGCCAGAGGCCACAGGAGGGTGGGGGCTGAGTGCACCTGTGCTGCTGGCGGGGCCGCCATTTCCCAGCCCCGCCCACCTGCCCCCTGCTCTTCCTCCTGGCAGGTGCAGGGAAGCTGAGCGGTATGTACCAACAGATGCCTTTTCCAAAGGAGTCCCACATCCCCAACTCGGAAAGCTTCAGCCAGCAGGTCCTGAAAGCTCCAAGGCAAAGGCACAAGAAGGCTTTGGTGTAAGATCAAAATGAGAACGCTCTCCACAGATTGGTGCCTTTCTTTCTGTGGGTGGTAAGAGCTGTTAAACTTTCTTATTCTCCACATTGTAACAGTCCCATTGACTATGTGCCTGGCTCTGGACCAGAGGTTTTTACGTCCTTGATCCTCTCCTTTCCAGACACAGTACGGTGTAGCACCGTGGCTTGTAGCATGGGCTTCGGAGTTAACCTGCCAGGATCCAAATCCAAACTTTGCCACTGACTTCAAATTACTTGGCCTTTAAGCTCTCTGTGCCTCAGTTTCCCCACCTATAAAATGAGGATAATGATAGTACTACCATCATAGTTTTTTTTTAAATAAAGAATTTATTTATTTGTCAGAGAGAGAGAGCACAAGCAGAGGGAGTGGCAGGCTCCTGCTCAGCAATGAGCAGTTAATTACCTTTTCAAGGAAACAGAGCCAGTCAGAGGAGGGAGAATGGTGATTCAGACCTAAGCCTGTCTAGCTCCAAAGGTCCTTCGAGTACTACTCCAGCAGGTGGGATCCAGCTGGTTTGTGGACGACTTCTGATGGTAGGACTGTTCATACCAGCTGACTGACAGACTTTCTATCGAAGAGAAACATGCAGATATCCTCCAGGTGGGCCACATTAAATTGAACAGGGCAGCTGTATTACTGCAGAGCCCAGACTTTGTAATCAGACGACCTGGCTTCAAAGCCCGGCTCCACTACTTAACCACCAGTATGATTTGGACAAGTTACACAACTTCTGTGAACCTCGATTTCCTCTTCTTAGAAATGTGAATAACCACAGTGTTGTAAAAATCAAATAAGGCAATTTATAATTTTAAACACTTTTTTAAAGTAACCTCTACCCCCAACGTGAAGCTCGAATGCACAACCCCAAGTTCAAGAGTCACATGCACTACTGGCTGAGGCAGCCGGGCGCCCAAGGCAGTTGAAACAGAAGGCACTTTTCTGAAAAAATTATCGAAGTGCTCAATAAATGGTTGGATTATTTTATAATTATTAACTGATTAAAACTTGAAGTCCTGAAATTAAGGAATCTTTAGACTTAACTTAAAGCCCTTAGCGCAAGGCCTGGCACATTGTAGTAAACACTCGTTAGAGGAATGAATGAATAAAAACATGTATGACATAGTGACCCAGAGGAACATTCAGAGGGACCAATTTCTGGTCACTGTGAGTTCACAGATGGGAACTCTCCAGGACAGGAGGCATGTCTACAAATTTAGGGACGTGAGGAGATGCTAGGAGCTGTAAAGTGCTGAAAATGGGAAATGTCTGTTTGGTAGGTACCACAACTCTCGGTGAACACGCTACATCCTGGCAGGCGGACGACATTCCATGGGCTTGCTGACTCCTAGCACCTTCTTATCAAGTGCTCAAACCAGTCAGCTTGCATATTTGTTTTCATAGGAATATATCACCAATTTTATCATGAAAATCAGAGGAAGCCTAGAGTTTACTTCATATTAACTCACTTTACCACTGTTACAACTCTAGCCTGAATACTGTAGTTTTCAGGATAACCAGCTCTGGCTCAGAATATTCTTTTGTTGGTTATCTCCACTCTAACCCTAGAGGGTAATAAGTGAGGTAGTTTTGGCAAATAAAATGAATCTAATCGAAATTAACTGGTGCCCAATAATCAGGGCTAACTTGTTCTCACCTCCTTTCTTGGAAAAGAAGGATGGAGATCTTCTCTTGTCTTCTCTACATCTGGTCTGCCTTCTCGCTGTGGAAGTTCCTGTCTCTGAAGCTCCGTGGGGGCAACTTAGTCATCTCTACATCCTCCTCGAAGACCACCATGTGTGCCCACACATTTGCTCAGAAGTACTGTGGTTGTAGATTCAGATGCCTCTGCCCTTCCTGAGAAATGGTGCCTTTTCCAGGGTCAGAGTGGTGTCATTCAAGGAGACCAGTGGAGGAGTGCCAGACAGAAGGAACTAGGGCCATATCTTTGTCCCTTACTCAGAGAAAGCCTTTCCCAAAGCTGATATCAAGCGTTTTTAGTCTGAAAGGATGGGGGATGAAGAGGGGTTTAGTCCGAATTTGTGTGAGTGCCTGATGTTAATGGCTGGGGGAGCTTGTGCCAGGACAAGAGCTAGAGATAATGAAATGCTACCAAGCCATGGGGAATCCCAGTGGACTGAACAACCCCTAGTTGGTTGGCTGCATAATCGCAATGGGAGGCCACAGAGGCCAGAGAACACCACAGCCCATGAGTGGACTCTCCAATTTTCAGTTGCAATTGTTTTTATGTTCTTTTATGCAGGGCTTGTGAATGCTCATTCTAAACGGCACTCACCCTCAGCCAGCCTGCTCTGCCAAGAGATGCTCGGAAGGACATGGATAGTTTGGGGCATGACCACACCGCCCCTTCCTACCCCCAGTGCCCTGAGGCTTTGGGACCAGTCCGCAGCTGAGTAAATACTTGTCAGTGCTACTCTGCAACTCTGCAAGGGGGGGGGGAGGGAGTGAGGGAGAGTGGGGAGGAGAGGAGAGGAAGGAGGCAAGACTATCTGACAGCTTCACTCTCCATGTAGCGTGTGGTCCCACAAGTCACAGGAAGATAGCTAACAACCTAGAGCCATGTTCCCGTCAAGCAAAGCCCCAGAAGAAGAAGAGCCGGCTGTGTTCTTAAATTTTGACTTTTTTTGATGGCACTGTTGTTTTATATTATAAATGGAGGGAAATGATCATTAATTCACCAAAAGGGAAATGTTTTTACGAAAGGGATGAGAGGCACTGTCTTCCATCGACAACTGTCGGGTAAAGTAGTTGGGCTGTTATTAACACTGTCCTTTGCCAACACATTACTCCCCAGAGCACGTTTAGTGCGTTTAAATGGGGGCAGAAAGCTAGATTCTTTCTTTCTTTCTTATGACTAAGCCCAACACCAAGGGACTCTTTCTGTTTGACCAGTAGATGCATTCTAGGCAAAGATTAAATCAAACATAGTAACAATTACATGACAATTTTGAGAAAGAACAAAAGAGACTCCCCAGGAATTGTCTATATTATCAAAGATTTAAAGAAATGTGCGCATTTCTAATCAGAGTCTGAAAATTCTTCCACAGGGATTGTGGTTGGCACATCACGGCCGTCTGCTCTGGTGGTTAGGGTAAACCTGGGCCATCCCTAGCTCCCACCATGGGACTGAACCAGAGGTCTGCTCTGCGCCCACAACACATTAGACCCTCTCTTCTGTCCATCACGATGGAGCTGTTGGGAGTTCGAGGACCAAGGCAAGGCATGGTCCTAGGGAGGACACCGTCTTCGACAGCTTTGAGGACATGAACCACAGTGGGCTGCGCATGGCCAGGGCAGGCAGCCATATGGCATTGTGGAAGGCGGCACCAGTGCCAGGAGAAACGAAAGCCTCTCTCCAGCGGCAACAGGGCTGGCCACTCTGGCACGAGCACAGTCTCCTGACAATTTATTGAGGAAATGGGAGGCAGCTTTGGACACCAAACTGTGCGGCAGGATCTTGGCACCATAAGCTCTCGGAGGCCCCAGCAGCTTATCAGGGAAGCTATTTCAAGCCTGGTATCTGCACCCATTCACATCTTAATTAGAGACCAGCAAGTCCAGCTCTACCAGGTGTTGCTACTTTACGTTTCTGTTGGAAACAGGAAGATGGGAAGTGCTCCTTGAAACAGACTTCAGAGCCAAGGTGTAATTCTCACACAGGAGGAAGCAAGTGCTGTCTCAAATGCCTGTGACCCAAACCTGTTCTGAGCTAAACGGAAATGGTTAAAGAGGCACAAGAGGTGAGGTGGGGATGGCACTTCGGTCCCTCCTCATGGTAACTGGATGTGACATGGTAACTGCCCTCTCAATGGTGGTGTATCTGGAAAACCTCACTCAGTCTTTGAAAAAGAGGCAGTATTTTAAATTTCCTTACATGGGTTTTTATGACCAGAATGAGGGTTTTCATGTTGTTTTGAAGGGGGAAATGTCTGTTCTCCCACGGACACATGTTATGACAGAGAAAAGAATTCAGCCTGAGCTCTGCAAAGAACTAACCCCATCACACTGGGTATAACTCTTCTGGGCCTCCATTTTCTCGCTTTTAAAAGAAAGATGTAGGGGCGCCTGAGTGGCACAGCGGTTAAGCGTCTGCCTTCGGCTCAGGGCGTGATCCCGGCGTTATGGGATCGAGCCCCACATCAGGCTCCTCTGCTGTGAGCCTGCTTCTTCCTCTCCCACTCCCCCTGCTTGTGTTCCCTCTCTCTCTGGCTGTCTCTATCTCTGTCAAATAAATAAATAAAATCTTTAAAAAAAAAAAAATAAAAAAAAAATAAAAGAAAGATGTAGTATGTGAGGGTTGAAAAAAAATTTTAAAACAGATCAACATTTTTTCAGTGGAAGTCTTATAAGGAAACTATGTATAATGCAGATAGAAACAAAGCCTTTAAAAAAAGATTTTATTTATGTGTTTGAGAGGGAGAGAGCATGAGTGGGGTGGGGTGGGGGGCAGAGGGAGAGGGAGAAGTAGACTTCCCACTGAGCAGGGAGCTCAACGTGGGGCTCAATCTCAGGACCCTGGGATCATGACCTGAGCCAAAGGCTTAACCCATTAAGTCACCCAGGTGCCCCAAACAAACCCTTTCTTACCCAACCTTCTCCTCACCTGGCCTAGAGGTGCATGGGATGAAGTGGCTGGGAGAGAAGGCCTGAGACACTGCTTTAAAACTCTAGGGCTCTCTGGAGGGTGGTTTGCAAAGCCCTGGCTCTAACCCCTAAGTGGGTCTTACCCACTGACCCCTAAGTGCCTGCACAGCCTCCCGGATCGGTCAACCAGGATCCGAATCCCAGGTCTTCAGCTAACTAGCCATGTGACACTTACAGCAAGCCACTTAGAAATAAGAGTGACTATGAATACTACAGCCAATGATAACAATGGGCACAATACTGATACTAATCGTGAAGACTTTTTGAGAAGATTAAAATAGATGATTAATAAAAGAGAGACTGGGGATGCCTGGGTGGCTCAGTTGGTGAAGCGTCTGCCTTTGGCTCAGGTCATGATCTTGGGGTCCTGGGATCGAGTCCCACATTGGGCTCCTTGCTCTTAAAAAAAAAAAAGACTGGTAGCTACGCTGGTGGTAAGCATAGCATAATGTACAGAAATGTCGAATCGCTATGTTGTACACCTGCAACTGATGTCACATTGTGTGTCAACTATATGCAAATACGAAAAATTAAAAAGAGAGATAGTAAATTTAAAGTGCTAGTATATGGCCCAGGGTAAGTATTCGGTAAACAGTACCTGCTCTTGTTATCACTCTCCTGCTTTTGAGGCACACAGGTGGGATGGCACCTGCGTAACAAAAGGCACAATTCATCCAAGTCCTCCAGCTCCAGCCAGTGGGTGGCTAAAACAATCTTATTCCTTATCTCGTGTTTATTTGATCTTGCCTTTGTTCTTATTGGTGAGAGAATAACAGACTTCCTGCCTGAAGGCAGGTGCACACCGCTTTCCTTGAGAGTCAGTGTACTGCCAATCCTCTATCATCTCAGACTGAAAGTACTGATGAGTCATATTTATAGAGAGACTGTATAATCATGAAAACCATTTTCATACACATTATCACTTTTGATCCCCATAAGAACCTTGAGTGGCGGGGAGAGGAAAATGGTATTGTTCCCATTTTTATAAACAAGGGAAATGAGCCTCAGTAAGGGACAAAATCGCCAAGTAAATGGTAGAGCCAGGATCTAAGCAAGCCTTCTCTTTCCAGGTCAAGGCCTCTTTCCACTACATGGGCCAGTTCCTTATGATGCCCTTTCTTTCTTGCTTTATAGACAATGGGAACTTAGTCTGCTTTTATGTCTTCTGTGGAGGAAGAACAGCCAGCACAGTGAATTCCATAATGAGAACGCAGTAAATGTTAGCTGCAGCTGCTGTTATTGTTAGTGTTACTGTTAATATTTAAATCTGCTACCAGATAGTTCACTTCTTTCTCTCACCCTTCTCCTAGGCTGGCTCCTAGGGTCAGATGTGGTCTCCCTGGCTCCCAGATTCCTTGCTGCCCCCAAAACAAAATGACAGACTCTTTCTATCTTAGGTGACTTGCTGCTAATCTCTATAAGAAAATAGAGAAGGGAACAACGAAAATAATAAACATTTGAAGCCTTTACAGGCCTGTATCTGCAATTTTAATAGGACTGAACACAGATTAGCAAGAGAAAAGTATATTTAATGTACACACAGAAATGCTTCCAACTACCTTTCTCCTTTACCATTTAAAATCAGGCTGACGGGATGCCTGGGTGGCTCAGCTGGTTAAGCGTCTGCCTTTGGCTCAAGTCATGATCCCAGGGTCCTGGGGTCCAGCTCCCTGCTTGGTGGGGAGTCTGCTTCTCCCGCTCCCTTCGCCCCTCCACCCCAGCTCGTGCTCTCTCTCTCTCCAATACATAAATAAATTTAAAAAATCTTTTAAAAAGTCAGGCTGATGGTTGGGATGGAATTTTGTTAATATTAGCTAATATTATTATTTTTAGGTAATCTCTACGCCCAACGTGGATCTTGAACTCATGACCCTGAGATCAAGAGTCACACGCTCTACTGACTGAGCCAGCCAGGTGCCCCTGGGATGGAATTTTAAAAAGCTATCAGCAAAACTGATGACTTGTCTGAGAAAGCAAGCCACAGAAAACAAAAAACCAACAAAAGTATTTCTCTGGGCTTTCCACTGTCCAAAGTAGCCATAGAATAAATAGGAAGTGGAACAGATTATGCATTTGATTTGCTTAAAACGCATTTTCCTTCTCTTCTAAATAAATATAAAAAGAAGCAGTGGCTAACAGAGTTACTCACTAAGAGTAAGTTGAACCAAGACAGACTAAAAATAAAAAAAAACAATCTAAGTCCTCAGTTCTCGATGATTGTGTGAGTAGGGGAAGGCTGTTGCCAGCATGTAGGCGTATTTATAAAGACCACAGCCTGTTCTCTCGTCAGAATCCACTAACTTCCACCAATGATGACGGATTTATGGCTACCCATCAACTAAAAAAATAGACTTAAGAAACAAAAACAGAAGGAACCAGAAAGAGGGCTGGATATAGATAAACACATATATCTCTTCAGATGAATCCACCTTTGTCTTTCCTGCTGTTTTCTGTCTTTTGTGGGCATATATAATGTACCCTATCTATAATTATATGTATATGTGTGGCTACGAGAAAGACGCAGCTAGAGACAGAAGAGTGCCTGACTTTTTTTGGGACTGGAAATGGCACTGGGATGGGAAAGGAAATTGACGTTAGCAGTTACTGTTCCTTAAAGCCATCAGCTTTGTTTTTCAAAGTATGGTTTTCCTGGTACAAGATTCTTTGCCTGTAATGTGAGTGAATCACTCATCTTATTTTAATAAAAATGTGAACCAAATGATAGTGGCTCTGCTTCCTGGGAAAGGATACAATGGTTAGGCTTTCTGAACCCTGATCCTTATCTCTCAGTGGGACTGGCAGGCATACAGAAAGAAAAGAAAAAGATGAAAAATATTCCAGTGGCATCAAAGGATGGACCCACCCAATTTCTTCCATGCACGACTATTCTAAAAGACAAAGTCTGGTCTTACTCACAGGGGTCTGGACAAGGTGCCTGGTTTCCTCATGGGTGGGTGGCCTTCAACTGGACACCAGCTCCTTGGGTCTCAGTTTCCTCTTCTGCCATGCCTCACATGTAAGTGATCAGGGTCAATCAGACTAAGTAGATAGACTTCAAAGTATTTAAGATTGTATACCCTTTTGACCTTTTGAATTTTGTCACCTTCACGGCGCCTGGGTGGCTCAGTTGGTTAAGTGGCCGGCTCTTGATTTCAGCTCAGGTCATGATCTCAGGGTCCTGGGATCGAGCCCCTGGTTGGGCTCTGTGCTTAGCCAGGGTGTCTGCTTGTGGATTCTCTCTCTCCACTCCCTCCACCCCTTCCCGGCTCACGCATTGCACAAGCACACACACACACACACACACACACACACACACACTCTCTCTCTCTCTCTCTCTCTAAAATAAATAAATAGGGGAGCCCGGGTGGCTCCAATGGTTAAGCGTGTGCCTTCGGCTCAGGTCATGATCTCCAGGTCCTGAGATCGGGCCCTATGTCAGGCTTCTGACTCAGCAGGGAGTATGCTTTTCCCTCTACCTCTGCCTTCCCCCCACCCCCCTGCCCTGTCCTCCCCCCAGTGCTCTCTCTCTATCTCAAATGAATAAATAAAATCTTAAAAATAAGTAAATCTTTGAATTTGGTCACCTTCATGTATAACCCACTTTAAAAATTAAGAGAACAAAGATATAAGCCCTGGGAAGGCATCAAAGAGTCTTTAAAATGCATAACCATTCAGAATTATTTTTAAAAGTGTAAACTGTCTCAATAATCCTCAGAGTTCTATTTGAGTCTAAGATTCTAGGATTCTTTCATTGTAATTCTCTGTGGTTGAGGCAGGAGCACAAAGAACAGGTAGGGCATGATGTGAATACAGGTAGCATGGAACTTGCTAGAGGAGTGGGAATGTCTGCGTCCATGTTATTGCATTCTAGTATAGCACATGTGGTAGCTAAGAACATGAGGTTTGGAATTAAGAAGGGCCTGGGTTCAAAATGCCTCTGTTATTTCCTAGGTGTGTGGCATGGGCAAAATTCTCTGAGCTCCAGCGTTCTCATCTATACAGTTGGATAACACTTCCTCTTTCTCAGACTCTGTACGATGGGGACCCCTACTATCGGTCCCACTGCATCTCTTTCGACTCATTTCTTGCTCAGACCATTCCAGCCACCACTGGCTTTGTATTCCTTGAAAATGTCAAGCATGCTCATGTCTCAGGCTTTTATATCCTCTCCCTTCTGCCCCAAATCCCTGTATAGTTCTTTCCTCCTTCAGGTCTCTGCTCGAATGCCATTATACAATAGTAAGGCCACCTCTGGCTATAGTATTTAAAACAGCAGAGCTCCCCCTACTCCCTGTCTCATTTTCCTGCTTGATTTTTCTCCATAGTACCGATTGCTCTATGATCTACTGAATATTTTTTAACTATATTACTTGTCTCCCTACTAGAATGTAAGCTCCAAGAAGGCAAAGAATTTGCCTCCTTTATCACTGTTGGTTCTCAATAAATGTTAGAGGAGCAAGACCGCTCTGATAATTAAGGGAGCTACTGCTTATGAAGCTCTTCACACTCACTGTCTAAGACGGAAATCGGCTAGCAGATTTTGTTTGGTTTGAACTGTATTTTTTTCCCCAGATTTGTTTTGTTTTTATTACGTATTTATTTATTTATTTATTTTAGAGACAGAGAGAGAGTGTTTGGGGTGGGGAGGAGGAGCAGAGGGAAAGGAGGGAGAGGGACAAGCAGACTCTGCCCTGAGCGTGGAGCCTGACCTGGGGCTCGGACTCACGACCCCGAGATCATGACCTGAGCTGAAATCAAGAGTCAGGCACTTTGATTGAGACATCCAGGTGCCCCTGAACTGTATTTTTTTTTTTTAATTTGGGGCTAAAACATTAGAAAAGTCAAGACATTTCCTACAATACAATCTAGATTCCAGATATCTCTCTTCTAAAAAATCAGAGGACCAGGGGCACCTGGGTGGCTCAGTCGTTGAGTGTCTGCCTTCGGCTCAGGTCGTGATCCCAGAGTTCTGGGATCGAGCCCCGCATCGGGCTCCCTGCTCAGCGGGAAGCTGCTTCTCCCTCTCCCACTCCCCCTGCTTGTGTTCCCTCTCTTGCTGCCTCTCTGTCAAATAAATAAATAAAATCTTAAAAAAAAAATCAGAGGAACTGCAATAATGGGCCAGCATTCGTGCATGGTCACAACGGGCTGGGGCTGAGACAGAGGCTGCCCTTGTAAGTCGGCCATGGACCTCCTGCAGTGCACTTAACGACCCCCATGCTTCTGACATTACCTGTCTGGTTATTGCTGGCACCTGAAGTTTCAACCCCAGATGTAGAATTTCTCTGGAGAAGCATTAACAATAAAGATTTAATTCATGTGACTAAATGAGTTTAAAATGAAAATATATAAACTTAGATGACCTCATAACGTTAGGGGAAAGAGCAAAATAAAAATTGTTGTGTGCAGTATGATCACATCTTTGCTTTAAAAGAAAACAAAAGGAAATAAATTTGCATAGGAAAAAGAATGGAATATACCAAAGTGTTAATAATGATGGTCAACTCTGCATTTGGGGATTATGGGTGCTTTGTGTTTTCTTACAATCAAAAGAATAAATAAATAAATCATCCCCCAGATTTAGGGTATGAAAACTATATCTCAATAAAGTGGTGGAAGGAAGGAAGGAAGGAAGAGAAGGAGGCAGGAAGAGAGGAAGGAAGGGAGCCACCTAGAGAAATGGTCCACTTGGCACCTTCCTTCAGAAATTGATTTCCATGTCCCCATTCTCAGTGGTTCTGTTTTGTCTACAACGAAAAGAGGGTGCAAAGCTGATCCTCACATTTTATAATCCTTTATATGCTTCTGGATCTTATTATAATGCCCTTGTTCCTTCCTTATATATGCTCACAGTTCAGGCTCACTGGGGGCTTAGTAAAGTTATACATCCCTTCAAATGAGAACAGGGGAGAGAGGAAAAACACTTACCAAAGTCAAAGCTAAAACTGATTAGTTACGATACTAATAACATCTTATTTTTCTGATTTTTAGTGATATTTATCGATGGTTTTCCTTCCTTTCCACAGCCCAAGATGATCCTCTGTTTCTTCCTGGGAACAGTGTGGCTGAGTGGAAGGGAAGACTCGGGAGACTCGGAGCCCTGCCTTGGCTCTGCTGGACTGCCTCACTGGAGCAAGCTACTTACTCTTTAGGCCTTAGTTTCTTCATCTGTAGAATGGAGATAACCATCAAGGGTCTACTTGAGAGCAAGAAGGCCAGATCCAGGATCCTGTGATTCCCAAGGCCCTTTTAAGTTGTGGAGCCACAGAATGGACTAACTTCCAGTGCTGAGAACAAGAATGGTTTCTCCAGGGGTCTGTAGCCTGCAGTATAGGATTTAACGTATCCAAAACTTAACTAATAGACGACCTCAACTATCTAAATGCCAATAAGTCTCAAAGTATGCAAAACAGATGTCACAAAGTTCACACACACTGAGCTCATGTGGGCAACTTACAGGCTTCCGAGATAAGCTCTGATTAGACTCACAGGTTTAATACACTTGGTCATCTATTTTCTAAGTGCAGTATGGACCAGACACAGTAAACTGGGGGAGGAAAAGGAACTATAATAGGCAGGTGCAAGGACAGCAGTGAGAAAGTAGGCATTCACAGCATGATAGGAACACAAAAGCGGGAAAAAATATTTTAAATGCAATCTGGATGCATTTAGGGTACACTTCAACAAACTCTAAAGGCAATGGTGTTTCCCAGCATAATAAATACTTTATATTCATTAAGATGATACTTAGGTGCCAAGATAAATTATATTTAAGAATGCAGGGAAAGGTATTATATGTATATTTAAATATATTTTGAAAAGATTTCAATGTAAATTATATTCAAAACAAAACAAATTGTTACCCAAACTTTAATTATAAAGCAGTAGGCTATGAAACTATAAAACTCTTCTGAGATTTTCTATATTTACTGTCTCTAAGTCATTTATTTATCATTTCTTATACACTGTGCACTGCCTCCTGGTGTTGGTTATGTGTTTTTAAGCTACCTTCCTGTACACTCTTCATCTCATCTAAGTCCTCATAACAGTCCTATTGGATAAATATTGTTGTTCTCTTTTTACTTGCAGACCACAGGGAGGTTAAGTCACTTCCCCAGTTACATAACTAGAGAGAGCATGTTCAGGCTTTGAACCAATGGGTCTGCCTGAATCCAAAGCATGTGCTTTTAAGCATCTCACAACTTATCAATGGTCTGATTATGATACATGGTCTGTTTGTCCCATCACCACCAACACACCGAGTCTTGACAATAAGGGCTTGGGAAGCCTGGTAAAGCATCTGCATTTGGCTCAGGTCATGATCCCAGGGTCCTGGGATCGAGCCCTGCGTCGGGCTCCCCACTCCGGGAGCCTGCTTCTCCCTCTCTCTCTGCCTGTCGCTCCCCCTGCTCATGATCTCTCTCTCTCTGTCAAATGGATAAATAAAATCTTTAAAAAAAAAACCAAACTTAGAGAGAGAGAGTAAGGACTTGACTTTATTTGCTTTTCTATGCCACAGGGACTGGTACATAGTGGCACTCCAAAAATGTCCAACGGATTTTATCTTTAGGTCTCCCTATGTAGATTCCAAACCTTATAGGCAATGTAGTGTATCCCAGTGTTTTTCCAAGTATGAGTCATGGATCATCTGTATCCCAGGCCTACAGAATCCGAATCCGAATCCTCAGGGTCAGGGTATGTGAACCTGTGTTTAAACAAACAGCTCGGGTGACTCTTAAAGTTTGAGAACTATTGACCTAGTGGTTGAAAGAACATTCTTTGGAGTTAGTCAATCCCAGCTCCACTACTTCCTAGCTGAACGATCTGGGGCAAGTTAGTTATTTCAATTCTTTGAGCTTCAATTCCATTATCTTTAAATGGGGATAACATAGAGTACCTGGGTGGCTCAGTCAGTTAAGCATCTGCCTTTGGCTCAGGTCATGATCCTGGAGTCTCAGGATTGAATCCTGCATCAGGCTTCTTGCTCAACTGGGAGTCTGCTTCTCCCTCTGAACTTCCCCCCCTCATGCTTTTTCTCGCTCACTCTCTCTCTAAAATAAATAAATAAAATCTTTTTTAAAAATGGGGATAACATAAACACCTACTCACAGGGTTTTTGAGGGATAAAGTTCATTCATTCACCAGGAATTATGGAGCATCTACTGTGTGCCAGATATTGTTTTTTAGCTGTTTAGGGAACAAACAGACGAACTCCTTGCCCTCATGAAGCCTACCTCAAATTAGAGAAGACAGACAACAAATGATAAACACAACAAACAGATATAGTATATATTAAGTTAGCGATACCTATAATGGAAAAAAGTAGAGTAGAGCAGATAAAATAGGGAGTGTAACGTGGCAGTGGTGGTACAAGTTTATTCCAGTTCCTTTTTTTTTAAAATAATTTCTATGTCCATGGGGTGCCTGGGTGGCTCAGTCGCTAAGCGTCTGCCTTTGGCTCAGGGCATGATCCCAGGGTCCTGGGATTGAGCCCCACATCAGGCTCCTCCGCTGGGAGCCTGCCTCTTCCTCTCCCACTCCCCCTGCTTGTGTTCCATCTCCCGCCAGCTGTCTCTGTCAAATAAATAAATAAAATCCTTAAAAAATTTTTTCTATGTCCAACGTGGGGCTTGAACTCATAATCTCAAGATCAAGAATCACATGTTCTATTGACTGAGCCAGCCAGCTGCCCCTTCAATTTTACAGAGAATAATCTAGGTAGGTTTCATGGAGAAGGTAAGACCTAGACAAAGATTTGAAGGGGTTCAGAAGTAACCTAGGCAGACACCTAAGGGAAGAAGGGAAGAACATTCCAAGCAGAGGAAAGAGCCACTACAGAGGCCTCTTAAGGAAGGTGCATGTCTATTGGGAAAGAGGAACAGCACAGAAGCCAGTGTAGCTGCAGCCAAGAGAACGAGGGAGAGAGGAATAAGAGATGTGATTAGACAAATACCTGGGGCCAGTTCATGTATTGGCGTTTAGGCTACAAGTAGAGATTAAACAAGACAGTCATGTTAAACGTTTAGAACAATATATAGCACATAATAAACATTTTTTAAAAAGATTTATTTATTTATTTTAGAGAGAGAGAGAACACACACACACACACACACACACACTCACAGTGGGGGGAGGGGCGGAGGGAGAGAATTTTCAAGCAGACTCCCTGCTGAGCAGGCAGCCCGACTCAGGGCACGATCTCATGACTCATGAGATTGTGACCTGAGCTGAAACCAAGAGTCGGACACTTAACCGACTGAGCCACCCAGGCGCCCCTAGCACATAGTAAACATTTAACAGATGGTATCCACATCTGTATTTACATCAATATCTTCTGGTCCCTAAGCAGAGCTAGTCTGGAAGGTCAGGCTACAGGGACTATAGCACGTTTTATGTACTTTGGTGGGGTTATAGAGTCCGTCAACATTTCCCAAAGTATGAAAATCAAATAGATCAAAGGTGATCCCCAGCAGCGAGTAGAGTTGGTTAATTCTCTGCAGGTGTGCAGAAAACTGAACTAACAGAGACACACAAAGTCAACACAGCATTAGTAAAAGATGGAAAGAGTGGGGTGTGGATGGGGTGGGCTTGGCTAAAGGCTGAAACCAACAGAGGAGTCATTAGCAACGTAAGAGAAAAAGTAGTGGAGCGTGGAAGCATCACCTACAGCAGTTGAAACATCTGCTAATATCAACGAGACCACAAAGTCATGAGAATAATGACTACAAACTGCTGGGGAGTAAGCCAGGGAGCCCAGCAACATGAATACACTTGTATGGGGGGAGAAGACAAATTAAGAGATTCAGGCAAAACTATCCCCTTTCGTGGTGGAGGTTCTTTAATCTTTAATCTCTCTCTCTTGACACTAGGCACTGATCTTGCCCCAACAAGACAAAGGATAACTTCTGAGGAGCTAATACTTCTTGTTTGGGCGATGGACCTCTGAGGAGATGAGCGCCATGTGCCTGTCAGACTAAAAGGACGACTCTTCTCAGTCATCTTGTCTCATAACTGGGCAGGTCAGATCTAAGACACACCTACCCAAACTCCATGGCTCTCCTAACAAAAAGAACTGCAGGGCTCTGGAGCTATGCAAAAGAATGCGGTCTCTTTGGGACCTGGAGGCAAGCAAGAATGTAAGGAAGGCTGGATCAAGATACCCAGACGGGGCTTTAAATTGCTTTAAATTGTTGGGCCAGGGACACCTGGGTGGCTCAGTTGGGCAAGCATCTGCCTTCAGCTCAGGTCATGATCCCAGGGTCCTGGGATCGAGCCCCACATCATATCAGGCTCCTCGCTCAGCAGGGAGCCTGCTTCTCCCTCTGTCTGTTGCTCCCCCTGCTTGTGCTCTCTCTCTCTCTCTGACAAATAAATAAATAAAATCTACCCTACAGAAAGCGACACCAGGCACTGTCCAGTGGAAATCTGGAAGTGGGCATCCTTTGCGGCCTCCATTATGCCAGCTTGGCAAGGAAGAGTGTAGTATTTGGTCTCCATGACCCTGACTTAACCGACTCAAGAGGGAACAGTTTCCTCTGAGTCAGAAGAAATGAAGAGTGACTCAATTTATGTGATCTTTGACTCAATACATTCAATTTATAATTAAAAACATTATCAAAACCAGTATGAGAAACCTTGTATTTTTATTTCATTCCTCAAACCATTTGTCTATCTGCCTCTACCATCTTCTGAGAACAACCACATATTTGGGGAGATTTTTTTTTTTAAGATTTTATTTATTCATTCGACAGAGAGAGAGAGCACATAAGCAGGGGGAGCAGCAGGCAGAGGGAGAGGGAGAAACAGACTCCTTGCTGAGCAAGGAGCCCGATGTGGGACTCGATCCCAGGATCCTGGGATCTTGACCTGAGCCGAAGGCAGACGCTTCACTGACTGAGCCACCCAAGCGCCCGAGTTGGGGAGTTCTTAATGGCTCCATTCTTACCTATCTATTGGCTAATAAATATTAAGTGCCAACTGTATTCCAAGGGCTATGCTAGGTTCTGTGGGAAGAGCAACGGATGAGATAGACAAAAATCCCAATTTTCAGGGAACTTACATTCTAGTATGTGTGTGTGGGTGGAGAGGTAGACAGTGAACAAGGAGATGAATAAAATACTTGCAGAAAGTGATCAGGGCAATGACATGCGCAACACAGGGGTGGTGTGACACGGAGTGACTGAGGGTGGGACGTTAGACAGGGTGGTAAAGGATAACCTCTTTCGGAAGCCGCCAGTTGAGCTGAGACCTCACCGGAGGAGAAGGAGTCAGACATGCATGGCATCCAGCAAATGCAGACAGGACCCAGCAGCTAGTGTTTTGCTTGCCACTTGCCTAGTCTGCACACAAATGCTGTTTCTCTGTCACTGGCATGTTACGATCTGCGAAAGAAATTGCTCTCTGAGGCCGGGGAAAGGAATAATAAATATTGAATGAAATGGAATTTCAAGGCGCGCCGATGACTGGACACACATACTGGCACTGGCGGGGCGGGGAGCAGAGGCAGGTACTCTGATCCCAGAGTGGATATAAGGGAGGGGCTGCAGAAACTGCTGGCCAGCAGCACCCCCTGCCCACGTCACCACATCTCACTACTACCGTTAATGGGCCGAGCAGTCCGTGTGAATGACCGCAGGACGTCCAAATCGCAGTGAGGTTTCACACAACATCATTTCAAGTCAGCAACTGACAGGATTTAGCACTCTGTGTCTGGCAGCAACCAGCAGTGAAACAGAGAGAATTCCACTGGATTATCCAAAGCATCTGACCCGCAAATGAGGAGTGAGGAGAACATTTTTTAAAAACAACTCCTGAATGGTGCAGTGAGCCAATTCGACATTGAACAGAGACACACAAATATCCAGCCACCTCTGAGGCAAAAGGTCAATTTCTTGAGCTCGCCCCTGTTCTTCAGAATCCAAGTTCTTGATCTATGCTCAGTGCCTCATTTCCCTAGCCAAAGGGGTAGATGTGAAGTAGAGATGGGCCGGATGGGCTGCTCAACGGCAACGCTCTGTGTCTGACTCCAGAGGAACATTACAGCTGGAGGGGAGGACAGCAAGGTCAGTGCAGGAGGAAGAGCGTGCCGTCAGAAACGCAGGCCAGGACTCCTATAGATAAAGTTCTGATGGGCTGGTTTTCAGCTGAAGAAGCTGATATTTGCAGCCAGAGCTGCAAAGCCCACCTCAGACCCCAGGTTTGCGACGAGGGGACAGAAAGCAGGAAAGAAGCATATTTCCATGTAACAAGAAATGGACAGTATTCAACTGCCCCCGCCTTGCGGATTTCTGAACTTTCTCTTTCTAATTCTCCTGTCCAAGCCCCGAGACCCCCCACGCCTCATCCTTCTCTCTTCCAAGCCCTTCTCACACAGCTGTTAGGTAAGATTTACTAGATGGAATGTGTTTGCAAAATCTGTTTTGTTCATTGGAACATGTTTATCTAGAAAGAAAGAAAAAAACCTGTCCCTCCTCACTATTTACTTTTTGGTGACTGCCTTCTGGGATTTGGAACTGGATAAACAGATGGACTTCGTGGAAGGATTCAGGCGGAACGCCAGGACATGTATATAGATCTTGGTCTCAGTATATATATGGCAAATAGGCCTCACCACACAGCTGTGCTGGTTGTGGAGGGAAGTGAGGGGACAGTAATTTCTGGATGAGAGGACTCCCATTGCTCCAAGGTGTACCTCCTTGGGGAAATTTTGGGCTGAGGGATGCCAGATGGTTTCTAGAGTTCTAACCCCAGATATATGACCCCAATTTCATCTTCTGGCCTTTGGCTGTGGTGATTAAGAGGTTTGCCAGATTCAAAGCTATTGCTTATGATATGTACTGGATTTGTATGATATATATATATGGGCGCCCGTAATGCGCCAGGTGTTGCACTGTCTACAGTGATTAGTGAGCTTTGAGCACTTTGCAATATGCTGGCTGCCTCTCTGTTAAAGGCATGCCTACAAGGGGTGTGGTTGTGGGGTGTGTGTGTGTGTGTGTGTGCGTGTGTGTCTGCCCACAGAAGTTGTGGAAGGCCTGAAGTACAATATTTTCCAGGCCACAGGAAAAGTATAACTGCCAGAGGGAACAGGGGACAGAGATCACTCATGTGACAGCATGCTGCTGCTGAAAGGGGGTTGGGAAGGGTGGTAAAGAAGCAGTTTCCCTCCGAATTGTTTGACCTACTCCAATATAAATCTCTACTGCAGGGAGTAGTAGTGGAGGAAGTCTGTTTTTCATAATTCAATAAATTTCAATTCCAAGGTCTGAAGAAACTTCATTACATTTCAGGGGAGTCTTCTGGAGGGCCAAAAAAAAAAAAAAACAACAACCACAAAAAAAACTTCCTTCACTTCACAGAATAGGGTGCAGGTAGATGTTTTCTTCCTTCCTGGCAAAATTCCTTTAAACAGTCATGAAAATAAAAGATGACAGTGCTGCCCAAACAGAGAACTGGTGCCAAACAGAGCCAGCGAAAACAAAAACAAAACCCCCTAAAATCCCCAAGCCCCAAACAAAAAAACTCCCTGGGACACAGTGGACTGTGTTCATTAGCTTCAGGTAGCTCAAAGACGAGAACATTCAATAATTAGACTCTACCAGACCAAGGTGCTGTAGGTAATGGGACCTCAAAAAGACAGAACAAAAGATCCTGTTTCTAACAAAGGTTCTGCAGACCTCTATACTATGAGCAGTGAGCGTGAGGGATGCTGCCCAGGAAATGAAAGGACTCAATCGTTCCTCTTCAGTGAGCGGAGCCCAGAAGGAGTGTTCCAGGGCGCTCTCACAAACACTCTTTAATAATACCATCCAGAGCCTTTGATTCAAGGAACATGCTGAAGAATAAACAGCCTATTAATCTGAGTTTTCTGGTGTGCCTGAGTATACAAAGCAGCAATGAACTAACCCCTTGGCTCTCGCAAACACCCCGACTGCAACCATCCGCTGCTCCCCTGCGCAGCCCGGCTCCTCCTTTCCACTGCTGCATGCAGTCTGTCCCTGGAAAAGCCTCAGGGTCTGGGGGCCCTGATGGTTTTAACTAAGGATGCCCAGGCCAACCCAGGGTGCAAGGAACTGGAAACAGCACATCCTTGTTTGGCCATAGCGGCCTACCCATGTGACTTCAGGCTCGAATGAGAACTGTGTGGTGGTGTGACTGGGTGAGGAGACAAAGTCATCAGTCTGCCTCTTTCTGAGCCGAGTTGACAGCCCCAGGCCTGGGAAAGGAAGGCACGGTTTCAATTGCTTCCTAGTCTTGGTTACCTTGGTGGCAGGAAGGGCTCCTGCATGGGTGGGCTTTGGGTGCCATTCTGTGGAAACATTCCTGGGCGTTTTGCCTAAGTAAAAATTACCAAGTAAGGTCCCTGAGTTTTCAAGGAGGAAAGGAGAAGAAAGATAGTGGCTGTTTCAGGCTCAAATCCTTTCACTATGAGTTGTTCTTTAAATAAACAATCAGGTGTAACTTGTGTGATGACAACCATTTGGTGAAGCATCAGGTTCCCCTTCCACCCCCAGTGAAATCATAGACGAAGAAGCAGATAGTATGAACTTTAAGTAGGAAGCCAGAGTTCAGTGGCTGAAACTGTGACTGAGGCTGGGATCATAGGCTCAAACCAGCCACGAGAGCCAGGCAGCTTCTCTGTGCTGCAGTCACTGACCTCACACAAGGTGTGTGCTTAATCACAAAAGGAACTGGCCTGACAAGGTGGATAATTGGTATCATTGCTACCCAACACACACACACACACACACACACACACACACACACACACACACACACACTCAAAGCACATATCCCACTGACTCCAAATTTATATACAAAGGAAAACACATCTAGTGAAAGTTTCCTTGGAAAAATAATTTCAAAGAGGTTCTTTGATTCTTGAACAATTAATTTTTAAGTCCCCTGATTCTACTTTCAGAGAACGACTTTGTGTTTGGTCTCTTGAACTGGAGAAGAAAGGGCACACAAATTACAAAAGAGAAGGAACAGCACGAAAGCTCACACACTTGGCGGGAGTGAATCTGAGACAGCACAGAATGCAGTGGTTAAGAGCGTGGGCCCTGCAGTCAGGCGGATCGAGGCCGGTCACTTGCCACCTGTGTGATCTTAGACAGGTTACATAAAAGCAAGGAGCTTCAATTTCCTCACCAATGAAATGAATTCACTGTCACGGGATTAGTGTGAGGATTATACAACGTATCAGAAATGTTCGGTGCAGCCTGGGACGCATGGAGTGCTCAATGGATGATAACTGTACTTACTACTCTGAATCTTCTAAAAATAGGCACAGGAATCAAACATGGCTCTGTGAAGGACCTTACTGGCAGTTGGCACATGAGCTACACGAAATGGGAGTTTTCCCTCTCCTTACGAGGCTGGGCTTAGAAGGTCTCCAGATCTTTCCTCAGTGCACTAGCAACAAGAGTTTGAGTTTCACGGGGTGACTAATGAAAGGGCAATGAGAGATGGAATGCTAGGACTCTGGGGACCTCAGTTTGACTTGGGAGCTGCAGATTGACCTGGAGCCTTCCCCACCCACAGCCTGGTTTAGCAGATACAGCCTCCTTCCTCTAGGCTTCCACCTGTTGAGACAAACAGATGTAATCTGAACACAACAGGGGCCTTGCAAGCACAGATCTGGTGTCAGACAGCCTTTCTCTGCGGCATTCCTGGGGTTATAAAATGACACACATTCCAACAGGCTGAATCTAACCCTTCTTGCCCTGTAACTGGGGGCCTTAGGAAACCCCTTCTTGTGGTTAGAGCCATCAGTACCTCCCTCCAAGGCTGTGAGGTGGACTTCATTAATATTGATGAGCTGCAGCTCGTTAACCTCATTTGATGTTTATTTACAACCATTCTTCTCATATGCTAATGAGTGACACTGGGCTCTTCAGATAGAAAGGAGAGAACGGGACCCTCTCTGCCAGCATCTCCTTGGCAAACTCCTGTCCCTTGAAACAGAAGTTTGCACAGAGGGACTGATGCCAAATGGAGGGAATGCAGCAGAGAGGACAAAATGATGTGAAAAGAATGTCTGCAATGTGATGGGGGAGAGAGAAGCCCAGCTGCTGGGGCCACGGTGTGACTGAGGTTTGGTTACACCCACCCAGGGGGTAACAAAGAGAAGTTGAAGGGCGGGGATCTGAGGAACTATGAAAGGGGCAATATGTTAGATTTTGGAATTGGGGTGGGGGTGGAGATTAGTGGGCCCATTGGGTGTCAGTGGGCTTGAAGGCCTCTCTCTAACTTATTTTTCTTCTATGATCTTAAGGAATCAATGAACAGAGAATTGGGGTAGATTTCTGTAAGGCAGTTAAATGCCACGGCAACTAATGCTTAGCAATGCTTGGCTTGGACAAAGAGTATGCCCATTGTCCAGAGCGTCACTGGGAAATGGGTAAGCAGGGAGAAATAATCACTGTTTCTTTTCCCCGTAAGTCATGGTTGTGTCTATTAAAGAACAGGATGATTAAGCAAAGAAGAGTCAGAGGCTGGGGGAAAATACATATTTTTTAAGTATGGCCATTTTAGGGCTGCTGAGCCTAATGGGACACAGGATCTCTTCCAAATTTCACGGTACATAGCAAGTCAATTTTGGGTTGTCCCATCCATTCAAAAGCTATGAAAAGACTATATGACATATGAGGGGATGGAGGGGAAAATATTTCAGAGATATAATTGCTTCTTAATATCAGCAGCAACATCAAACTTAAAATTTCTTAAATACTGAAATGCGAATTCCCATTGTATTGCTTATCTTCACGGCTTTGCACTTTACATTACTGTTTAGACAATTATTTCCTTCCTGCCTGTGGGGTCCACACCCTCTCCTTTCTCCCAATCTGGATTTTTCGGTGAAGTACTTTGAAGATCATTCCTACCCTTGATGTGCCTTTCTGTAAGGCTAAAGAAGCAGGAGAAAAAAGGAATCTCTTACCCTAAAGATTTAACCACATTTATTTAAGTACAAAGTATTGGTTCTAACAGGTAGATTTTATGTTTGAGTTGTTTGTCTGAGATCATTATCCCTTAGGGTATAAATTTCATCTCTTTCAAGTTTTGTATGAACTTGGATGCTGTGGGACTGAAGGAATCAATAGCAATCTGCATTCAACCTGGCAATCTGCAGCTCACCTATGTTTAGGGACAAACATGTCTGGAAGAGTAATTGACTATAGCAGTGTTTCTCAACCCTTTTTCCTCCATTTTGTGCCCTCTCCCTCTTCCTTCCCCCCCCGCCCCGCTGCCTTCATAGATATTTTTCCCAACTGTCCACCCCTCATGAAATTTCCTCTCAAAATATTTGCCCCCCCTTGGGGGCAATACTGTTACCATTGAAAATGCATGTTCTGGAGACTTTTTAGAAGTATATCATCTGACTTAGTGTGTCTGGGTTTGAACCTAACATTCTCCCAAAATGAACCATCAAACACAATTACACCTCTGTTCTGATTTTGAAAAAAGAAAGAAAGAAAAAAGGACATTTTTGTGCCCATCTAGTGATAGTTCTTCCACAGAAGAGATCAAAATCCTTTTTTTTCACACTGGACCTGATCTATCCACAGAATAAATGGCTTACTTTTTGGCAGTAGATTAGCTTTTTACAATAGTTCTATTTGAGTGCGGGAAGTGGTAATAGATTGTCAGGTCCCTTGGGGACCCCCAAATAGTTCACTCTCCTAAAACTCAACAATATATTCCCTTGTAAGAGTAGAATTAAGTTCATTATCTCATTAAATTTCTCCCGAACTCCAGAGGAAGATAGTGACTGGCATCACTATTCCCCTTTTACAAGCAAAGAAATGATGACATGAGCAATTAAGTAGTTTAATTTAGGTCACAGGGGCTGAAGTTTCTTCATATAAATATCTGAGCTGTCATACAAGGTTACTCTGAGGATTTCTAGACCCTATGTCTTCTGGTTCCCCACTTCCTAGGATCATGGCGTTGTGCTAGGGAAATGATTATAAAAGCTGTTCTGCCTCTGCCAGCCACTTTTCTCCATCTGACAGCAGAAAAGCAGAAGAAGGCGTAAACAGGTAAGAACTGGGAGAAATGAAGTGACCTCAGGCTACTGTCCTAAAGGTTTTGTTTCACAAGTAAATGGCTTACGCAGCATAGAACACCGCACAGGGAGGCACACAAGGTTTTTCTTTTCTAAGATGAATACCACCATCTTTACAGGGTTCAAATGAGATGTACTAAACCATGATGCACTCAGAAGATGCAAAGACCCAAGTCAAGACCTACTACAAGTAGTCTTCAAGTAACATGAGAAACTCACATTTTATTTAACATCACGGAAACTGACCACGTCTTAGAACTATCTATACTTAAAACTCACCATAAGTGAGTGGGAATTAGCGGCTGGCAAACCAAATAAAAAATACTATCTACAGAGCTCTCCTCTGTAAACTGGCTTCAGGATCATTTAATTCTCCCAATTAAATCAGTGTTAAAATTCCCTCAGAACAAAATAAACTTATTTGTTCTAAAGAGTAAGAGAATTCAAGAGATGACTTGTCTATCTCATGCCTTCAAGTAGATCTGTACATAATCTATTCCTCATAAACAGACTCTATTCTACTAAAAACGAAACAAAGAACTTCAGAGAAGGGTATTCTGCAATAGTACTTAGGAACTCAGCCTGACATTAAATAACATCATCTCTAATAAATTTACCCTCATGTGTGACCTCAGTCCTTCACACTGCAGATAGAAGTTAGTTTCCTTTTTGTTTGAAGAGATGGAGATGAGCTAATTAAGGGTTAAAGGCTTTAAACTTTAATTCAGAATGCTCAGAGCCAAAAGATACACCCTAGATCTACGCAAACACATTAAGGCAAAGATCAAAGTATATGCATTTAGTTCAACTAGCTTCTGATACAGAAATGTTATGCTAGCGTTTCTGTTGCTATAAGCCAGAACAAATTTCCTTGAGAAAAGGCAAAAAACAAAAAACAAAAACCCAAACAAACAACACTTCACAGTTTGTCTCAAAGAAAATGAAGCTTGGTCTAAAACAGAAACTAGAAGATACAGGTATGAAATCAAAAGATTGACACCTGTGTTACAGAAGAGGCATTTTTTTTTTAAAGATTTTATTTATTTGACAGAGAGAGAGAGAGCCAGTGAGAGAGGGAACACAAGCAGGGGGAGTGGGAGAGGAAGAAGCAGGCTCCCAGCGGAGAAGCCTGATGTGGGGCTTGATCCCACACCCTGAGCCGAAGGCAGACGCTTAACGACTGAGCCACCCAGGCGCCCCCAGAAGAGGCATTTAAATTTAGAAAAGCCATTTCCTACTGGATGCCATAAATCAGGAACAAAGCGGGGGGCGGAGCAAGTCCTTTAGAGTCTTGGACATCACAGCAAGGGAACTAAACCGAAAATCCTCCAGCCTGGACTAGGTGAGCGGAGAAAGAGAGCCCCACCCAAACCAGCCTTCACATTGGTTGCAGCAGCTGTCAATGAACTGGAAAGGGCAGTGAGCAGAAATGAGTATGACCATGCTCCAATCTTGATTTGTGAATGTCAGCAGCGTTTGTCTATCTTGTTCTACCAACATAGAAACAATCCTAGTTAAAGAAACAATCCTAGATTCAGGAAAAGGCTAATCTTTTTCATTGGCAGGTGACCAAAGAAAACACATTCTCCAATGAGCAGGATAAAGCAATAAAAACAAGACTGTACTTATCAAACATTTTTATCTGAAGTGCTCAAAACATTTGCCAATATTATACCCAGTTCCCACTTCCTTCACCACGTTCCCCCCAGCTGTGGGAGGAAAAACCACCTTTTGGAGGAAGGATGTCTCCTCTGCACATTGATGCAAGTCTGAATACAACTTTAGGAAAAGAACCTCCCAAAGAGGGTGTGGGTGGGGATTCTCCAGGGAGCCAGATCCTCCAAGCACCCCGGTAAGAGCTTTGCTCCACCACTTCAAAGGCAGTGTGGTGAAGCTTCTCTTGGCAGCCATAGATGCTGCCAGGAAGAGCAATTCTTCATTTGGGCCAGGGTCCAAAAGGGAGAATTCAGAAGGAAGAGTAAAAAGGCATTTTCCCATCCAGATGTAAGGAAGGAAGCCGACCCACTGACTCAGTAATCCTTTTTTCTAGAGATGGTATTATTATCCTGGTTTTATGCTTAATGAACAGTAGTGTGGAAAGCTGCTTAAGATAATTTGCTCGAAGTTACAAAGTAGGTCTGTGACAAAGAGCAGGATAGACTCCAGGGGTCAACTTCAAACAGTGATAGATGTAGGTTATCAGAAGAGCCCTTAGAGGTTTGAAAACTAAAAGTGAGAACACTTTTTTTTTTCTTTTAATAGAGAACAGGAATAGGTAGGAAGATCTATTAGACCAATATACACAGTACAGTAGTCCAACCTCAGGGGAACAGATACAAAAGCAATATTACAATGCAAGGTTTAAGTAAGCAACAGGTAGTACTATTCGTTCCATAGTTTTGCACAAAACACATAATTAGGTGCTGTCATACTATATTACTGATGGGTCAGACATACTGTCAGTCAGTGAAAGTGGTGCTTATGTTACAGATAGTTGGCCTTTAAAGCTCGAGAAATATGGTTAAAATAAACAAAACAATCATTTCCTTTGCTCCAGATTGCAAGTGGTGGGTCTTTCCTGGGCACAGACATCTGAAGTCCTACTCTAGACAGGATGCAGAGACTTTTTCCCCAGAGTAATATGCTGGGCACTGAAGTTTCTTGCTTCATTGGGACATCTAGGAGAAGCCAAAAAGAGCCTCATTTAGGTATTAAATTCTTGAGGATAAGATGATTTGAAATGTCAAATTTGCAATGGCTTGAAGTAGATGCCTTTTATAAAAATTCACTAGAAAGTCCTAATTCCTCTTTAACTTTGGAACCATTTTAATTGTAATCTTATTTTTTTTCTGCTGGGCCTTGATACTGCAGAAAAAGCTTAGAATAATATAACTGAGAGGGGATTTTCAAAAAGATTCTTTTTCATTTTTTGAGAAAATCAGATTGAATATCAACTAATCAGTAACCATTTTGAATGAACAGACTTTATAATAAACACATAGGTCAGGATAAAAATAATTAGGATAAAAGGAATCTCCACAATTCCATGAAACCAGTTTATAAATTGCTTGAGATAAATCTAGTAAAACTGAATGTGACCTTGGCTTGTCATAGCAAGGCACCCAATTAATGTTTGCTTCCCTTCACCCAGACTCATGCCTCCAGGCAAGAAAGCAATTAAACTTTCCTTAAAAATCCATTATCTGTCCAATTTTATGAGGCACCTAGGATAGGCAAATTCATAGAAACAGAAAGCAGAATAGAAGTTACCAGGGCTAGGGGTGGGGTAGGGAGAAATGGGGAGTTATTGTTTAATAGGTACAGAGTTTCAGTTTGGGATGATGAAGACCTTCTGGAAATGGATAGTGGTGATGGTTGCACAATATTATGAATGTACTTAATGCCACTGAGTTGTACATTTATCAGTGATTAAAACGATAAATTTATTATGTATATTTTACCCCAGTTTAAAAAAAGATCTGTCTTGTTTTAAAAAATATCCAGATAAAGGGCTCTCCAATCATTCCTTTATAATAACATGGTCTAGAATGTTCTCCAAATTAATCTGTTCATCAGAATCACTTGAGGTGCTTATTAAAGTTATAGACACCCCAGACTGGCTATTTGGGAACTACTGGGTCCTAAGGTAGGCTCATGAAAACATGGTTGGATGCTGTCTGTGCTGGGGTACAGTGTTGCCAATTCAAGAAGCTTACTAACCCTTAGACTTCTTCCCCTGTCTGTGTTTTCTTTTGTTTTTTCAATTTTTTTATTGTGGTAAAATACATAAAACAAAAAATTTACCATCTAAACCATTTTTTTAAAAAGATTTTATTTACTTATTTGAGAGAGAGAGAGTATGAGTGGGAGGGGGGCGGAGGGGCAGAGGGAGAGGGACAAGCAGACTCACCCACTGAGCAGGAAGCCTGATGTGGGGCTAAATCCCAGGACCTTGGGATCATGACCTGAGCCAAAGGCAGACGTTTAACTGACCGAGCCACCGAGGCACCACCATCTTAATCATTTTCAAGTATACAATTCAGTGGTATTAAGTACATTCACCCTGTCACGCAACCTTCACCACCATCCAACTCCACAGCTTTTTTCATCTTGCCAAACTGAAACTCTATACCCATTAAACAATAACCTCCCATTCCCACCTTGGCCCTGGCGACCACCATTCTACTTGCTGTCTTTATGATTATGACTTTCTATTCAAATACTTCATGTAAGTGGAATTATATAGTATTTGTCTTTTTGAGACTGGCTTATTTCACTCAGCAGGATGTCCTCAGGGTTCATCCATGTTGTAGCATATGTCAGAATTTCTTTTGTTTTTAAGGCTGAATAAAATCCCATCTTATGTATATACCACATTTTGCTTATTCACTGATCCACTGATAGACACTTGGGTTACTTCCATGTTTTAGCTACTGCGAATAATGCTGCTATGAACATGGGTGTGCAGATATCTCTTTGAGACCCTGCTTTCAGTTGTTTTGAACATATACCCAGAGGTGGAACTGCTGACTTATTATCTGATAATTCTACTATCAATCTTCTGAGGAACCACCATACCCTCTCCATCGTATCTGTACGATTTTACAATCCCAACAGTGCCAGGGTTCCAGTTTATCCACATCCTTGCCGGCACTTGTTACGGTCTGCTGTTGTTGTTGTTAATAGTAGCCAACCTAATGGGTTTGAGGTGGTATCTCATTGGTTTGGGTTTCCATTTCCCTAATGATCAGCGATGTTGAGCATCTTTTCATTGCATCCTTTCATTTCATTCATGGCTGACTGCTGATTTGTAGATGTTCTTAGGAGAAACGTCTGTTCAAGTCCTTTGCCCATTTTTTAACTGGATTGTTTGGGTTTTTTTGTGTTGTTGAGGTCCTTGTGTTTTAATAGTAGCCAGGTTTAATTTACTTAGAAAAGGGTCTGGTTTGAACTTCCGATATAGAAGTCATTTTTGAGAGATAGCATGTTACTGTTCAATTACAGTTCAACAATTATTAAGAGTCCTTTCAGTACCAGACATTGGGCTAGACATTAGGATTACAGAATTCAATAAGGCGTGGTCTCTGTGCTCAAAGAACTTCAAGTCTAATGCAGAAGACAAACAACTGATTTCAAAACATGTTGATAGTGTAGGGGCGCCTGGGTGGCGCAGTCATTGGGCGTCTGCCTTCGGCTCAGGGCGTGATCCCGGCGTTCTGGGATCGAGTCCCACATCAGGCTCCTCCGCTGGGAGCCTGCTTCTTCCCCTCTAACTCCCCTGATTGTGTTCCCTCTCTCGCCGGCTGTCTCTCTCTGTCAAATAAATAAATAAAATCTTAAAAAAACCATGTTGATAGTGTAATGACAGGGAGCTTAGAACATACAGGACAAGGTTTAGCCCACTGAATCCCTGAAGGAAGGGATTCCAGAGAAGGTGCTACCTGCAATGATCACTGGAGTGGGGGTTTAGCCAGGTGAAAAGATGGGGTGGTAGTGCTAGAGGCAAAGCCTAGACAAAGGCATCCCAATGGGAAACAACACGTGAGATGAGGGGAACTACCAGAACTTGAGTTCAGTAAAACTGAAGGGTAGGTTTCAAGGCAAGGGGTTGCTGGAAATGAGGCTGAAGAGGGAGGCAGAAATCAGGTCACAGAAAGCCTTATGTGCTTCATTCTAGGATGGTTTTATTTTTTTTTTAATGATTTTTTTAATTATATTATGTTAGTCACCATACTCTAGGATGGTTTTAAGTAAAAGAAGAATAGCGACACAGTTAGATTTTCTTCATATGTAAATCACTTGACTCCAAAGGGAGCAAAATGGATGGGAGAGACTGTAAAGGTTCAAGTAAGACCTGGGGTAATGATAGGGGGAATCAAAGGGATAGGTCAGGGATCCAAGAACTATTCTGAAGGTAGGATTACTGGGACTTTTTAGCTGACTACATGTGAAGGGGGAGAGGAAAGGAGGAGTCTAGAATAATAAGAGTATAATTCTGGGAACTGATATGGGGAACCCAAGAGAAGAAGCAGATCCAACGGTGGGGGTGAGGAGTTCTGTTTCTGACATGTTGAAATGAGGTAACTGTCAGACACACAAGTAGAGATGTATGAGGCTGATAAATCCTGGATGTATGGGACTGGTGCTGAGGAGGCGTTCAGGGCTAGAAATATAGACTTAGGAGTCATTTGCCTAAGATGGTGGGAAAAGTCAAAAGAGACAAGACTGCCCAGGAACTATGTGTAGTGAGAAAAGTAATTAGCGAAGTGTGGAATCTTGGGAAGTTCCAAGATTTAAGCTGAGGAACGAGGGACAATGGGAAGGACTGGTCAGAGAAGGAGGAAAGAAGAGGTAGTGGCAAGGGTATAACTTTGAAGCCAAACAGGATCAGTTTTAGAATTTCTTCTCCACTACTTCTTGTATGTCCTTGAACAAATTAGTTGTGAGCCTCAGTTTTCCTGTCTGTTATATAGGGAAAATACAGTAGTCCTCCCTTATTTGCATGGGATACATTCCAGGACCCCCAGTGGATGCCTGAAACTGGGGGTACTACTGAACTCCATATATGGTTTTTCCTATACATGCATATCTATGGTAAAGTTTAATTTATAAATCAGGACAGTAAGAGATCAACAATAATTAATAATAAAATGGAACAATTATGACAATAAACTGTAACAAAAGTTATGTGAATGTGGTCTCTCTCAAAGTATCTTATTATACTACAGTCACCCTTCTTTTTGTCAGGATGTGAAATGAGAAAATGCCTACACGGCAAGATGATAAAATGCAGTGCAGGGAGGAGAACGACAGGGCAGTGATACAGTGTCGGGCTACTACTGACCTTCTGACCACCTGTTAGGAAGAGGATCCTCTGCTTCTGGGTCCCTGTGGATTGTGGGCAACTGAAACTGTGGAAAGCAAAACCGCACCTAAGGGGGCACTACTGTACGCTTTGCACACTGCGATGAGGGTTAAGTGTGATATCGTATGAACTATAACTTTCACAAGTGCCTTTCACAATGACTACCTCACTGTAGGCACGCAGTAGATGTTATTTCCTTTTTTTGTTAGTCTGGCCTTTTTATGTTCCTTTCCCTGTAAGTAACAGGAAGTAGGGTATCCTTAGTTGTTATGTAGTTTTGAGCTTAACCAAGGGTCAAATTGGAGACAGCTTGGTCTCTGCCAATCTACAGTTACTCTAAACTGAAGCCACAAAGATGCAAAAACTTCAGGTTTGTAATAGTACTCTCCACGTCCATATAATACTGCCCTTCTTGTGTGTTATTTCTGTTTTTCCAGGACCTGAGTCCTTGGGAGCTGCTCTGCAATGAAAAAAGTGAGCAAATAATAACATATTTGAAATGAGCCAGGAGGAACTCATAGGTGTTAGAGGGGACAGCAGGTTCACTTTTGGCTCAAGGAAAAATGGGAGTTTTGTATACGGTAGGTGGTGAAAAGGTGCTGGAATGTCCCAAAACACTAAAATTAGAAAAGAAAAATTCTTCATGACTCAAAGATTAGTTTAGTAGAGCTTTTTTTTTTTTTTTTTCATTTTATTGGAAGCTAAAACATGTATTACATCACCCTGGCAGGCCTGTTTTTAATGATCTGTAAGCTTCAATGAAGCAAGTATCATTTAAGGCTTTGAAGGGAGAGAAAAAAGGGTGTTTCAGGTCCCTCAAACAATTTACTGCTCCAGTATTTCTAATAATCATGTGAGTATTTCTCCTTTTGACTGGAGAGCAAAGGAAAACAGAAACCTGTGGAAACTGGAGTTGGACAAGAGAACAAAGTTCATAGATGAAATCCTGTCTAATATTGGCAGCTGAAACGAGACTCACCCCTTACGGCCTTTAAAAATCTGATCCAGCACAGTCCCTTTTGTTCCCCTTTTGAGGTTTCTAAGTGTCACAAAAGGCTCTTTAGGCTGATCTAAACAATCATGGGAAAGTTCTTTCAGGAAAAAGATGCAATGGTACCGTACTTTGTCATGGTCATGCCATTGGTAGGCCATTTCCCTTCAGAGATGTATTTCTATAATTAGAGGGATGAGCTGAAGACAAGCAATTTTTAAGTCAATCAATACAATTAAAATATCTCCAAATAACACAATAGTTTTATTTCTGTGATAATTACCTTCCTCCGTTCCAAAACGGAACTCTTTCTACTATTAGTGTATGGTTAAAAAAGATGACCCCCAGGAACCTATGACATAGTGCCTGACATACAGCAGGCACTCAATAAATACTTGCTGAATGAAAGAATGAATACATAGAGCAAAACAAACATCTTCTCTTTATGGCCCCTGTTCTTTTTGTATTAATCTGAGGCTACTTTAGCTTCTTGGTAACCACATCATCCTGTTGTTCAAGACTCAATTCAAGTCTCTTGTAGTTTTATCGTCAAGGTTCATGTTATCATGCCTCTTTTTCTTGACCCATTTTTTCAGTTGGGTGTTTTAAAAATTTTTTGTATTTATTATTTTGTATTTTCCCATTTTAGTTGTAAAATGAGCCTATTGCCCAAGCCTGGAACCCGTCTCACTGGAACACAGAGGTAAGAGTTACATACAAACAACAACAGATTAGCTTCTCAGTTCCCTTGGCATCCTCTAAATCATCTTTCATGACACTCATTATACTCGTGTTACTTATTCATTCACTCATTTATTTATTCGACAAATATTTACTAAGTCTCAATGTGTGTCAGGCACCATTCTCAACTCGGAGGATATAGCAATGAACAAAAGGGACCAAAATCCCTGCCCCTGTGGTGTTTACAATGTGAGTGCAGGGAAGGTCAGGCAAAACAAGAAAAACATGTCGTGAAAAACAAAATAGTAGAGGATTTATTCCAGATTACAAGAAACTAAAGAGATGTTACCAAGCACAATGTGTAAACCTTGATTCTACCCTGGGTCAGAAAACAAACAGCTAAATATATTTGAGAACAATTGGGGAAATTATAATTTGCACTGGATGTTAGATTATGTTATAGAATTGTTCTTTTTTGGGTTTTTTAGAGGTGGGGAGGGGCGGAGGGAGACAGTGAGAGAATCTTAAGCAGCTCCACATCGGGGTCGATCTCACCATCCTGAGATCATGACCTGAGCCAAAATCAAGTGTTGGACACTTAACTGAGCCACCCAGTGGCCTCTGTTGTTCATTTTCCTAAACGTGATAATAACATCAGGGTTATGCAGGATAATAGCAGAATTCTCTTACTTCTAGAAATATGTCAGGGTAAGGTGTCAGGGTTCCTGTAACTTAGTTTCAAATGATCTATCTATCGTCTATCTATCTATCTATCTATCTATCTATCTATCTATCTATCTATCCTCTATCGTGCACAAACACAACAAAATGTTAGTGTTTGGTGAATCCAGGTAAAGGGCATACAGGTGCCTTTATAATACTCTCATAACTTTTTTGTAGGTTTGAAAATTTTTATAATAAGGAGTAGTAGGAGTGGGGGAAACCTATTGCATTTCCGGTCAGAGATGTGGGTCATGATTAATTAGTTTGACTCTTGTTCTTCGACATTTTTCTTTAAGTGTGTTGAACCCTCATCTGGAAAGATCTCCTTTCATTATATACCTAGCAACACTTTCCCTTTTCCATTGCAGCCATAGGAAAGGCTGGGATATGGGATAGCCACAGGATATTCTCTCAAAATATCTCTTGCTATGACTTTGTTAAATTAACATTTAATAGGTGGAGCACAGGGTGCTAGATGGTGAGTCTTGGTTCAACAGTAGACCACAAGAGAAACTGAAATAGATATGTTTATTTCCAACAGGTCCTGGAAGAAGACAAAGCACACCTTGAGGAGCCACATGGGGAGGTCAAGGCAGGGTGCAGAGAGAGAGAGTGACAACATGCCTGGAACCTGGGACAACATGCCTTTATTAGGGTCTGTGGGTGGCGTGCTTTGAGGTTTCCAGGCTAAGGCTATTCAAACCAAAAGAGTGAGGCTTTAGTGAGCTCCACGGGGGTCTTATTTAAGGGGCGCACAAGGGAAGGCGCTGGGACGTGGGGGAGACTGTGGATCACAAGGGTTGTTAGGGAAGTCCTATCAGGAACTCAACTGCCAGTGACTCTGCCAGCTGTTATCTAGAGCGTTCACTTGCCTGAGGGGACTAGTGTCAGTTTAAGGTCCCTGCAGGCCGAACAAAATGGAGGCGGAGGCAGCGAAACCTGTAGCAGCTTAGCTCAATTCCCTATACTCTTCCTTCAACTTGATCTGAAATACTGCTTTTACATATACGTTTTCACACACTTTATACTTGCATTCAGGAAAGTAATAAAATAATTACAAAGTGCAGGAAAAACACAAGGACAAAGTATGAAGCGAATTAGCCACCAAGTCAATAATATGGGTTGTATATTAGATTCCTATGGCTGCTGTAACAAATTACCACAAACTTAGTGGCTTGAAACAACTGAGATTTATTCTCTTAACAATTCTGGAGGCCATAGATCCAACATGTGTCTTCTAGAGCTAACCAAGGGTCAACAAGGCTGGTTCCTTCTGAAGGTTCTAGAGGAGATTGTTGCCTTGGCTTTTCCATCTTCTAGAGACTGTTCTCATTCGTTGGCTTGCGGCCCTTTCCTCCCCCTGCTTTTGGCTTTCACATTGCTTTTTTCCTCTTCTATTATCAAACCTTGTCTGCCTCTTACAAGGACACTTGTGGTTATACTATCCAGGATAATCTCCTCCATCTCAAGATACTTAACTTAATCCTACCTGCAAAGTTCTTCTCGCCATATAAAATGACATTCATAGGTTCTAGGGCTTAGGAACTGGATATCTTTGGGTGCTGTGCCATTATTCAGTTTACCACAGGGTGAGAGAAAAAACAAAGGGTCATACAAATAAGAAATAAAGGAGCGGATCCTCACTTATTCTTTTGAAAATAAATTGGAAGGTACAATATCATTCCTCCTTAGAAAGGGTATTCCTCATCACCGTAAACACTTAGACTAAGTAAACCTGGGTGGAGGTTTTCAGACCTCACTTTCCTTTTGGCTCTACCACTGACTATTTAAACAATGTCAGACAAATCATTTATCTGCTATGCTTCAATTTCCTTGTCTTTAAACCAGATATAATAATATTTACTCAAACAGTAGTTGAGAAGATTCAATATTGTAATGCATGAAAAGATTTAACACAGTTCCTGACACATTTAAATGATGGTTGTTATTATAATTATTTAATTATTCACAGAACAGGATGCACAACCTTCACGATGCTAAATCAGTACACAGTATTTCCAGAAGCCTCTAGTGACCCCTTCTTCTATGTGCATTCCATAGAATAAGTAAAGCTTACTCAAATGTCAACATTTTTTTCCAATTTTAAGCATATTTGACAGAAGTATCTCTAAACTGTATCACAAACTTCCTTGTCTTACCAAAAAGATAATAGTGAACATAGTTACCTTTTGCTTAATCATTCTGGCTTAGCATTATGAATATAGCTTATTGTCCTGGAACATAATAGAAAGATATCCTCAAAGAGCAAAAAGATTAATAAAATCATTTATTTGTTCCCTATATGGTAAATGACCTTAAAATACTGGTTTTAATATGGATTTTCTCTTCACTGTTTGGATCTCTAGTGACTCTCTTTTCTGATAACATTTATCATGATTGTTGGTGTGTAGCTGTGATACTGTGATTTACAAAAAGTATATTTTTGGTCATTGGGATGACCAAAATATATTTCTCATATATATTTGGTCTTCGGGCACAGTTCCTGTCTCATAGCTCCCAAAACCCTTGGAATTTCCTAAGTGTCAAGAGTGATAAAAGTGTCTTTTGTTTGTGAATGAGGTGGCTTTTGAAAGCATGTAAGGATGTGGTTGCCAGAACCAACCTTGTGATTAGGGGGTTGGAACTTTCAGTCCCATCCCCCTACTGCCGGGGAGGGGAGAGGGCCTGGAGATAGAGTTCAATGGCCAAACGCCAATGATTTAATCAACCATGCCTATGTAATGAAGCCTTCAGAGAAACCCAAAAGGATGGGGTTCTGAGAGTTTCTGGGTTGGTGAACACGTGGAGGTTTGGGGAGAGTGGCACAGTTGGAGAGAGCATGGAATCCCAGTGCCCTTTCCCCATAGCTTGTCTTATGTATCTCTTCCAACGGGCTGTTCCAGAGCTATTTCCTTTTATAATAAACTGGTAGTCTATTAAGTAAAATCTTGTCTGAGTTCTGTGAGCTGCCCTAGCAAATTACTCAAACCTGAGGAAGAAGTCCCGGGAACCTCAGATTTATAGTTAATTGGTCAGAAGTACAGATAACAACCTGGGCTTGCCATTGGCACCTTCAGAAATAAGGTCGTGGGGGGCAGGCTTGTAGGCCAGAACCTTTATCCTCTGGAATCGGATGCTATCTCCAGGTTGATAGTATTAGGATTGAGGTGAATTAAGTTGAATTCTTGGACACCCTGCTGGTGTCTAAAAATTGCTTGGTGTGGTGTGGGAAGCCACTCCCCTATATTGGAATTGGGTCCAGGAACCTAATTTAGTGGCTATGGCTAGCAATACTTTAGACCACTTTCACTTTTTTGTAAATCTGCAATTGATGACCTGATCAGTATTGAAGGTTATGCATTTATAAGAAGCTCCCTGTGAAACTCTTAGGAGACTTACTGCCTTGCCTATGAAAACACATATAAACTTTGTAAACACTGGCTCTTCAGGGACCGTTTTTACTTACTTTCAAATTAGTGGCTATGTTTTGAACACCTTAGAAGTTTGATCACTATGTTGGTAAGATATTAAAGAAAGTTCAACCATGTCATACACTAGCCTGAGGATCTAATGTTTAATGCAAATCAAAACACTAGGAAAAAAACCACTAGAAAATTAATCAGTTTAAGGTGTGACAGTATCTTCTATTTAATGATCTTATCTTCCCAAAGTGACCCATTAAATTACTCTGTCCACCTGGAGTTGGAGAGTTCTTATGTTTTTGTTTACAATGAACATCAGACAATCCTTGAGGCTAATGATGGACATTCTATACCCGTATGTATACAAATGTATACATAAACAGAGGAAATCTAGATTACCCAGTGATTTAGCCATATTAATTCTTGCTTTGACATTTTTACTGTCAACATTAACTCTCCTGCTTAATTGAGCCCTTTGTTGATAAAATACTTTTTTGTTTGTTGGTTTATATCTCCCCCAAATTGCTCTTTGCCCTCAGGGAAGGCATGTGAACAGCAAGTCTTATCTTTGCTGTAGACAGGGGCCTCTCTGTAAGTTTTAGCTGTGGCCCATTCTTAAATGGAAAGGAGAGCAGGACACTCAGAAAGACAAGCTCATACATTACACAATTAAAATTCAATGAATACTCAGATGAGCCATTACCTACATTTAAGTACAAAATCCTTAATAAAACCAAACAAAATCAATTTTTGGATTAACTGTCATTCAAATTATCCATGTCACCGGTATTTGCAGGTTGACTATGCATTTTAGGTACGCCCATTAAGTATTACTAAATTGTATTTTTATTAATTGTATTAATGCAATGTAGTCCATTCATTTTAATTTACAAAACACATGTAATGAATTAGAGTGATATATGATGCTTCTTTCTCTATATTTTCCAGGAATCTGAAGAACCATGAGATTTTCTTGTCCTGCTCATGATGGCTTTACAGTAAAGAGCACATGCATTAGATATATACTAATAACAGTGTAATAATAAGTGCCATTTACAGGGTACCTACTAAGTGTTAAGCACTGTATAGAGTACTTTTTATATTGTAGTGGTTTTAAGATATGTCAAAAAAAAAAATCTGATACTCCCCTCTCTTCAAAAGGTGGATCCTAATTCCCTTCCCCTTCAGTATGGGCTAAACTGAGTGATTCACTTCTAAGGAACAGAATAAAACCAAAGTGACAGTATGTGACTTCAGAGACTAGGTCATAAAAGGTACTGTGGCTTCCTGCTTACTCTCGCTCTCTCTCTCTGAGATCACTTTTTTTTGAGGAAGCCACTGCCATAATCATGAGGAATATGTGAACTACCAAGGCCTCCTGCCAACAGTGCTACAAGTGAGCTTAGGAGTCCCATTCAAGCCTTCAGATGATGGCAGCCCCAACCTAAGTCTTGATTTCAAGCTTACAAGGGACCTTGAGCCAGAACCATCCAAGTAAGTTGTTCCTACGTTCCTGATACTTAGAAACTGTGTGAAATAATGTTTACTGTGTTAAGCCTCTAAGGTTTGGGGTAATTTATGACATAGCAATAGATAACTAATATATACACATACATACATATTTTTATTCTCACAACCACCATGGGATAAGTGGTATTCTGAGGAAATTAAGGCTTAGGTGGTTACTTAACTTACTCAAGGCCACACAGGTTTTGGTTGTAGACCCATGAAACCACGCCCATATTTGCTCCACTGTATTATACTATCTCTTTTCACGTCCTGTTTCTTTCAGGCAGCTTATCAGCTATCTCTCCCAACTTTTGATTAGCTTGACGTCAATGCTCTCATTCAACAATGGATGGGGGAAAAATGGCTAAGGACATAGTCCAGAATTACACTTCTGGAGATGTCCCTTTAGGATGATATAAACCCATTAATTGGCACATTTTTGGTATGATTGTTCAACCAATTATTTATTATCCATCCTATATTCCTTCTGGTATTCACAAGGATATCACAGAGATGTTGTCAAGACCCTGCTGAAATTCAAATAAACTAAATGAATATAATAAATATAGCCATACTAAGAACAGCTTCCTCCCAATTTACCAGTCTAGTAATCCCTTCAGAAAGGGAATAGGGGCGCCTGGGTGGCACAGCGGTTAAGCGTCTGCCTTCTGCTCAGAGCGTGATCCCAGCGTTATGGGATCGAGCCCCACATCAGGCTCTTCCGCTATGAGCCTGCTTCTTCCTCTCCCACTTCCCCTGCTTGTGTTCCCTCTCTCGCTGGCTGTCTCTGTCTCTGTCGAATAAATAAATAAAATCTTAAAAAAAAAAAAAAGAAAGGGAATAAGTTTGCATTGACTATTTTGTTTCCTCCTCCTTCAGTATTATGGACATTACCATCATGCATTACCACTCCCATCACCTCACAATTATCACTGATTTTGATAAATAAGTAACCATTTTAGATACACTATTTGGTTTAAACCTCAGGACTACCCTATGAAGTAGGTTGTTCTCTTATTACTTCTACTTTACCAATAGGGAAATTTGGCTTATAGAAATTAAATAACTTGCCCAATGTCATTTTACTAAGAGGTGAAAGAGCTGGGGTTGAAAGCAGACCTTCCTTACCCACCAAATATGGGCTTTCTTTCTTTCCCTTTCCCCACTTTTCTTCTCTCCTCTCCTCCTGTCCCCTCGTCCTCTCGCCCTATTTCTTCTTCAATAAATTCTGATAGTTTACAGTTACCACAAGCTTCCTTTCCTGAATATCTACAGATACTTATTTGTTTAATAGTTGAAGAATATCACCCAAGATAGATATCAAGGTCACCAACCTTCAGGCTGCTGAAATGACCTTCTGAATATTGGTTCCCTGACTCCAATCTTTGGAGCTTCTCTGCGCCCCACCCCTCCATAATAGGCACAATTTCCACTTTCTAAAGAATGCCAGCAGTGGTTCAGCCAGCTTATCTACTAGGTCTCTGCACCCTGGAATGTAAATTAGTTCCAGAAACTTGAGTTCATTTAAAGCAGTTAGGTGATCTCCTACAATGCCAGTCATGTTTGATTTCATTCCCTGGAACTACAGTTCATTTTATCTTTTTCAGTCCAAACAGCATCCTCTTTAGGGATCCCTGGGTGGCTCAGTTGGTTAACGTCTGCCTTCAGCTCAGGTCATGATCCCAGGGTCCTGGGATCGAGTCCCTCATCGGGCTCCTTACTGAGCAGGGAGCCTTTTTCTCCCTCGGCCTGCTGCTCCCCCTGCTTGTGCTCTCTCTCTCTTTCTCTCTCTCTCTGACAAATAAATAAATAAAACCTTTAAAAAATAAATTAAAAAAAACCCCCCAAAACAGCATCCTCTTTGAGAAGACTAAATCAAAATAGAAGGTGAATGCTGTTTTTTTCTTTTTTTTAAGATTTTATTTATTTGTTTGACAGAGAGAGAGACAGCCAGTGAGAGAGCGAACACAAGCAGGGGGAGTGGGAGAGGAAGAAGCAGGCTTATGGCAGAGGAGCCTGATGTGGGGCTCGATCCCATAACACCGGGATCACGCCCTGAGCCGAAGACAGACGCTTAACCGCTGTGCCACCCAGGTGCCCCGTTTTTTTTTTTCTTTCATTCATTAATAGTATACCATCCACCTAGCCTTCATTGTTCTTTTTGCTACAGTGTAATTTTTAAAAGTTTTATTTATTTAAGTAACCTCTACATCCAATGTGGGGCTCCAGTTCAAGACCCTGAGATCAAGAGTCGCACATTCCTCTGACTGAGCCAGCCCAGCACCCTGCTGCAATGTAATTTTTTAATAAGGAAGACTTTTATATATGTACCTCTATGTTCATTGCAACATTTTTAGATTTTTTATTTAAAGTCAATTAATTAACATATAATGTATTACTGGTTTCAGAGGTAGAGGTCAGTGATTCATCAGTCTTATATAATACCTAGTGCTCATTACATCACATGCCTTCCTTAATGTCTATCACCTTGTTACTCCATCCTCCCACTCACCTCCCCTATTGCAACATTATTTATAATAGCCAAGATGTGAAAGCAACTTGTCTATTGATAAATGCATGGATAAAGATGTGATTGTATATATATATGTATCATACACATATATAATGGAATATTACACAGCCATAAAAAAGGATGGGATCTTGCCTTTTGCAACAACATGGATGGACCTAGATGGTATTATGCTAAGTGAAATAGACTGAGAAAGGCAAATGCTGTATAATTTTGCTCATATGTGGAATTTAAAAAACAAAACAAATTAAAAAACAAACAAAAGACAGAATCAGTTCTATAAATACGGAGAACAAAGTGATGGTTGCCAGAAGGGCGAGAGGCAGGGAGATGGGAAAAAAGGGTGAAGGGAAGTGGGAAATACAGGCCTCCAGTTAGGTAATGAATAAATCATGGGAATAAAATGTATGTCATAGAATACAGTCAATTATATTGTAATAGTTGTATGGTGACAGATGATAAACTCACTTGTAGTGAGCCTAGCAAAACATACAGAGATGTTGAATCACTCTGTTGTATACTTGAAACTAATGTAACACGTGTGTCCACTATACTCAAATAAAAAATTAAAATAAAAAAATTAAAAGGAAGACTTTTTATTTTTTAAAAAAGATTTTATTTATTTATATAAGAGAGAGAATGAGTGTGTGGGTCTCAATCCCAGGACCCTGAGATCATGACCTGAACCGAAGTCAGATACTTAACCTACTGAGTCACCCAGGTGCCCCAAAGGAAGACTTTTTATATTGTCTTCAGTATTTAGCCACAATTCTCAGTTTTTCTAGTCTCTTATTTTCCCCTTAATTTAATACAATTCAATAAATATTCATATATACATGCTTTGATCCAGGCACTTGGCTAGATGCTAGGAACAAAGAAGTAAGCGAAACAGATAAGTGCTCTTATGGAGCTTATAGTCCAATAAGAAAGGCGGATTTTAATCTAACAATTGTATGTATGAGAAGTGTCAGGAAAAGAGTGCATAAGAAGCAAATTAAGCCTAATTAAAAAGTTCAAGTCTTCTTAGGAAAAAAGGCACTTAAAAAAATATTACCAATCATATATAAACTCTTTCAGAAAAGACAGGAGGCAATATTTCCAAACTCATTTTATGAGGCCAGAATAATCCTGACTCTCAAACTTACAAGAAAACTGTAGCCTAAAATATCTCATGCAGATAGATAAAAAAAAATCATTAACAAAATGTTAGTTAAAAGAATCCAATGAAATATGAAAATAATAATAAATCATGGCTAAGGTGGATTTACCCACATGAACAGCACAGAAGAGAAAAATTATATGTCACTCAATAGATTCAGAAAAATAATAAAAATTTAAGTACCAATTCACAATAAAAATTCTCACCAACAAAGAATAAAAGTAAACTTCCTCAACCCTAATAAAGGGCATCCATGAAAAACCTATTTAATTCTAAAGACTGAAAACTTTCTGGCCAAAGCAAGGTTATCTGCTCTTACCAATTCTATTTAATATTGTAATGAGGTCCTACTCTGTGCAATAAAGAAAGGAAAAAGAAAGACCCCTACCGAGATTAGAAAGGAAGAAATAAAACTTTCTCTATTTGCATGTGACATGATTTTGCATGCAGAAAATTCTAAGGAATACGCAAAGAAACTATGAGAACTAATAAGTGAATTTAACAAAGTCACAGGATACAAGTGGAATATACGAAAAGCAATTATATTTCTACAGTCTTGCAATGAAAAATTGGTAAAGAAAATAACTTAAAACAATAATATTCTTTATAATATTAGCACAAAACATGAAGTATTTAGGGTTAAATTCAATAAAATGTGTAAGATCTATATACTAAACACTATGATGCATTGCTGAGACAAATACAAGAAGACCTAAGGAAAAATGTACTATGTCCATGGATTGGGAGATTCAATATTATGAAGTTGACAATTCTCCCCAAATTGATCTACAGTCTTCAAATCTCAATCAAAGTCTTCTCAGAATTTCTTTTCTTTTCTTTCCTTCTGTCTGTCTGTCTTGTAGAAATTGACAAGTTTATCCTAAAAGTTATGTGGAAATGCAAGGGACCTCTAAAGACCAAAACAATCATGGAAAAGCAAAAGCTGAAGTGTATACACTACCTTACTATAAAGCTAAAGTAATCAAGACTAAAGTTTAACAAGTAGATCAAGAGAACAGAATAGAGAATCTAGAAATGCACTCACACATATAAAGTCAATTGATATATATATATATATATATGTATATATATATATTTTTAACAAAGGAGCCAAAACAATTGAGTGGGAAAAGTAAAGTCTTTTCAACAAATGGTGCTGGAACAAACAACTAGGTATCCAGATGGTACAAAAAAGAACCTTGACCTCAACCTCAAACCACCCACAAAAATTGATTCAAGATGGATTATAGACCTAAACATAAAAGCTAGATTTCTAATGCTTTTAGAAGAAAATGTAGGGTAATACTGTCACAAACTTAGGGTAGGCAAAGATTTTTAAAAACTGGACCCAGAAGGCACTAACCATAAGAGAAAAAATTGATCAAATGGACTTTAAAAACTTCTGCTCAGTGAAAGACACCATTAAGGGAAAAAACAAGCCAAAGAATGGTAGAAATATTTGCAATATGCATATCTGACTTGCAACCAGAATACATAAAGAATTCCTACCATTCAGTAATTAAAACAACCCACCCAAAACTGAGCAAAAGATTTCAAAAGGCACCTCACAAAGAAAATGGCCAATAAAGAATTAAAAAGTGTTAAACATCATTAATCATCAGGGAAATGCAAATTAAAACCACAATGAGATACCTCTTCATATTCATTAGAAAAGCTAAAGTTTAAAAGTCTGTGCTCACTTTAGCAACACATATATTACAATTGGTGTGATACATAGATTAGCATGGTCCCTGTGCAAGAATAATAGGCAAATTTGTGAAGTGTTCCATATTTTTAAAAATAACCTTATAATCACTTCACAATATATGCATATATGAAATCATCACATTGTACATCTTAAATTTAAGCAATGTTACATGTCAATTATATCTCAATGAAGCTAAGGGAGAAAAGAAGACTGAAAACACCAAATGTTAGCAAGGATGTGTTAACAATAGGGATTTCTCAGACATTGTTGGTAGGGATGTAAAACAGTACAACCACTCTGGAAAAAGTCTGCCAGCAATTCCACCCTTAGATATTTATTCAAGAGAAATAAAAACATATGTCCACAAAGTTCAGCATCCTTTCATGAAAAAACTCAGAACAGATTAGGTATAGAAGGAAATGTACTTCAACAAAATCAAGGCCATTTATGGCCCACAGCTAACATACTCAATGGTGAAAGACTGAAGACTCTCCCTCTAAGATCAGGAACAAGACTATGTCTTTTCAACAATATAGTATTGGAAGTCCTAGCCAGAGAAATTAGGCAAGAAAAAGAAAGCCATCCAAATTGGAAAGGAGGAAGTAAAATCGTCTCTGTAGATGAATCATCTTATATAGAAAATCTTTTTAAAAAAATCCATCAAGGGGCACCTGGATGGCTCAGTTGGTTAAGTGTCTGCCTTCAGCTCAGGTCGTGATCTCCTGGGATAGAGCCCACCTCAGGCTCCCTGATCAGTGGGGAGTCTGCTTCTCCCTCTCCCTCCGCCCCTGCTCGTGTGTACTCTCTCGCTCGTTCACTCTCTCTCTCAAATAAATTAAAATCTTTTAAAAAATTAAAAAATTAAAAATCCATCAAAAAACTGTTAGAACTAATAAATGAATTGAGTTAAGTTGCAAGACACAAATCAATATATAAAAATCAGTTGCATTTTTATACACTAACAACAGACTATTTGAAAAAGAAATAAAACAATCCCATTTACAATAGTATCAAACACAATAAAATACTTTGGAATAAATTTAATCAAAGAAGTGAAAAATCTGTACACTGAAAACTGTAAGACTTTGATGAAAAAAATTGAAGAAGACACAAACAAATGGAAAGATACCTGTGTTCATGAATTGGAAGAATAATGTTAAAATGTTCCTACTCCTCAAAGCTATCTATAGATTCAATGTAATCTCTATCAGCATTCCAATGGAATTGTTCACAGCAATAGAAAAAAAAATCCTTAAATTCATATGAAACCACAAAAGACCTTGAATAGCTAACTCAATCCTAAGAAAGAACAGAGCAGGAGATATCACACTTCCTGATTTCAAACTATATTACAAAGCTATAACATAATCAAAACAGTACGGTACTGGCATAAAAAATTTACACAGACCAATAAAACAGAATCGAGAGCCTAGAAATAAACCCATGTATAGTATAGTGAACTAATATTTGACAAGAGAGCCAACAACACTCTATGGAGAAAGAACAGTCTCTCCAATAAATGGTGCTGAGAAAACAGGATATTCAGGCAAAAGAATGAAATTGGACCCCTACCTTACACCACTTACCAAAGTTAACTTGAAATGGATTAAGAATTTATATGTAAGAACTGAAGCTATGAAACTCCTAGAAGAAAACATAGGGGAAAAGCTTCTTGACATTGGTCTTGGCAATGATTTTTTTAGATGTGATACCGAAAGCACAAGGAGCAAAAGCAAAAATAAGTAAGTGGGACTACATCAAACTCAAAGCTTCTGCACAGCAAAAGAAATGGTCAACAAAATGAAAAGGTAACCTACAGAATGAGAAAAAATATTTGTAAGCCATATATCTGATAAGTCATCAATATACAAAATACATAAGGAACTCCTACAACTTAATAGCAAAAAAACCCAAATAACCCAATTTAAAAATGGGCAGAGGACCTGAATAGATATTTTCCCAAAGAAAAGATATTAATGGCCAACAGATACATGAAAAGATGGTCAACATCACTAATTATCAGGGAAATGCAAATCAAAACCACAATGAGATATCACCTCACATCTATAAAAATTATTAAGAAAAAAAGAGGTAACAAATGTCAGCAGAATGTGGAGCAAAGGAAACCCTTGTGTTGGGGAGAATGTAAATTGGTACAGTCATTCTGGAAAACAGTATGAAGTTCCTCAAAAAGTTAAAAATAGAACTACCATACAATCCAGCAATCCCATATTTGGGTATATATCCATAGGAAATGAAATCACTATCTCAAAGACATATATGCACTCCCGTATTCATTACAGCATTATTCACAATAGACTAGTCAGAAACAACCTAACTGTTGATGTATGAATGGATAAAGAAAATACAGTATATGTGTATAGTGGAATACAATTCAGCTATAAAAGAAAAGAAAATCCTGCCTTCTACAGCAATATGGATGGACCGTGAAGGTATTATACTAAGTGAAATAGGTCAGAGAGAGAAAGACAAATGCTGTATGAGCTCAAATTATGTATGGAATCTAAAAAAGCCAAACTCATTGAAATAGCGAGTAGAATGGAGTTTGCCAAGAATGGGGTTGGTAGAATTGGGGAGATGTTGGTCAAAGGCTACAAACTTCTAGTTATAAGATGAATAAGTTCTGGGGACGTAATGACTCTACTTAACAATACTGTATTATATACTTGAGAGTTGCTAAGAGAGTAAATCTTAAATGTTTTCACCTCCAAAAACAACAACAACAAATCCCCCACAAAAAACCCCAGGTAATTATGTGAGGTAATAGAGGTGTTAACTAACCTTACTGTGATAATCATTTTGCAATATACATATGTATCAAATCATCACTTTGTATACCTTAAACTTCTATAATGTTACATGTATATCACAACAAAGCTGGGGGGAAAATGTGCACAAAAAGACTTATACACAAATGTCATTAGAAACTTTATTCATAGTACCCAAAAACCACATAATTCACATGTCACCTAACAGGTGAACAAAGAACAAATTGTGCTATATTCATATAATGGAATACTACTCAGCAATTAAAAGGAACAAATGTGCTGGTACACAACACAATGTAGATGAACATTTCTCCAAAGAAGATACACAAATGACCAATACGCACGTGAAAAGATGCTTAACATCATTAGTCATCAGATAAATACAAATCAAAAGCATAATGAGATAACCACTTCATACTCACTAGGATGCCTATAATAAAAAGGACAGATAATATCAAGTGTTGGCAAGAATGTGGAGAAACTATAACCCATGCATTGCTGGTGGGAATGTAAAATGATGTAGCTACTTTGGAAAACAGGCAGTTCCTCACAAAGTTACACACAGAATTACCATATGACCTAACATCCCACTCCTAGGTATATACCCACGAGAAGTGAAAACATATGTTCACACGAAAACTTGAACGCAGATGTTCACTGTGGCATTATTCATAACAGCCAAAAAGAAGAAACAATCCAGCTGTCTGTCTATGGATGAGCGGATAACCAAATGTGGGACACCCATATGATGGAATATTATTTGGCCATAGAAAAAGAATGAGGTCTGCACCCGATACATACTACGCATGGATGAACCTTGAAACCATTATTTTAAGTGAAAGAAACCAGACACAGAAGCCCACATATTTTATGATTCCATCTATATGAAATGTCCAGAGTAGGCAAATCCAAAGAGACAGAAAGTAAATCAGGGGCTACAAGTAGGTGGGTGGGGGGAAAGTAACAGGTAATTAGTAATTAGTTACTGCTAATAAGTATGGGGTTTTTTGGGTAGTGGGGGGAGTTGGTGATGAAAATGTTCTAAAATTGATTGTGGTGATGGTTGCACAACTGCGTATGAATACGCTAAATACCACTGAACTGTACATTTCAAGTAGGTGAATTTTGGGGCATCTGGTTGGCTCAGTCCGTAGAGCATGATACTCTCGATCTCAAAATTGTGAGTTCAAGCCCCACGTTGGGCATGGAGTCTACTTTAAAAAAATTAAAAAATAGGGGCACCTGGGGTGCCTGGGTGTCACAGTGGGTTAAGTGTCTGACTCTTGGTTTTGGCTCACATTGTGATCTCAGGGCCATGAGATCAAGCCTGGCGTCAGGCTCCACACTCAGCATGGAGTCTGCTTCAGATTCTCTCTCCCTCTTCCTCTTCCCCTCCCACTTGTGCTCTCTCGCGTGCTCTAAAAGAAAGGAAGGAAGGAAGGAAAGAAGGAAGGAAGGAAGGAAGGAAGGAAGAAAGAAATGAATTTTATGGCATTCAATTATATCTCAAGCTATTTTTTTTTTAAAATTTTATTTATTTATTTGACAGAGGTAGAGACAGCCAGCGAGAGAGGGAACACAAGCAGGGGGAGTGGGAGAGGAAGAAGCAGGCTCATAGCAGAGGAGCCTGATGCGGGGCTTGATCCCATAACGCCGGGATCACGCCCTGAGCCAAAGGCACGACTGCGCCACCCAGGGGCCCCCTCAAGCTATTTAAAAAAATTTTTTTTAAAGACCCATTTATACAATCTTTTTCTGGGAGTTTTCTGTTCATTTCCTTCATGAAATTTTCTACAGAATTTTTAGTATTTCTTTTTCTTTTATTCATTTATATGAAAGAGAGAGAGAGCATGAGCAGAGGGGAGGGTCAGAGGGAGAGGGAGACTCCACACCGAGCAGGGAGCCGGACTCGTGACTTGATCCCAGGACCCTGGAATCATGACCTGAGCCAAAGGCAGATGCTTAACGGGCTGAGCCACCCAGGCACATGAATTTTTAGTATTTCTATAACTGATTTTTAGGAACTCTGCATGTAAGGAAATTAGCCTTTCATCTGTAATATAAGTTGCAAATATCTCTTCCTGTTTGTTGTTAATCTTTTGTTCTTATTTATAGGACTTTTTTGTCCTTTTTTTATCTAATGAAATACATCAATGGTTTCTTTTATGACTTCCAGGTTTTTTGTCATTCATATTTAGAAAGGCTTTTCTCTCTGTGAGATTATAAAAACATTTTCCTGTGGTTTCTTTGAGTGTATTTATGGTTTCAATTTTTACATTGAAATTTTTGATCCATCTGGAATTTATTTTCATGTAAGGTGTGAGGAAGGAGTCCAACTTTTTAGAAGATGGCTACTAGTTGTGCTCATTCATTTAAAATGCCCTACCTCCTCCAACACAGGTTAGTACCATTTTCATATTTGGGTCAATTTAGGGGCTTCTCCATTCTGGTCCATTGATTTTTACTTTTCTATTCATGTGCCAATAATGAATGTTTGTATAGAAGAGTGATGAAGAGCATATATTGGAGCCAACTTTCTGAGTTTAAATTTAACCTCTGCAACTTACTGGCTCTATGAGTTTGAGCAAGTTCATTGTAACGGGCTGTTGTGAGGATTAAATGAATTATTTTATCTATAGTGCTTCAAACAGTACCTGGGACATAGTGTTTTATGTTAGCTATTTTATTAATAAAATTTTATAGCCTTATAATAGATTCTAAATCTGGTAGAGCTAGTGCCCCATTATTTCTTTTCTTTCTCAGGATATTCCTGGTTATTCTAGTTTTTCTGTATAATCTTTACAATCAGTTTGTCTCAACAAAACAAGCAAACAAGCAAAATAAAATCCTGTTTTTACTGAGACCGTGCTAATTATAGATTAAATTAGGAGCACTGACAGCTTTATGATTTTTAAGTCTTCCTTTCCAAGAGCACAGTATGCCTTTCCATATGCCCAAGTCTTCTTTTAGTTTCTTCAGTAGTGTTTTAAAGCCTTCTTCATATAGTCTTGTATATTCTTGTTGGGTTTATTGCTAGGTATTTTATCTTCTCTTGCTATTATTAAAAGGGACTTTTCTTCTCATCTGAATATATAAAGGCTGTTTTTATTTTTAGTTTTTTATAAAGATTTCTATTTATTTGTTTGTCAGAGAGAGAGAGAATGAGCATACAAGCAGGGGGAGATGCAGGCAGAGGGAGAAGCAGGCTCCCTGCTGAGGAAGGAGCCGTCTCAGGACTCAATTCTGAGACCCTGGGATCATGACCCAAGCCGAAGGCAGATGGTTAACAGACTGAGCCACCCAGGTGTCCCAAGGCTATTATTTTTAAATAAATCATTGGTTTTAGTATATTCTGTCTAATTGCCTTGCTGAAGTTTCATACCTTTTATAATACATTTCAACTTATCTGGGGCTTTCCAGTTTAAGTATTTGTGCCGCTTGCAAATGATGTAATTTTCCTTTTCCTTTAAAATTTTTATCTCTCTTATGTCTTTTTCCTGCCTAATAGCATTGACTGAAATAGTCAGAAAACTGTAAATAATGGTAGGAAACAGTAAAGAGTGAAACTTTTTATAATTACATCTAGAACTCCTATTTCATATTTCCTTCTTCTGAGATGAAGATACATGAAGGCAAATAAAAGATGTAAAATTTTAAAGAAGAAAAAAATAAAGAAAATGAGATTTAAAAAGAATTTTTGATGTAAGAATTTAGAAAAAGCTCCTACATTAAAAAAAAAAGGCTATACAAATATAACTCTGCATAATCTATACTGTGTAAAAACACTCATGAATGAAAAAATATTAGACCAAGGAGAGAGAGACCTCAGGAGAAACCAAACTTGCTGACACCTTGATTTAGACTTCTAGCCTGGAGACTGTGAGAAAATAAATTTCTGTTGTTTAAGCTAAAAAAAAAAAAAACCCACCAAAAACAAAAACAAAAAACCCCAAGACAAACAAACAAAAAACCCCACTAGGAATAACAGCAAGTACATAAATGGTGAGTGCTGTCAGGAGTGGGTTTGGAGGTGATCATTTTTCTGCTTCATTACACCTTTCTGTACTACTACATTTCTACAATAAACAAGTATTTCTTTAATGATCAGAAAAACATAAACAGAAGAAAAAGCATTAATCAAGTATACTGCTTTTTGGCTGAATGTGGCTTTGGGCTTAGGGCTTGACATTTGAAATCCCTATCACCATGCTCTCCTAACTCAGTCCAGCCTTGTGATCTACATCAAAAATGCTTTATCTTTATCTTCCATCTGGCTAGGTAGTCTACAGTCTAATCTCATGATGATGTCACTTTTCTTCTGCTCTTCTTTTATCTGAATCCAGATGTTCTCAAACATGCTCCCACCCTCAGATTTGTGACTAGATACACATGCAGCTATAGATCTTTTTGATACCAAACTGCTTTGCTTCTCTTAAGTCTCTTAAATATATTTCTTTTTCCTTGCCCATGATTCCTCCCACAAGACCTCTGACCCACAGATGGAAGTATCCCACAGGCAAATCTGCTCTTGAGTACTTCTGAGCATTAACTCTCCTTGAGCAAGCATAGTTCTCAAGTTTTTGAACCCCGGGATGTCTCCTAAGACACTCCAAGGAAACCCTCTCCAGCCAAGATGATGACTAATACAACTTTTGGAGATACAGCGTTCTTGGAGGAAGTCCAGAAACCATATTGATTGGCTTTATTACAAATTCATACTATCTAACCTCAACTGGATGCTCACAGCTACTGGGTAATCCTTTTAGTCATCTCCTTCTGACTTTGTATTGCATTCTTTACAACAGCTGCTCCAGACATTTTCCATTCTCAAATTTCCAAACTAACCCTTTGCCCCAACTCCCAACTCTAAGTAGATATTTTACTGAGAAGATCGAAGTCATCTGATTTTTTAGTCCTTCAATTTCCTTCCCCCATGCCTTAATATTTCTTTTTGTCTTCAGTTAATCCTCACCTCTTCCTTCCCTTTCTCAGAGAAAGAATCTTTCCTATTTCTTACTAAGATTAATCTCTCCATCTGTGCTCCTGAGTCCATGTTCTTTCCCTTTCTCTGGGACCTTGCTCTATCAATTATCCCCTTACATTTGCATCTTTAATCTTGCCTTTACCATTAACTCCTTGTTATCCACCTGCACATGTTTAAGTGATCCCTTAATCTAAAAAATCTTTCAAAGACTACTCGCTAAAGCTTTCTTCTTTTTTTTCAAAGCCAAATTTCTCAGAAGGCTGTGCTGTATTCATTATTCTCCTCTTTCTCACCACCCATTCATTCACTCAGTAATCCTTTCAGTGTTGCTTCCATCATTCAACTAAACTATTCTCTTGAAAGTTATGGATGATCACTCAATCACCATAGATTTGAAGGATCTTTTCTTAGTTCTCCACCTGTGACAACTGATACCGTTGCCCATCTTTTCCTTGGAACTCTCCGCCTTGATTTCTATAAGGTCGTATTATGCTTTTTCTTTTCATACATTCTGATTGTTTCTTTCCTGATTCTTCCTCCTTCTCTCACATTTTTTTTTTAAGATTTCATTTATTTGTTTGGCAGAGAGAGAGAGAGAGAGAACAAGCAGGGGGAGCGGCAGGCAGAGGGAGAGGGAGAAGCAGGCTCCCTACTGAGCAGAGACCCTGATGTGGGGCTCAATCCCAGGACCCTGGGATCATGACCTGAGCCGAAGGCAGACACTTAATGGACTGAGCCACCCAGGCACACCAAAATAAATTCTGGAGGTCACTTTAGATAGCTTTTCAATTTATTGAGCAATGCCAATTTAGTTAGAAATTCTCAATTCTCAGCGTTTCGCATTTCTTTCCTTTTTTTAAAGATTTTAAAAACTTATTTATTTGAAAGAGAGAGAGAGCAAGCACATGAGCGGGGGTGGGGAAAGTGGGGAGACGCAGAAGCAGATTCCCCGCTGAGCAGGGAGCCCGATGTAGGGCTTGATCCAGGAACCCTGAGATCATGACCTGAACCAAAGGCAGATACTTAACCGACTAAGCCACCCGGGCGGCCCTCTCACCCTTTAAATATAAGAATCTCCCAAAGTTCTTCCCTTATCCCCCTCTATCACTACACTTTCATTCCTCAGTGATCTTATCCATTCACATGATTTAACTACTGACCATATTTCCTCTTCCAATCTCTGTATCAGTATTGAATTCCCCATGACAAGTTCATTTAAAAGGTGTGCTGGCTTTTCAAACTCAGTTGACTCTGAAATCAAACTACAGCAGTAACCCTTTTAACTAACTCCACTTATTCTGTTTTTCATTTTTCACTTTTTAATAATATGCTTATGCTGCTCTTTCTCGATTTTTAAGTTTTAGACATTATCTTTGGACTCTTAGCTGAAGAGGGCAGTTATCTTTTTTACCACCTACACACACTTCCCATCTTCCAGTCTAATATTTAGTACCAACTTTAGCTTAAAATATTCAGTACTTATATTCTCATGCTATATAAATATTGTTCATAACCAAGCTGCAAAGTCTCATACAACTTTTTGTTTTTCTTGGAATAATTGACACTTTCTTTGTTTGCTTGGAGTTTCTAAGTATTAAACACTACTTTAAAAAAAAAGATTTTATTTATTTATTTGACAGAGAGAGAGGCAGCAAGAGAGGGAACACAAGTGGGGGGAGTGGGAAAGGGAGAAGCAGTCTTCCCACCAAGCAGGGAGCCCGATGCCGGGCTCGATCCCAGAACGCTGGGATCGTGACCTGAGCCGAAGGCAGACGCTTAACGACTGAGCCACCCAGGCGCCCCTACTTATTTATTTTTTTTTAATTAAAGATTTTATTTTCAGGTAATCTTTACATCCAACGCAGGGTTCACATTCACAACCCAAATAAAGATTTATTTCTTTAACTGAAGTATTCATCTCTAACTCTCCAACTGAATGTAATCTAACACAACAGTCTTTTTAAATAGATTTATTTATTTATTTGAGAGAGAGAGAGCAGCTGCAAGGGGTAGAGAGAGAAAAGAATCTTAAGCAGACTCTGTGCTTAGTGCAGAGCCCTACGTGGGGCTCAATCTCATGACCCTGAGATCACGACCTGAGCTAAAACCAAGAGCCAGACGCTTAATCGCCTGGGGCACCCAGGTGTCCCTAACACAAGTTTTATCAGTTCTATTTTTTATATTCTTGTACACATTCCTCTAGGAGTTTTCTGATGCTCCAGGTTGAATTGGTTGTCTTCTAATTCTTCTGCACAAATGGTTGTCTGGGACTAGCCTTCATTATTATCCTACGACTTCCCTTAAACTCTCACCTGTGTTGTTGGATCCCTTGTTTCTAGATCCCATAATTTCATCTTTTTAGATTTATTCCCATTTTTTGAGGAAATACATCCTCCAGTAGTTTCATGAGAAAAGCTGTATGGGAGTTAAAATTTATAAGCTCTTGCCTATCTAAAATTTACATTCTATCTCATGATTGATAATTTGGCTTGGTCCAGGATTCTAGGTCAGAAATAATCTTCTCCTACAATTCTGAAAATATGGCTTTATTGTTTTTTTAGCTTCCCGTGTTGCTATTGAGAAGCCTGATGGCATTCTAATTCTTCTGTTTTCTTTTTTTTTCAATGTTATACTCCTGGACTGGGTCTCTAAGTTTCTTGTATCATTTCTCTTACTTTCCATTTTTTTGGGCCTCTTCTGGGCAATTTCCTCAACTTTGCCTTTCAGCCCTTCTATTGAATTTTTTTTTTTATTTTCTTTTTAGAGGGAGGAGGGGCAGACAGAGAAGGAGATAATCCCAAGCAAGCTCCATGCCCAGCACAGAGCCCCACTTGAGGGTCAATCTCACAACCCCCAGATCACGACCTGCGTCAAAATCAAGAGTCGGACGCTTAACCGACTGAGCCACCCAGGAGCTCCTGAATTTTTTATTTCTGGTATTCTAATTTCTAAGAACTCTTTTTTGTTCTTCTTCTTCTTTTTTTTAATAGCAGGCTAGTCTTATTTAATGGATCCAGTATCATCTCTTTTTCCCCCCCTGAGGATATTAATAACAGCTTTCTTAAAGTTTTCTTTTCCTTGTATTGTCACCACTTCTTCTGAGTTTCCTCCTCCTCTACCCTGTCAGTTTTGTCTTGGCTTCTGACTATCATGTTCGAGACTTCCCCCACATGACTGGTGATCTTTGAGTATGTCCATCCATATTTAGAGTGAGATATTAAAAAGCTGGTTATCTGAATGGATGGAGCTTGTTAACATTGATCTTTACTGTACAATGAACCGGTTGAGACCTGGTCATTTCACAGTGGAACTCCTAAACATCAGATTCATGGGGACTTTTTCTGGATTTACTTTAGTTTCTCCAGAAAATATTCCAGACTTATGTCTGGAGGGGATCCATTTGGCAGCCAGCATTCTGAGAGCTAAGCAAAGGCAGGGAACAGGGTATCAATATTTGGCATATAGACACTGTCTTAATCTCCTTGTTTTCATTAAACTATCTCATCTCTGCTCTGAGTCTCTCATTTCCTAGTTGAGAGTTCTTCCAGTTTAGTTTCTCCAAACTCCTAATGGATTCAAAAGGGCATTGACCTTGATGCCTGATGAAGGGGAGAGGATCTGGGGATCTAACTGCTCCATATAAAGGCTTTCAAAATTTTTTCTTGTTTTTAGCTTTTCCCACTCCCCAATTTCAGAGTACCTCTCACTTCCAATTCCTGACCCCTAGACTACTCTGTGGCACAAACTGACACCTTTCCCTTTTGTAAGTAGTTAGTCACCAGCTTTCTGTGCTAAATTAGTTCCTACTTAGCCATCTGCTGTCCAGCTTCTAAAATTTAGTTGACACCTGTCTCTTACTGTAATCTCTTCTCTTGTTCTTTTTGTCCTTTTGGCTTTCTATCTTTCTTCCCCTTTATTATAATTTTAGTGTGTTCTACAGAGAGAGCAAATAAACATGCATATTTGGCCTGACACTTTCTACTAGTCATCTATAACGGTTTACTTACACGTCTATTTTCTCTCCAACTAGATTATGAACTCCTTAAAAAGAGAACTATATGCTCCTTATCCTTTCAGTTCCAGCACCTAGAGTAATAACCTGGCACAGAGGGCACATTCAACAAAAACTGCTGAGTGAATGAAGAGATGAATGAATGAGTTCTCTTCATACCTTTCATCAACTCGCACAGTGCTTTGAACACTGAAAGCATTTAATAAATACATGAATTCAAAAAGGAAAGCCTTATGATTGACATTTTGTATTTAAAATTTCAAATATATGGTTCTCAGAAAAACTCGTTTGCATGATAAATATAGTTTACACAGCTACAGTATTTAGGGTGTATGCTACAAATTTAATGCAATCATGCTAACCAAGTAACTACTGAAGGGAATCCTGACTTCATTGTTTGGAAAAGTCTCAATCTTAACGTCCTTTTCAAAAATAAACTTTTGTTTTTGTTTTGGCCCCATCCTTCATGTCCTACTTTTTAATTTTTTTTTAATAGAAGAAGAAAGGGATAGAAATATATTAATCACAAATTAAAAGACTATACAAAAGCCACTGGCTGAATTGAGAACAAGCTTCTGGACAGAGATGAGAGAATTACAGAGTGCTCATACTGAGGTCTTCCATCTTCAATACACTAACATAATGAAATGCAGCCATAGCTTTTATGTCACTTTAGGTCAATATTCAGAATAATTATATTTACTTTTCTAGGATCTGCTTTTTAAAATGCTCAAGTATAGGGCACCTGGGTGGCTCAGTCAGTTGAGTATCAGACTTTGATTTCAGCTCAGGTCATGATCTCAGGGTGGTGAGATGGAGCCCTGTGAAGGGTTCTGAGCTCAGTAGGGAGTCTGCTTGGGATTCTCCCTCTCCTTCAGCCCCTCCCCCTGCTTGCACGTGCACATGCTCTCTCTCTCTCAAATACATACATACAGAAACAAACAAATAAATCTTTAAAAATAAAATAAAATGCTCAAATATACTAAAACATAGTTTGCAATAGATTCAAATAAAGGCAGCTTATTGAATAAGCTCGGTAAGAGAGCAAATTTCTCTACCACAAATAATATTTGCTTGTTACTCTAGATAAGCTGGTTTCCTCACTGACTTTTCAAATACCATTATCACTTCAGTGCTCACATGGCCTAAAATGCCCTCTTCACTTCTCCTAGTCAAATTCGGCCATCTCTCAAGGTCCAACCTGAGCCTCCTCACTTCAATAAAAGCTCCCATGTGACCTCCTCTTCCTGGGGACCTGTGGCACTTCTTTGAACCACATATCCTGACACCTGGTTACACTCTATAACACTCTTGAGTCATCTTCCCAACTAGATTGTATGCATCCTGGCAGCAAGGCCACAGCCTTCTTTTCTATATCTCATAACTCCTAGTACTAATTTGTGCAAATAGCAGATGCTCAAACAAAATTTTCTTTTTCTTTTTCTTTCTTTCTTTCTTTCTTTCTTTCTTCCTTTTTCTTTCTTTCTTTCAAGATTTTATTTATTTATTTGAGAGAGAGAGTGGGTGAGAGAGAGAGAGCATGAGTGGGGGGAGGGGCAGAGGGAGAGGGATAGCAGACTTCCCACTGAGTGGGGAGGCTAACATGGGGCTGGATCCCAGGACCCTGGGATCATGACCTGAGCCAAAGTCAGACACTTAACGATTGAGCCACACAGGCGCCCGCAAATTTTCTTTTTTTCAAAATAAAAATAGTTTCATTTTTATTGTGATTGTGAAAATGTTGCATTAATCATTATTAAAAAACCTCAAACAATATAGAAAGTGTGAAGAGAAAAGTAACATGCCAGCACTGAGAGAAAACCACTAATAACATTTTGGTAAACCTCTTTCCAAACATTTTGGTATGCATATAAACATGCACAGACATAAGATATATATAATTTTATATAAATGGTATTACACCATCCTGCTGTTCTGCAACCTGAGACAATAAATGTCGATTTTTTGGTATTACTTCCTTGTCCATCATTGCCTCCTGAATTTAATTTTATTTTAAAAGTAGAAATGTGCTTCTAAGGAATTATCAGCCAATTAGCATGACAAATAAGGTTGTGAACACTGGAATTAGGTATTTTTCAGACTACTAATTCTTTTGTCAGCAGACCCACTGTGATTATGTGACTAAATTCATCTACTTGTTCATATTTTAAGATATCGGTCACCTGGTAAATGTCTTCATGGACTACCCATTAATCTTTGTATGTTTTGTTACACATCTTTCCTGAGATTTCAATTAGCTAGTACATTCTTACATTCCTCCTGCAAGTGATTGGAGGTGGTGATAAATACTTTCCGGTATCAGTTTCGTCCCACTTGCACGGCCTCTTAGCACTAAAAGACTTTTAAATGATAGTGGTGATGGCAGAACCTACTTTATAATTTGTTCATGTAAAATCCATTAATACTGGGTTTTGAGAGAGAATAATTTAAAGCTCTGAAGGTCCTTTTTGGTTCCTATGTATCTAGAAAAACAGCACGCAACCCATGAAGTTCCTTCTCATCAATCTCCGTGCCAGATGAGAATTTCCAGAACTGTTTTTTAAATCAGGGCAAGGAGAAAAGAACAGGGCAGGGAATCCTTGCCTGCAAGAGCCGGCTTCAAAGAATTCAGTGTGCTGGGAGCAGCGGCCAACTGGGCGCGACTAACTGCACCCTTGCACCAAAGCCAGAGAACAAAGATGAAGGGTGAGGAAATGAAGGAGATTCTTGAAGTGACTTCCCAGGAGGAATCTCAGATCGGCCACACCCAGTCCCTTCATCTTGGTAAATAACTCAGCAAAACTGCAAATGGGCTGAGCTGCGTCCCTGCAGGAGCCTCTCCCACAGAGGGGGGATTTCTTCCTTACTGCTGCTACATGCAACTTCCCAGACCCGCGCTTGCCTGCAGGGGAAGTGTGTACTCTCCCCAAGTCGTGGCATGTTTATCAGATGAACAAACAAACAGCAAATAGCTCTTGGAGGGTTTTCCCTGTTTCCTGGCAGCAGAAGGACCGCAGCTGTTGTATGGTTAAATGGGGGATTTAGCCTTTTTAATACAGTTTTAGAAGTTTGTAGTAGAAACCTTCCTTTCTGTCCCTATCTGATGGTTAAATTGAAATCTGAACTGTTTCTTCCAAGACATCTCCAAGCTGATCTTATTGGAAATGGACTGCAAATAAGCATGGCCCATCTAATGATCCAGCAGGCATTCATGAATTTATTCACCCAGCATTTAAAGCATCCAAAACAAGCAAAGGCACTGACTGAGGATTCAGAGATAAAATATGCTGTCTCTGCCATCAAGGGAGTTAACGATGATACTTATCACAATGACACAAGCAGCTGGCATTGAGGGAGCGGTTATGTGCCAAGATCACTAACTGTTTTTATCTGTGATCTCACTGAGTTTTCACAACTTTGAAGTAGTATACTCTCCATTTTACAGACGAGAAAATGAAGGCCTGGAAAAAGTAACATGACCATGGTCGCACAGCTGTATCTAATAAAAAGTCCGCCTGAACCTAGGGCCACCTAACTCTAAAAAGGCTTTTTCTTTAGTGCTTCATGTGAAGCTTGACACTACAAATTTATAATCTAGATCGGGATGTAAGAAAGACAAAAAAATCCCTTTCTTCTTGACTCCACATGATATCTTAGTAAAGAGATTCTACGTTTGCAATAACTACACGTAAGATATGCTAGAATAAGTGCCAGAAGAGAGATCATTTTTGAGTGGAGGTCAGGGAGGGCCAGGAGGAGAGGATGTGATAATCACAAGGACTTTTAGATGGGCTACTTGAGCTGGGTCTACGTGAGAATGGGCAGGAATGTGACAGACATGCAAGAAAGTTCTACACCGAAAAGCAAAACGATGTGCAAGGGGAAGGGCACAGGAGTGTTTGGGGGAAAGTGAGTGTCTGTGTGGTTAGAGTCTAGGCTATGAGTAGGAACATAGTGGTTGGAAAGGCTGAGGTTAGATCAGGAGTGGCTTACAATGTAAGGTAATGGAATTCCTTATTTCCTTAGTAGGCAATACAGAACCATGGACATTCTAAGCAGGGATGGACAAGCCCGGAGCTGTGCTTTAGAGAATTATATTTATAAGAGATTTTGCAGTAAGTAGTTCTCAAGCTTCAATGGTTATCAGGATCACCTGCAGAGCTTTTAAAATGAGTGCGCCCCACAAAAAGTTCCAGAGCCACAGGAACTCTCATAAACTGCACTTAAAAGTGGAGAATGATACAATCACTTTGGAAACCTGCGAGCATGTGCTAAAGCTGAACACACACATTCCCAGCAATTTCACCTAACAGAAATCTATATACCAAGAGACATAAAAAAGTACGCTTAGAGCAACACTGTTTGTACCAGCCCCAAACTGAAAACAATCCAAATGCACCTACGGTAGGGCGGGTAAACTGTGGTTTATACACAAAATGGAAGTCTGTGTAACAACGATGAAGAACTGTAGCTAAGCCCAACAACAAATGAGAAATATAACATTGAGCAAAAGAAGCCAGACGCTGATTACATGCTCCATGATTCTAGCAATGGAGAGCTCAAAATCACGCACATAAAGGTTATGGTGATAAAAATGAGACTAATGATACCCTAGAGGAGATTAATGACTGGAAGGGGGCCTGGGAGAGGCGTCTGCGGTGTTGGTAATGTTCTCTATCGGGATGAATATTCTATGAGTATGTTTATTTTGTAGAAATCCATGGTGCTGTATGTTTATTACTTTGCATGTTTCTCTACATATGTTATACTGCAAAACATTTTTTTACTTAAAACTTTTCAAAAAGAAAAAAATGGCATAGGCCCAACCCAAAAGATTCTGATTAAATCAGTCTGGGACGCGGCCTTGGCATCACTATTTTTTTAAAAGCTCCGTAAGTGAACTTGATATGCAAGTAGGGTTGAAGACCACTGAGGTAGAGCAAGGACTGGAGCAAAGAAGAAGTTCAAAAGTTATTCAATGTTCCCCACACTTGAGAGATAATAAGAATCACCTGAAATGCTTGCAAAAAAAGAAAAGAAAAAAAGAAAGTCCCAGGTCCCTCCCTTGCTGACTGATTTAGTAGGTTGGAGATGGGCTCAAGGAATCTGTCCTTTTGACAACCTCTCCAGTGCTGGGTTAATGAGGCCCACCTCTCCGATTAATTAAGGTTCTAAATTAGGGTCAGGTGGTGGCAGTGGGAATGAAGAGCAGGTTATGCCAAGCAACATAAAACTGGAAAAGATTAAATTTTTAACACTACTTTTACTTGCTTTTATATACTGCCAACTTGAAATCCACCAAAACAACCAAATTTGAGTACGGTTTATTAAATTGACATCCTTAACCTAAGGTGGTTTTATTTTGATTCATAGTGTGTAAGTTTAAATTAGTCATTTACTTTTGTTTCTAACAGAACCACGAAATCAGGAGGTTTCAGAAGCCTAAGGCACACCATTCTGTTTTCTGGTACATCTACTTTAGAGAATGGGCTGAATAACATCTCATAGTACAGTCTCACTTCAGCCTAACTTTAAAAAAATTCTTGGTTATATTTTCAAAGGACTTCTAAATTCTGTTTATTATGCCCTTCAAAGCATGAACTATGTAGTAAAGCAAGTACTATACTTCCCCCAATGATAAGAATAATGATTTTTAAATTTTAAATAAAAGATGGAATAACCATATTTTTTTCTCTTGAAAACAGGTAAAATGGAACTTAGAGAATTTGTAGCTACCTTTCCTCCGTCTGTAAAGCAATGAAAGAAGATCACAGACAAATGCAATACATTCTTTTTTTTTTTTTTTTTTTTAAAAGATTTTATTTATTTATTCGACAGAGATAGAGACAGCCAGCGAGAGAAGGAACACAAGCAGGGGGAGTGGGAGAGGAAGAAGCAGGCTCATAGTGGAAGAGCCTGACGTTGGGGCTCGATCCCATAACCCCGGGATCACGCCCTGAGCCGAAGGCAGACGCTTAACCGCTGTGCCACCCAGGCGCCCCAATGCAATACATTCTTATACCTTAACTCCTTTGATCACATTTTAGGCTTTCGGGAAATCACTCACTGATCTCAGAAACTGAATGTCATATTTATGTTCATTTAGCATCAGAGCAGGAGCACTTGATGCTAATGGCAAGAGCACTTGACTGAGAGAATGACTGAATTTATCAACTGGCTGGGAGACATTGGGCCTCAATTTGGGGGAGGGGCTGATTTTTTTTTATCAGTCTGATAGGGGAAGGGCTGAAGTACATCAATAGTTTTCAAACCAGAAGACTAGAATTCTTCAGAGGCATTAATAAGGTTCTACAAATGTTTAATTTTAATATTTTTCTTATGAAAAACATACCTTTATTTAAAATCTATGAAAAAAACAAAATGCACACTAAATCTTTCGCATAGTAAATTTTATTATACCGTCACAACCGACCTGCGCTTCCCCGTTAACGCACTGTGGAGCTCCTTCTGTTCCACAAATGTATATATATGTTTGAACCTGTAAATGTGCCACTGATTAGAAAGCTTTTTATCTGCCTGCTTGTTTTCTTTTCTTTTAAATCCAGGACTATACTGACATAAAGGCTGAGATTACATAAAATCTTTAAATTCTACTGGGTGAGAGTACAGATGTTAACAAGCCCTCCTCTTTCTTGCCTCTATAGGATGTGGTTATTGAACCAAAGTAGGTTTATTACTTTATAAAATGTTTGATAATTATAAAATAGAAGTCTTCAAGTGTTAAGATACTAAAGTAAGAATGTAGTCATGTCTGAACTGGGACTGGAAAAGCAATGGCAGAGATAATTTATGGAGTAGTGGGTCATAAAAAGGCAGGGCACTAAAATGTCCTCAGATGCTGTGCAGATAAGCATGAGCAGTTAAAATTAGGGTTTTTCAAAACACTATAGGATAGATGTTATACAAATTGACACAGAATGTCAATTTTATTAGCATAAGACTTTTAGATTGCAGACCTTTCAGAGTTATTTACAGAGATGTCAGTAGTGATACCAGAATTTATCCTTTTATACTAAAGTTTTCGAAATGACATAAGGCAGTTGTCAGGACAACAGTCAAATGAAATCAATTGCTATTATTTCTACCTTAAATAAATTCATTAAATACAGGTTTATGAACTGGGAAATCTTGCTGATATTTTACATAATTCAAATAGCTCAATTAAGGCTTACAACACTGCCATACTTAGAGCCTCAGATAAAATGTTAGTGATGAATCAAAACAGGATTTGGACTCAGCATGCAAAACAAAATTTTTCTGCGCTGAAACTATGAATAAAAAGATGGCCTTGGTATTAGTCTGCTTGAGCTGCCATAATACCACAGACTGCGTTGCTTAAACAACAGAAATTTATTTTCTCCCAGTTCTGGAGACTGGAAGTCCAGGATCAAGGAGCTAGCAGGGTCAGTGTCTGGGAGTATCTCTCTGTGGTTGCAGAAGGCCACCTGCTCACTGTGTCCCCACATGGCAAAGAGAGGACACAGGCTCTCTCTCTGGTGTCTCTTCTTGTAAGGACACTATTCCTTTTGGATCAGCACCCTATCCTTATGACCTCAAATAACCTAAATTACATCCTTATAGGCCCTACCTCCAAATACAGTCACCTTGGGGTTAGGGCTCCAACATATGAATTTTGGGGCACGTAATTCTATCTATAGCAGCCTCTGAGGTATCTGATTTTTTTAAGAAATAACACCATAAATCAACTCATATATAATGTTATAAGACACATTTATTTTTCTGCAAACAATGAAATTTTTAAACTAGCTAAGAAAATTATTGATTTCTCCAAAGCGATTATTCGTCAATTAGGAATGTGAGCAATTGTTAGTTACATTAGTTACTCAGCTTTGACACAACAATTTACTATCAGTCCTTTTTTGAATATTTAGGCATATAACTAAACTAATTCAGTTTAACCCCCCCCCCAAATTGACTAGATGTCAAGATGTTAAAAACAAAGCTATAAGTATCTGCAGTTAATTATCTATGTGAATCACAATTTTCTTGACAAGCTTTTATCTCAAAACCGAATACTGGAAAGCTTTCCCCCAACATCAGGAATAAGACAAGGATGCCTGCTTTTGCCACTTCCCTTCAACACAGTACAGGAAGTTCTAACCAGAGCAATTAGGTAAGAAAAAGAAATACAAGGCATCCAAGTTGAAAAGGAAATGGTAAAACTATCTCTATTTGAAGATGACACCATCTTCTATGCAGAAAGCCTTAAAAATCTCTCTCTTTCACATACACACACACACATTATTACAACTAATAAATGAATTCTGAGAAGATGGAGGATACAAAATCAACATACAAAAATAAACTACATTTTCATAAGGTAGCCATGAAAAATGTGAAAAGGAAATTAAGAAAAAAAGTTCCATTTACAATTATATGAAAAGACTAAAAAATACTTAGGAATAAATCTAACCAGGGAGGTGAAAGACTTGCATAATGAAAGCTATAAAATACTGCTGAATGGGGCACCAGGGTGGCATAGCGGTTGGGCATCTGCCTTCAGCTCAGGACGTGATCCCAGCATTGTGGGATGGAGCCCCACATCAGGCTCCTCTGCTATGAGCTTGCTTCTTCCTCTCCCACTCCCCTTGCTTGTGTTCCCTCTCTCACTGGCTGTCTCTGTCAAATAAATAAATAAAATCTTTATTAAAAAAAATACTGCTGAATGAAATTAAAGAAGACTTAAAAGAAAATCATAGGTCCAAAATGGTGTCACTTAAGTTAAGGTCCTAGGTCAGTAAACCAAGACTTAATACCTAATCTAACTGCAGTTTCAACCCCCCAGGAATGTAACTTTTAACTAGTCAATATGGGAGTTACCTGGTGAGTAAGAGGAAGTTTACTAATAGACCTCTTCCAGTCCCCTTAGGAGGGTGACCCTTGCCTAAAACAGTGGATTCTTCACTAATAATTTCCTTTTTTTCTGTTCCCTGTTTATCTTTAAAAACATTTCTTTTCCAGCAAAGAAAAGATGAAACTCCCTTCTACTTGCTAGATGGGATGCTGCCTGATTCATGGATCTTTTTTTTTTTTTTTAAAGATTTTATTTATTTATTTTAGAGAGAGAAAGTACACAAGAATGAGGGGGGAGGGGCAGGAGGAGGGGCAGAGGCAGAGGGAGAGGGACAAGCAGACTCCTGCACTGAGCACAGAGCCGGACTAGAGGCTCAATCCCACGACCCTGAGATCATGACCTGAGCTGAAACCAAGAATAGGATGCTCAACTGACTAAGCCACCCAGGTGCCCCTATGAATCTATTAATAAAGTCAATTAGATCTTTCAAATTTACTTGGTTGAGTTTTTGTTATTTAACAGAAGAATTAACATTGTTAAGATGTCAATACTATCCAAAGAAATCTACAGATTCAACACAATCCCTATCAAAATCCCAACAAACTTTTTTACAGAAATTGAATAGCTGATCCTTGAGTTCATATGGAATTGCAAGGGGCCCTGAATAGCCAGGACAATCTTGAAAAAGAAGAATGAAGTTGGAAGACACAAACTACCTAATTTTGAAATGTAATACAAAGCTACAGAACTTAAAGCAGTATGGTACTGGCATAAAGACAAATATATAGACCATTGGAATAGAATAGAGAGCCCAGAAACAAATCTTCACTTGTATGGTCAATTGGTTTTCAACAAGGGTACCCTTCATTGGGGGGAAGGAATACTCAAGTCTTTCCAGCAAGTGGTGCTGGGGAAACTAGATACCCTCAGGCAAAAGAAGGAAGTTGACCCATACCTTATACCTTACATAAAAACTAACTCAAAATGGGTCATAGAAATACATAAAGAGCTCCCACAGCTCAACAACAAAAAAACAAACAATATTATTCAAAAATGGTCAAAGGACTTACACATTTATCCAAAGAAGACATACAGATGGCCAACAGACACATGAAAAGATGCTCAACATCATTCATGATCAGGGACATACAAATAAAAATCACAATGAGATATCACCTCATACCTGTCAGAATGGCTAAAATAAAAAACTCAAGAAACAAGTGTTGATGAGGATGTGGAGTAAAAGAACCCTTGTGCACTGTTGTTGGGAATGCAAACTGGTGTAGCCACTGTGGAAGACAGTATTGCTGTTCCTCAAAAAACTAAAAATATAACTGCCCTATGATCCAGTGATCACACCAATTGGTATATACCCCAAGAATACAAAAACAGTAATTTGAAGGGATATATAAGCTCCTATGTTTATTACAGCATTATTTACAATAGTCAAACTATGGAAGCAACCCAAGTGTCCATCCATAGATGAATGGATAAAAAAGATGTGGTATAAACACACACACACACACACACACACACACACACACACACACACACACACAGAGGAATATTATTCAGCCATAAAAAAGAATGAAATCCTGCCATCTTCAATGGCATGGATAGAGCTAGAAAGTAGTATGCTAAACAAAATAAGTCAGTCAGAGAAAGACAAATACCATATGATTTCACTTATATGTAGAATTTAAGAAACAAAACAAATGAGCAAAGAGGAAAAAAAAGAGAGACAAACCAGGACACAGACTCTTAATTATAGAGAGCAGATGGTTACCAGAGAGGAAGTAGTTGGAAGGATGAGGGAAACAGGTGAGGCCGATTAAGAGTACACTTATCTTGATGAGCACTAAGTAATATATGGAACTGTTGAATCACTTTATTGTACAACTGAAACTAAAATAACACTGTATATTAACTACACTGGAATTAAAATAAATTTTAAAAAATGCAACTGGTAAAAACAAAACAAAACCAAAAAATCCAATAGCCAATAAGTACATGAAAAGATGTTCAACATCATTACTCATTGGGGACACACAAATCAAAACAATGAGGTATGACTTCATAGCCATTTGGATGCCTTTTATCAAAACAACAGGAAATAAAAAGTGTTGTTGAGGCTCTGGAGAAATTGGAACCCTTGTGAATTTCTTGTAAGAACGTAAAATGGTGAAGCCACTATAGAAAACAGTATGGCAATTCCTTAAAAAGTTAAACATAGAATTATCATATGACACAGCAATTCTGCTCCTAAGTATATGGCCAAGAATCAAAGACAGGGACTTACAGAGATACTTGTACGTCCATGTTCATAGCAGTGCTATTCACAATAGCCAAAAGGTAGAAGCAACCCAAGTGTCTGTTGACAGATGAATGGATAAACAAACTATGATATGTACACACAATGGTTAGAAAGGAATGAAATTCTGACACACGCTACAACATAGATGAACTGTGAAAACATCATGCGTAGTGAAATAAACCAGATACAAAGGGACAAATATCGTGTAATTCCACCTATATGAGATACCTAGAATAGTCAAAGACATAGAGACAGAAAATAAAATACTGGTTATTTGGGGCTAGAGGATGGGGAAATGGGTAGTAATTTTTTAATGGGTAAAATGTTTCAGTTTGGGAAGATGAAAAAAATTAAGGAGATGAATGGTGGTGATGGCTGCACAACAATGTGAATGTAGTTAATGCCACTGAACTGTACATTCAAAAATGGTTGAAATGGGGGTGGCTGGGTGGCTCAGTAGGTTAAGCATCTGACTTCGACTCAGGTCATGATCTCAGGGTCCTGGGATTGAGCCCTGCGTTGGGCTCCACACTCAGCAGGGAGTCTGCTTATCCCTCTCCATCTGCCCCCCTCCCCGCTCGTGCTCTCCCTCTTTCTCAAATAAATGAATAAAATCTTTTTAAAAAATAGTTGAAATGTTAAATTTTATGTTATTTATATTTTATCACCAAAAGAGATTTCTCTACTTAAAAAGTGGTTTGAATGGTAAATTTTATGTTAAGTATACTTTACCACAATCAAGGGATAAATATATTTTAAAACCCTTAGTCCTAGTTTCAAGACAAGATGACTTCTAAGGTCCCTTTCAATTCTAAAATTTTTTGAGACATCAAGATACCAAGGAGAAAAGAGAAAGAGAATCTGCTCAAGGAATAAGCTTCTGACTTCTTATTCGAAGTAAGAGTGTAACTTTACCTTTCAAGTGATTATAAATGGACCAAGAAGTTCTAGCAATGGTAGCAAACTCAAATGCCTACAGAGGCCAGGCAGGAAATGTAAGCAGATGAAGCAAGGCAGCTGGGGATGGTGGTAAATCTGAGGCCACCACATGCCCTGTCTAAAAGGAGCAGCTGTACCTCCGCCCTGGCAAACTGCCTCTCTGTTGGAATATGGGCATGGTATTTGGATGATTTTCCATTCTTTAAGTGAAATTGAATTGAGATTTTTATGCTATATGTTGGCATCTAATTTTCAAAAAGTATTATTTTTTTTATTTTTAATATTTTTTTTAAAAGTAGGCTCCACACCCAGTGCAGAGCCCAGATCAGGGCTTGAACTCACCACCATGAGATCAAGACCTGAGTTGAGCTCCAGAGTCAGATGGTTAACCGACTGAGCCACCCAGGCACTCCTTAAAAAATTATTTTTAACATTGCTAGCCAAAGAAAACGTAACTGTAGGCCAAGGCACATCCAGTCAGCCAACTGCTAGATTGTGATTTCTTTCAGAGCATAAAGGCACCACCCAGAATACAAAAGAAAAGGAGGTAGTACTAGTTAGATGCTCACCAATGGTTAAAGTTTGCATCCAGATCATGGGGCACATGGGTGGTTCAGTCGGTTAAGTGTCCAACTCTTGATTTCAGCTCAGGTCATGATCTCAGAGTCCTGAGATCAGACTCAGCTCTGGGGATAGAGCCTGGTTAAGAATCTCTCCCTCTCCCTCTTCCTCTCCCCTCCCATGCTCTCTCCCTCAAGAAAGAAAGAAAGAAAGAAAGAAAGAAAGAGAAAGAAAGAAAGAAAGAAAGGAAGGAAGGAAGGAAGGAAGGAAGGAAGGAAGGAAGGAAGAAAGAAAGAAAGAAAGAAAGAAAGAAGAAAGAAAGAAAGAAAGAAAGAAAGAAAGAAAGAAAGAAAGAAAGAAAGAAAGTTTGCATACAGATCATGATCTAAATCTTTTAATCCTTGTTTGGAAGCACCAGAAAGTACTGAATATTATTTTAATTAGGTGTCGATTGATATTGTATAGCTCTGAATGGGCCAGTTTTTAATGGGGCACTTTGACTGTGAAGTTTATGCCTTGCCTATAGTAGGTGATCAGTAAGGAGTAGCTATTATTATCTTAAATCAAACCCCTACACAAAATTGAAGAGTATAATGCTCTTTTGAAACCAACCCTACTCTCTAATATAAGAGATGATTTTAATATAATCCATTCAATAATCACAGATTATCGAATAGTGATTGGGAAGTGGTGAGCCTTCATGTTAAATAACAAAAAAGAAATCATTTACATATGTTAAGTGCTAAGAATGTAGTTATTGGCAAAACAAGGTTCTTGCCCTCATCAAGCTTACAGTTTAATAAGGGAGATGGACATTAAGTAGAGTCATCCAGAAAACACTTAGCCAGAAACTGTAATAAATGGAATGACTAAAAATTACAGGATGATTTGCAAAAGAATAATGAAGGATCTAATTCAGACGAGGAAGGGAAGGACAAAGAAGGTCTTTTAAGGAGCTGACCTTTAAACTAAGATTTAAAGGATAAAGAGAGGTTAGCAACCTAAGGGTATTATGCATCAGGGTGAGGAGGGCTGGGTAGGAAAGGAGGTGGTGACAAAAGCATTCCGGGAATGCTTGTGTGACATGTGTGATAGCCCCAAATAACTGAAATAGACAAAAAATTAAAGGAACATTAAATAGAGGGAAAGATTCAAGTTACTGAAGGTAGTGAGGTAAAAGATTTGAGCCGACATCACATGTCAATGTTCTCCTTGGAGAAAAGGTTTTGAAGAAGCAAAGATGGAAAAAGAAAAAATTAGAATTGAGAAGAAATAAGTAGAATGGGAGACAGGAGACTTCAACTGAAGGTTGAAGAAGTTGTTTATTGGCCACATCAGGTTTCTGGGACAAACGTGGAGCCATGGAGCTCTGGTGGGAGCAGGTTGGAGGACAGGCCAGAGGAAACCGCAGGACTGAAGAGATTATGTGGAAGGATTTTTGTTTGTTTGTTTAAAAAATGACAAAAGTAATAAATGCTCTTTAATATTTCAAACAAGACAGCCACCCACTCCTGAAGTAAGCACTGTTAATCCTCACAGAATGGTTTTTGGTGGTGAAGATTAGTGACAAGCAAAATCAGGGGGAAGTTTGAAGCAGTTGAACAGGGAAGTCAGACCGAAAGCTTTATTTCAGCCTAAATTGTCTGCATTCTCCCTTGAGATCACTTTAACCACCATAACATTAGGTATTTCAGGAAAAACAGTTTTTATCATACGATTATATAGACTGACCGCAAGTCTCTGATTCCTAGACTGTGATCTTCTTTCATAAGTACAGGGATTTTTTTTTTTTCAAATCTCTGATTATTAGACCACAAACTCTGTGAGAGCAGGAATTTCTGCTCCACTCACTGCTTTATCACTAGCAACTAATACATAAATGTTTGTTGAATGAATGAATATTCCTAGACTATGAAGACAAATCACAGTGAATTCAGAGTAAAACATAAAAGGTGAAAGAATTAAAAAAAAAGGAAAGGAAAAAGGAAGGGAGGGATGAAATTGGCAATACTTCAGATTCTGGCATTCATTCTTGACTCTTCTCTCCCACACTCCCACCCAATCAATCAGCAAGTCCTGTCAAACCAACCTTAAACAGCTCTTCATCTCCCTGCCACTACCTGCTCTGTTGTACTGGCTCCTAACTGGTCCTACCACCTGCCTTCCATTCCATTTTCCACGCTTTTGCCAGTCTCATATGTGAAAATACCACACAAATTGGTAAGATTCAACTGACTGGCTGGGATGATGTTTCCTTCTTACATACACCAGCCACAATGAACTTCTTACGGTTTCCCACAGGAACCATGTTGTTTCATGTCATCATATTTTCAGAAACCTTGTTTATTCTTGTTAGAATGTACTCCTTATTTGCTAAACAGCTTTCTACCATTCCAAGTTCCACCCTGCCTATTCCATCATAGCCTTTCCCGACTTCTGCAGAAGAACTATTTCCTCCCTTGTACTATCACTGAATTCTATATATGGCTTTAATGATCACTTACACTCTGGGGAAACTATTCTAGACTACTCTACTGGAATGTGAGCTCCTTGAGGGCAATTATTGTCATTTACTCAGTTGTATTTCAAGCATCTCACACACTATCTGATGAAGAGCACAATAAAAAAATAATACTCCCTCTCGTCAGCTTTCTGGCTTCTTCGGCATTGGTGTTTTCACCTCCTAGGTCTGTGACCTAGGACAAGTTCTTTACCTTTCTGAATCTGTTTCATTTTCTGTGAAAAAGTGATAATAAAAATATCTACCTAACACAAAGGATTGTTGTGAAGAAAAATTAGATATTCCACATACGAAGCAACTTCATAAATGCTAATTGCTATCATCATTTTCATTTTTGATATTACATTTTTTATGTCTAGAAATTCCATTTGGATCTTTTTATATCTTCCATTTATCTCCTAATCATAGTCATGTTTTCCTTTACATACTTGAGCATATTTATATGATTTAAAATAACTGTTTGAAGGTCCTCGTTAATAATTCTATTATCTCTGTCTTTTTTGGGTCTGTGTTTCTACAGATTGATTTTTCTCCTGGTTATGGGTCATATGTTCTTGCTTCTTTTAATATCTGGTAATTTTTAACTGGATGCCAGACATTGTCGATTTTATGTTATTGAGTGCTAGATTTTACTGAGTTCCTTTAAGGAGTGGTGAATTTTGTTCTGGCATACAGTTAAGTTATCTGCAGATAGACCTGTTTAATCCTTTTTGTTTTTAAGCCACTGAGGTCTCTCTCCAGTGTCAATGCCCTATGTGCTTTGAGGTTTCTCCACTTTGGCTGGTAGAAGTATGAACTATTCCTAGCCCTGTGTATACTCCAGGAATTGTTTGGCCTACTGTTTTCTGGTGGTTCTTTTTCCAACCCACACATGTGCGGAGTTTGTAGCCAGAGACTCAAATACCCAGTTGCAGCTCTCTCGAGCTTACTAAGCAACTCCCTCCTCTTTAGTACTCTGCCCTGCAAATTCTGGCCACGGGGGCCTCCCTAAACCCCAATCTCTGCCTCCTCAACTCAGGAAGACTGCTGTGCTCTTTGGATCTCCTCTCCTGTACTGCTGCTTGGCAACTGCATCTCAGAGACCACAGCCCCAGATTAACTGTTGTTCAATGTCTGAAAGAGTTGTTTCAGATACATTGTCTGATTTTCTAGTTGTTTATGGCAGGAGGACAATTCCCTAAGTAAGTACTTCTTCATGGGCAGAAGAGGAAGTAGCTCTCATTCTCTTATTAAATGAAATACACACACACACACACACACACACACACACACACACATTTGTTCATTTGTAAAAGTACAAAGCTCGAAATTAAATTCTAACAAACTATAAAAATAAACTGTGGACAATAGCTTTTTTGAGCCAATATCCCTAAACAGAAATGAAGATTTGCTTCAGGGAATTTTAATCTTTGCCAGACTTGGAAAATTCAGATTAATCTTTCACACTGAAAGAAATACCAAAGTGAGAAGTTGAACTTTAAAGGCTTATTACATATGAATAGATCTTTTTGCTTCCAAGACTCTAACGTCGCCTAGATAGCAAGAGGTTCACTATAATCTTCATGACGTTATTTGAATTTCAGACACAGGAAAATTAGCATCATTCAGTACTCAGTCATGCAGAAATGACATTGCTTCCCTATACTTGCTAAACACTGGGATAAATGGTTTCTTGCCAGAAGGCATCAGGTCCTTAGTTTTCTACAGGTGGCTTCATTTTTAGATATGTTATGCTGGAACTCTGCTCTTCTTTTGCTGTTTCCCTGAAGACCTAGTTTCTTCTTGATAATGTTAAAATATGTACAAGATGTTCTAAGGAAGTCATCTGCAGAAGAACAATATAGTATCAGCTCCTCTGAGTAGAAGTCAGGTATATGGCATTCTAACTGAAAAAAATGGGGCTTAATAAGTACTTTCTTTTGGAACTTTGCCTCTGAGTGTTTTTGCTTGTTCTGGATTAAAATTGGGAACTGACACACTCCAGGACTGAAAGATGTTCTAAAGTTTCCTGGAAGAAACTGAGAATATATTAAAATGATTTAACCAAAGATTTTAGGATCACCTAGATGCAAATGTTGCATTTGGTCTTTAAGAAATCAGGAGCTGACTAAGAAGCCTAACAATAAATATCCAGCATAAAATCCAGGTCTTGTTTATGGCACAGGAAAAACAGGGAGACCTTGGAGCTGCTTCCTCTTAGCAGCTGGATGATTCACTGGCAGCTGCTACAAGAAAGGTAAAGAAACCTACATCTGCTCAGAGTCCAAATGCTATATGGATCCCTTGTGATAGTAAACAAATTCTGGAAGAGGCCCCACTTCTAAAACAGGAAAAGAATTAAGGAGATCTAAAGACTCTTTTCCATAGTTATCTCCATATGCCTATTCCACAAAACCCAGGTCTAGCTATATGCACCATTCTTCAATATACTGAGTATTCAATAAATATTTGCTGACTGACTAAGGGACTGGGAAAGGATTGGGAAAAACAGGTTCTGACGAAATACGACAAACTCTACCTGTACACTCACAGCTCCCAGTTTTGTTTATGTAGAGACCGATGGGCTAGTTTCTCTTATGCAGTTCACTTAAAATTGAGTCCACTTTGATTTTTCTCCACTAGTGCATATAGTCTATAAAGGAGACAATGCTATTCTCAGTATACCAAGTATTTCTGCTCAATTGTGTAACTGAGATGGATAATCTCTTGAGTTACATGTCACAGAAGCATAGAAATAGCATATTAGCATATTAGTAAATCTGGGTTTGGCCCTTATTATTATCTCCACTACAGCAAATCTCCTAACTACGAGCTCTGCCTCCAGACTTATCCTCTAAGTCATTTCTTTTCTTTTTTTCTTTTAAAGATTTTATTTATTTATTTGACAGACAATGAAAGAACATAAGCCAGAGGAGCCACAAAGGGAGAGGGAAAAGCAGACTCCCCACTGAGCAGGGAGCCCAACACGGGGCTCAATCCCAGGACCCCGAGATCATGACCTGAGCCGAAGGCAGATGCTTAACCAACTGAGCCACCCAGGTGGCCCACCCTCTAAGCCATTTCTATACTGCCTTTCAAATGATCTTTCTAGAATCCAGATATCATCACACCATTCTTCTGAATAAAATCCTTTAACCGACAGAATAAAATCCAACTTCTTTTTTTACGGCAAAAATGGTCTTTCAGGACCTGACTCTACTATTTCTTCACAGGTGCATCTCCCCTAACCCGCTTCACAAACTCTAACCATTGTGATCTTCGCAATGTCTTATATATTCCAGATTCTTTCATGCTTCTACACCACAGCACATGCTCTACCTAGAATGTCCTTCTTTCCTTTATCCATGTAGATAACTCCTACTCTTCCTTCCCAAATTAGACCAAACAACCAGTTCTCAGGAGAATCTTCTCTAATCTATTTGCTCCCCTTTCTCTAACAATAGTGTCCCCATCCTACCCCCACCCTCCAATCAGGAATTTCCTTCTTTGTATTCATATTATTTCTTCAATCTGCTGCACGGTATTTTAATATTTGCCAAGAGCAAAACTCTGGAGCCAGATTGCCTGTATATGAATCCCACCCCAGCATTTGCTGTGTAAACTTGTCAAGTTACTTAACCTCTCTGATCCCCAGTTTCATTGGTTATAAGATGGGGATGGGGAGAGCTATTGTGAAGAGTAAATGAATCACCACACATTAAGTGTTCAGAACTGCGCTTGGCTCCTAATAGATATCATTAGTGATAGTGCTGGTATTAGCAATGGTGGTAGTATCTGTGACACAAGACGACCGCTCCTCAAAAAGTAAGGGGTTTGTAGAGCCTCAGATAGCATGTACTCAAACAGTATTTATAGGAACAAAAGAAAGAAGTTTGGAAGGAAGAAGGGAAGGCAAGAAAATAATTTGGGAAGACTTACCACCATTTTTGCCCACAGTTCGGAAGCATTTCCAGAAGGCCCGCAAGAATGATGCCCTATTGTGAGGGGTGGCTTGGATGAAGCTGAATTCCCGAAAGAGAATGTGAGTTCCCTGACATACACTGTTAAAACTGTAAAGAGAAAAATCAAGAAATCATCATTAGAGGAAGAGATATGGAAGGCTGGAATCAGAATAAAAAATCAAGACCACACAGAACCATTGCCAAAAAGGAGGGAAAACTTTTCTTCAACAAAACTCTGAACCATAGATGAGACCAAGTCTTTCAATGAAGAAATCCCTTCACATAAGCATATTCTCCTGAAAACTCTCTGAATCCAATTCCTCTGAGTGTTTCCTACCTCCCACATATATGCACTGAGGGAGTTTTAATCAGTCAGAGGAGTATCTCAAATAGAGGGAAATCTTTCAATCTTTAACTGGATGACATTGGCATTTGTATCTTTTTGGAGAACATTTCTCCTTCTACCACATTTGGAATTGTGTTTCCTTAAAGATATTATTTCTGTACTCTCTCTGACCTAAATCAGCTGCCGTAACAACAAAATGGCTCATGGGGACATAACTGGATTGTCTGTTCCAGTTTGGGGTGATGGATACCTTTTTGACTATAACCTCAGAGGCAAAGCCATGTGCCAAAGGATAAGAAAGGTTTCAAACAGAACATTAAGGCAAATAAGAGGAACAAGGGTAAAAAGTGGCCCCTGAATGAGAGTATGAAGCAAAGCCCCAGGGCCCAAGTGAGTCATTGTTTAAGCTGGGCTGGAGAAGGGGAAAAAATATACTCCATTGCCTTTGGGTTCTTCTGCCAAAGAAATAAAGGCTGTAGAGCCTGGCGTAATCTAAAAATGGAAATTCCACCAAAGAATAGGCAATTATCCAGTAATCATCACTACTAAAGACAGACTTCAGGTTCCAGAAAACTCTTAAATTCCCTGACAAGTAAATCATGAGTGGAAAATATGTTAATCTTTGTAGAGGAGCAGGCATTAAACTGAAGAAGGCAAAGCAATAGGGAGACAGTGGAAATTCCAAATGCCACTCTTCATTTGTTGACAATTTAAAGTGGGGGCAAAGCTGAATCTCTGAACTGAACAGGAAAACATTTCAGGAGTCATCTGTTCCATTTTCCTTTTCCCGGACCAAGTTCTGAGGGAAGCATCTAACCTGTCTTTAACATAGAGTATGTTATTACTTCAGATAAAATTAGCCTCTTCCTGTTAATATTAACAATACTGTATGAAAAAACAAATTATATACTCTTCTTCCCCCTGTGGAAAACTAGTGTAGAAATCAACTTCTGAGACACTATGAGGAAGCATGAGGAAAACATCTGGTAAAGAATTAGGTTAGAAGAGAAATTTTTAAAAAGCAACGAAAGTGTTAACCATGCAGTTTGCAATTCTATTGTCTTGAGCAAAGGAAAATGAAAAATAAAGCAAATGAGCTGTTACAGGTAAATGGAGTAGGTCACATTTCTAGCAAATGAAGTCTAAAATGATAACAATCTAGTTTAAATTTATGAAGCTATCCAGCAAAAAATTAGTCCCAAAGTATGCTTCCTACCCCCCATGGGAAAAAAGCTGGTGTCTAGGTCATAGTCTGGGCTGTAAAGAAACTAATACTAGTGAAATTATATCCTTAGCGTAGCTTTTTAAAAATAAATTTTTTAGGGGCACCTGGGTGGCTTAGTGGGTTGAATGTCTGGCTTTTGGTTTCAGCTCAGGTCATGATCTCAGAGCTGTGAGACTGAGCCCAGCACTAGGCTCCATGCTCAGCAGGGAGTCTGCTTGAGACGCTCTCTCTCTCCCTCTCCCTCTGCCCCTCCCCCTCCCCTTGCTCACTTGCTCTATCTGTCTAAAAATAAATAAATAAATCTTTTAAAATATATATATTTATCTTTTTTGAAACTACAGAATAATTTATGCATTGAAGAATCTGGCTCATTGTACGGATAAGAATTTATGTAAGAAGTTATAAAATAAGAATTTTAAAAAACAGGCCAAGGACATATAATATTGAATACAAAAAGATTTATAATTATATTTCCATTACTGTCTTAAGATAATCCCTACCAATAAAATTTAGCTGGTCAGTATGGGGATCATAATCACTTTACTTAAAGAGTTAATAGACAATATAATCAGTGAAAATTCTTTTAGATAAGAGGGCTGTAAAGAAAAAGCAGAAAATACAATACATTGCTCAAAGCTTTACTGTTTCTCCTCAACCTGAAATAACTTTTCCCTGCCTCCATCTGTTAAAATTCTATCCAGTTTTTCAGGACCATCTCTAATGCCGCATTTTGCATGAAGTTTTTTCCTGATTCTATATTCATGCTCAATTCCCATCATTTATAACTTATAACTCTCCACTGGTACTCACAATCTGCTGCCTTTGGAAAAAGTTACTGGACTTCTATTTCCTATAAGACTGTAAGTTCTATGGAGTAAGTAATTAGGTTGTATTCATCTTGGTCTCCACCACATTATCTAACACATAGTACATGCTACTCCATAAATGCCTTTGGTAGTTGATTTAGAAAGATTAGAAAGAACAGACAAGTAACACCAGGTAGAAAGTATCAGATTTATATTTGTAGCCAGCCACAATGGAAATACTGAAGGTCAACATTTTATAAACTTTTTAAAAGTCCAGGACTTTGGCCTGATATTTGCACTGTAATATTGCAATACCAACTTTGTTTTGATTAGTATTTTCCTGGCATGTCTTTTCCTATGCTTTTAATTTTAATCCTTCTGGGTCATTTTGTTTTAGATATTTCTCTTGTGAGTAGTATATAGTTGGATTTTGCTTTTTACCCAACCTTACAGTCTCTGTATTTTAATGAGTTTTTAAAAAATATATTTGATTAATATTTGCCATCTTATTACATCTTTTCCATAAATTGTCTTTGACTTGTTTTTCTTTTCCTGTTTTCTGTTGTGTTAGGAAGGTTTTTTTCTTTTCTTCTCTTTTCTTTTCTTTTCTTTTTTTAAAGATTCTATTTATTTTGAGAGAGAGAGCGAGCAGAGGGGAAGGGCAGAGACAGAGGGAGAGAATCTCAAGCAGATCCACACTGAGAGCAGAGACCGACGTGGGGCTTAATCTCAAGACCCTGAGATCATGACCTGAGCTGAAATCAAAAGTCAGACGCTCAACTGACTGAGCCCCCCAGGTGCCCCCATTTTTTTCTTTTTTAATTATTTTCTCCCCCCTCTGTCAGAGTGGAAGCTATGACAGAATCTATAACTTCTTAGAATTCCTCTTAAAAATCCAACACACATATTTAGCTACACAGTTTTATTTTTTTTAATTGAAGTATAGTTGATGCACAATGTTATATTAGTTTCAGATGTACAGCACAGGGCTTTCGACAATTCTATACATAATGCAGTGTTTACCACGGTAAGTGTAGTCTCCATCTGTCACCATACAGAGTTATTATAGTATTATTGACTATATTCCCTACACTGTACTTTTCATCCCCGTGACGATAGTACCTCTTAATCTCCTCCACTCATTTTGCCCATCCCCCACCCCCTCCCCTCTGGCAACCATCAGTTTGTATTTATGAGACTGTTTCTGTTTGTGTGTGTCATGAGCACACTATGAAGGTACACACACGAGTTACGTCTTTCTGCACTGTCAGCTTTATTCAGTCATAAAGCAAGGTTAACATAATTATAAAGCAGGTTCAGGATTCCAAACTCAATGACATTTCACCACGTGATTAACTTGGCTTCTTACATGGCACACGAAGCAAAACACAAGACCTAAGTCACACAACAAACAAGATAGCACAGAGGGGTAGGAGGTGAACGAACCAAACTCGAAGTCAGTGTGTGGGTGTACAGTTGAGATAAGGCCTCAGTCCGGTCCAGGTCAGCTCGTGGCACTTACTGCTTAATCTGTTAAAAGCAGTGGAGGATCTCAGTTCTGTTCGGAGATCAATCAAGCAGAGCCTTCTACAGTGGCTGCCTTTTTCAACTGCTCAGACCTCGGGGGGTCAGTGTCTACAGAGTCTACAGTTTGCTGCAAAAAACCTCCCTTTTTAAAAGGGATTTAATCACTCTTGAGACCCTGCAGACTTCTCCTAGTTATCAGTTCTGGGGTGCTGTCAGCTGGTACTGGTCTCGGTGCTATCTGATAGCTTCAGAACCCTTAACTACTTGCATCAGTGCTTGACATAGGCCCCTGCTTGACATGAGTGACTTCATCTTACTCTCTACAGTATATTTGTGTTTGTTCATTTGTTTTGCTTTTTCTCTGAGTTATTTCACTTAGTGTAATACCCTGAAGGTTCATCCCTGTTGTCAGAAATGACAAGATTTCCTTCTTTTTTTACGGCTGAGTAATAGTCCATTGTATATGTATACCACACCTTCTTTATCCATTCATCTATGGATGGACAGTTAGGTTGCTTCCATATCCTGGCTATTGTAAATAATGTTACAATAAACATGGATGCATATATCTTTTCAAATTAGTAGCTACACATTTTTTAAAATGTCAAGTCACTCATTATTTTTATTACTCTCCAAAGCAAGACAAGAACCAAAGCACACTCTAAATAACCTATGAGCACTTTTCTCATCTTCTGATATTATTTTCTAGATTTTGACTTCCAGCTTTTTAAATTAAAAACTTTTTTTAATACGGTAGAATGCTTATAATACTTATTATTTAAGCCATAGTATTTATCATTTTAAGTACTGTAAGTGTACAATTCAGTGCTTAAATACATTCACAATGCTGTTAACCATTATCATTATCTATTCACAGAACTTTATCATTATCCCCAAGAAAAACCCTATATATATTGAACAGTAATTCCCCCTTCCACCTTCCTCCCAAACTTTGGTAACCTCTATTTCATCCTCTGTCTCTATGCATTTGTCTATTCTAGGCACCTCTTAGAAGTGGAGATGTACAATATTTGCCCTTGTGTGTCTGGCTTCTTTCTTTCTTTCTTTCTTTCTTTCTTTCTTTCTTCTTTCTTGATTTTATTTATTTGTTTGTTTATTTATTTATTTATTTTAGAGAGAGAGAGAGAGCATGCACCCACAAACAGAGAGAGGGGCAGAGAGGGAGGGAGAGAGAGAGAATCTCAAGCAAACTCCACACGGTGTGTGAAGCCTGATGTGGGGCTTGATCCTACAACCCTGAGACCATGACCTGAGTTGAAACTAAGAGTGCACACCCAACTACCTGAGCCACCCAGGCGCTCCTGGCTTATTTCACTAAGTTTTTAGGTCCATCCATGTTGGGCTTACATCAAATTTCATTCCTTTTTAAGGATGAATAATATTCCATTGTATGTATATGCCCCATTTGTTTATTCATTCATCTGCTGATGAACACATGGGTTGTTTCTAGCTTTTGGCTATTATGAATAATGCTTCTATGAATGTTGTTATACAAATATCTCTTCTTCAAATAGTCTGCTTTCAATTCTTCTGGGTATATACCCAGAAGTGGAATTGCTGTGTCATATAGTAATTGTATATTTAAACTTCTGAGAAAAGACCAAACCGTATTCCCCAGTGACTGCACCATTTTATCTTCTCACAGCAGTGCACAAGGGTTCTAATAGTCACCAGCACTATTCCTATTTTCCTATTTTTTTAATAGCCATGCTAGCAGGTGTGAAGTGGCGTCTTGTTGTGGTTTTGATTTGCATTTCCCCACTGAGTAATGGTGTGCTGATCATCATTGCATGTACTGTGGACATGCGTATATCTTCTTTGGAGCAATGCCTATTTAAGTCCCTTGCTCATTTTTTAGTAACTTTTTTTGTTGTTGGGTTGGAGGAGTTCATTATATATTCTGGATATGAATCCTTTATCAGATATATAATTTGAAAATGTCTTCTCTCATTCTGCAGGTTGTCTTCTTGCCTTCTTGATAGTACACTTTGATGAACAAAAGGTTCTTAATTTTGATCAAGTCCATTTTATCAATTTTTTTCTTTTGTTCCCTATGCTTTTGCTGTGATAACCATAAAATCACTGCCAATTATAATGCCATAAATATAATGTTTTCTTCTCAGAGTTTTATAGTTTTACCTCTTAAATTTAGGTCTTTGATCCATTTTAATTTTAATTTTTTTAAGATTTATTTATTTTAGAGAGAGTGAGCAGAGGGAGGGGCAGAGAGAGAGGAAGAGACAGAGTCCCTCAAGCAGACTCCCTGCTGAGTGTGGAGCCGGATGCAGAGCTAGATCCCAGGACCCTGATATCCTAACCTGAGCCAAAATCAAGAGCCCGCGGCTTAGCCAGCTGAGCCACTCAGGTGCCCTGAGTTAACTTTTATATAAGGTATGTCAACTCCCTTCTTTTGCATGTGAATATCTAGTTTCCCCAGCACCACTTGCTGGAAAGACTTGTTGAATGGTCCTTTCCCCTATGAACAGCACCCTGGTTGAAAATCAATTGACCATACATACAAGGGTTTGTTTCTGGGCTCTCTATTCTATTCCAGTGGTCTATATGTCTGTCTTTATGCCAATACATACAGTTTTCAGTACTGTAGCTTTGTATTAAGTTTCAAAGTTAGGAAGTTGGAGTCTTCCAACTTCATTCTTTTTTAAGATTGTCCTGGCTTTCTGAAGTCCCTTGCAATTCCATGTGAATTTGAGGATCAGCTATTTGATTTCGGTGAAAAGTCTGCTGTTATTTCAGTAGAGATTGTGTTGAATTTGTAGATTTCTTTGGATAGTACTGACATCTTAACAATGTTAAAAGTCTTCCTACCCATAAACTTGGGATGTCTTTCCCTTTACATAGGTTTTTTTAGATTTCATTTAGCAGGGTTTTGTAGTTTTCAGTGTGCAAATCTTTTACTTTCTTGGTTAAATTTATGCCTGGTATGCCTGGGTGGCTCAGTTGGTTAAGTGTCCAACTCTTGATATTGGCTCAAGTCATGATCTCAGGGTGGTGGGATAGAGCCCCGCATCGGGCTTCACACTCAGTGCACAGTCTGCTTGAAAATCTCTCCCTTTCCTTCTGCCCCTCCCCCTCCTCATGTGTGCATGCACTTTCTCTCATAAATTAAATTTCAAAAAAATTTGTCCCTAAGTATTTAATTCTTTTAGATGCTACTATAAATACAATTGCTTTCTTAATTTCCTTTTGACTGTTGATTGCCAGTGTATAAAAACACAACTGATCGGGGGCCCTGGGTGGCTCAGTCAGTTAAGCGTCTGCCTTTGGCTCAGGTCATGATCCCAGGGTCCTGGGATCAAGTCCCACATGGGGGAGCTTGCTTCTCCCTCTCCCTCTGTCCCTCCTACTGCTTGTGCTCTCTTGTTCTCTCTCTCTCTCAAATAAATAAATAAAATCTCAAAAAAAACCACACAACTGATTTTTGTGCGTTGATTTGGTATCCTTCACCTTTGCTGAATTTAATAGGACTAGAAGCTTTTTTGTGGATTCTTTAGGATTTTCTATACATAGGATCATGCCACTGCAAATAGTTTCACCTTTTCCTTTCCAATTTGGATGTGCCTTATTTCTTTCGACTTCTACCTTTTTAAATGTAAAAAGTTACTCATTACTTTTAAAGTCAATAGTTAAGTTTATCAACATATCATATTAACTGTCATGTTCACTACTATTCTTCATTCTGTTCCTTCCTTCTTGGTTCAGTTATTTTCTTGCTAAAGTACAGCACCTTTTCAGACAGGTCCACAATCACTTATCACTTTGGACCTCTCTATTTTGGACTTGACAAATTTTTGGATTTTATAAAGCCAATATGTTGCACAAACCAGATGTGATATAGCACTACCAGTGGGGCTAGGGTAGCAGCCCATAGTCAAGCATATTAAAATTTCCACAGTGAAACATACATTTATATTAAAAAGAATAAATAAAGACCAAAGATAGCCTCATAAACTAGTCCAGGTCAAGTTTGCTCCCAAATGAGTTTGCAGAAAACTCAGCAAAAACAACTTCAGGCTTTCTATGCTATTTTGATTTCAAATTGTGAATTTCTGAATATTCACAGACAATAGACCTGCTGTTTTCACAAAAGCCTGTGGGTGGTAAACGCTCTCAGTTTTCATTTTCTTGAAAATATCTTTATTTACCCTCTAGAATAATGGTTTAACCAGGTGGAGAATTCTGGGTTGTCATTTATCTTCTCGCAGCACTTCAAAGATACTACTCCATTGTCATCTGGCATCTACACTGCTGTTGAGAGGCCATCTGTCAAGCTCCTGCCATTGCTTGAGGAGTTAATCATTCTTACCATTCATATAAGCTATTTTTTTATTATTAATGTTCTGTGGATTCTACAAGGTGTCTGTCATGTAGGTATAGTTTTAGTTATCTTGCACAACACTTTAATCTGACTTATGTCTTTTGTCTCAGAGAGTATCTTTTAAAATATTGCTTCACTGCCATCTTCTCTATTCTTTTCTTCTCCTATTAGATGTACATTTTAGCCTGTCAGTGTCTCTTCTGTGTCCTTTCATAATTTTCGTCTTTTATCTTTGCGTTGTACTTAGTATTATCTTTCAAATTATGAATTCTTTATTCTTTTTTGTCTGGTCTAAAGTTTATTCTCTCTGTTGAATTATTTATTTATTTATGTTAATTTTTTAATGGCCATGTTTTAATGTTCTTTTTTTTAAGACTGATTGACTGATTTTTTTTTTTTTTTAAAGATTTTATTTATTTATTCATTCGACAGAGATAGAGACAGCTATNTCTTTTATCTTTGCGTTGTACTTAGTATTATCTTTCAAATTATGAATTCTTTATTCTTTTTTGTCTGGTCTAAAGTTTATTCTCTCTGTTGAATTATTTATTTATTTATGTTAATTTTTTAATGGCCATGTTTTAATGTTCTTTTTTTTAAGACTGATTGACTGATTTTAAAGAGAGAGAGAGCAAGAGCGCAAATGGGAGGGGCAGAGGGAGATGGAGAGAGGATCTCAAGCAGACTGTACTGAGTGTGGAGCATGACACGGGGCTTGATCTCAAGACCTTGAGATCACGACTTGGGCCAAAACCAAGAGTTGGACACTTAACCAACTGCCCCACCCAGGAACCCCTGTTGCATTTTTTAAAACATCAGTAACTTTTTTATTTCTAGAATGTTTAATTGGTGTTTTAAAGAATTTACATGGTTTTGTTTCTGCTTCCCAGTTTTTATTCTCTATTTTTTCCCCTCAACTTTTTATTTCAAAACCAGTTAGTTACCATACAGTGTAATATTAATTCAGGTTTAGAATTCAGTGATTCAACACTTACATACAACGCTTGGTGCTCATCACAAGTGCCCTCCTTAAGCCCCATCACCCATTTGGCCCATCCACCCAACCCACCTCCCCTCTGGTACCAGCAGTTTGTTCTTTATAGTTAAGAGCCTGTTTTATGGTTTGCCTCTGTCTCTCTTTCCCCCCTGCCATGTTCATTTGTTTTGTTTCTTAAATTCCACATGAGTGAAGTCACATGGTACTTGTCTTTCTCTAACATATTTCGCTTAGTATAGTGCACTCTAGCTCCATCCACATCATTGCAAATGACAAGCTTTCATTCTTTTTTATGGCTGAGTAATATTCCTCTGTGTGTGTGTGTGTGTGTGTGTGTGTGTGTGTCTGTGTGTGTGTGTGTACATGTATATTACAACTTATTTATCCATTCATCAGTCGATGAACATTTGGGCTCTTTCCATAATTTGGTTATTATTGATAATGCTGCTATAAACATTGGGGTACATGTATCCCTTCAAATTAGTATTTTTGTATCCTTTGGGTAAATACCTAGTAGTGGAATTGCTAGATCATAAGGTAGCTCTATTTTTAACTTTTTAAGGGACCTCCATATTGTTTTCCAGAGTGTCTGCACAAGTTTGCATTCCCACAAACAGTGTAAGAAGGTTCCCCTTTCTCTGCATCCTCGCCAATACTTGTTGTTTCCTGCATTATTAATTTTAGCCATTCTGACAGGTGTGAGGTGATATCTCATTGTAGTTTTGATTTGTATTTCCCGATGATGAGTGATGTTGAACATTTTTTCATGTGTCTATTAGCCATCTATATGCCTTACTTGGAAAAATGTCTATTTATGTCTTCTACCCATTTTTTAGCTGGAGTATTTGTTTTTTGGGCAATAGAACAGATCAATGAAACCAGAAGATGAGACTTTGAAAAATTTAAGAAAATTGATAAACTCCTAGCCAGACTTATCAAAGAGAAAAGAGAAAGGATCCAAATAAATAAAATCACAAATGAGAGAGGAGAAATCACAATCAACACCATAGAAATACAAACAATAATGAGAATATTATGAAAAACTATATGCCAACAAATCGGACAATGTGGAAGAAATGGATAAATTCCTAGACACTTATAAATTACCAAAACTAAAACAGGAAGAAATAGAAAACTTGAACACACTGATAACCAGCAAATAAATTGAATCTGTCATCAAAAATCTCCCAAGAAACAAGTCCAGGGCCAGATGACTTCACAGGTGAATTTTACCAAACATTTAAAGAAGAGTTAATTCCTATTCTTCTTGAACTATTCCAAAGAATAGAAACTTCCAAATTCTTTCTATGAGGCCAGCATTACCCTGATAACAAAACCATATAAAGACTCCACTAAAAAAGAATGCTACAGGGGCACCTGGGTGGCTCAGTTAGTTAAGTGTGTGACTCTTGATTTTGGCTCAGGTTATGATCTCAGGGTCCTGAGATCGAACCCTGCATTGGGCTCAGCACTCAGTGGGGAGTCTGCTTGAGGATTCTCTCCCTCTCCTTCTGCACCTCCCCCCTGCATTCTCTCTCTCTCTGTCTCTCAAATAAATAAAGAAACAAATAAATCTTTTAAAAAAAGAAGAAACTAAAGGTCAACACTTTTTTTTTTTTTAAGATTGTATTTATTTATTTGACAGAGAGAGAGAGAGCCAGCGAGAGAGAGATCACAGGCAGGGGGAGTGGGAGATGAAGAAGCAGGCTCCCAGTGGAGGAGCCTGATGTGGGGCTCGATCCCAGGACCCTGGGATCACACCCTGAGCCGAAGGCAGATGCTTAATGACTGAGTCACCCAGGCGTCCCTAAAGGTCAATATCTCTGATGGATCCAAAAATTCTCAGTGAAATACTAGCAAATTAAATCCAACTGTACATTAAAAGAATCGTTCACTATGATCGAGGGGGATTTATTTCTGGGCTTCAAGGATAGTTCAATATTGCAAATCAGTCAACGTGATATACCACAATAAAAGAAAGGATAAGAACCATATGATACTTCCAATAGATGCTGAAAAAGCATTTGGCAAAGTACAACATACATTCATGATAAAAACCCTCAACAAAGTAGGGCTAGAGGTAACATACCTCGACATAATAAAGGCCATATACAAAAAACCCACAGCTAATATCATCCTCAATGGGGAAAAACTGAGAGCTTTTCCTCTCTGGTCAGGAACAGACAGGGATGTCCATTCTCACCACTGTTATTTAACATAGTACTGGAGTCCTAGTCTCAGCAATCAGAGAACACAAAGAAATAAAAGGCATCCAGTTTGGCAAGGAAGAAGTCGAACTTTCACTATTTGCAGATGCCATGATACTCCATATAGAAAACCTGAAAGGCTGCACCAAAAAATTCCTAGAACTGATACATGAATTCAGTAAAGTTGCAGGATACAAAATCAACATATGGAAATCTGTTGCATTTCTACACACAAATAATGAAGCAGCAGTAAGAGAAATCAAGGAATCAATCCCATTTACAACCGCACCAAAACCTATAAGATACTTAGGAATAAACCTAACCAAAAAGGCAAAAGATCTGTACTCACACGATGAAAGAAATTGAAGTGGACACAAAGTACTGAAAAACATTCCATATTCATGGATTGGAAAAACAAATACTGGGTTTATAAAAAGCTTTTATTTATTTATTTATTTGAGAGAGAGAGAGCAGGGGACGAGCAGAGGGGGAAGAACAGGGAGGGGGAAAGAATCCCAAGCAGACTCCATGCTGAGTGCGGAGCCCAACGCAAGGGCAGACCTCACTACCCTGAGATCATGACCTGAGCCCAAACCAAGAGTCAGATGCTTAACTGACTGAGCCACCCAGGTGCCCCTGGAAGAACAAATATTGTTAAAATGTCTATATTACCCAAAGCAATCTATACATTTAATGTAAACCCTATCAAAATACCAACAGAATTTTTCACAGAGCTAAAACAAACAATCCTAAAATTTGTATGGAACCACAAAAGATTCTGCATAGCCAAAGCAATCTTGAAAAAGAAAAGCAAAGCTGGAGGTATCACAATTCTGGACTTCAGGTTGTATTACAAAGCTGTAGTGATCAAGACAGTATGGTACTGTCACAAAAATAGATCGCTCAATAGAACAGAATAGAAACCCAGAAATGAACCCCCACCTCTATGGTCAATTAAGCTTTGACAAAGCAGAGAAGAATATCCAATGGAAAAAAGACAATCTCTTCAACCAATGGTGTTGAGGAAACTGGATAGCAGCAACACGCAGAAGAATGAAACTGGACCACTTTTTTATACCGTACACAAAAATAAATTCAAAATGGATTAAAGATCTAAAAGTGAGACAGGAAACCATTAAAATCCTAGAGGAGAACACAGGTAGTAAGCTCTGACATCAGCCATAGCAACTTCTTACTAAATATGTTACCAGAGGCAAGGGAAACAGAAGCAAAAATAAACAACTGGGACTTCATAAAAAAAAAAAGCTTCTGCCCGGCAAAGGAAACAAACAACCAAACTGAAAGGCAACGTACAGAATGGGAGAAGATATTTGCAAATAACATATCTGACAAAGGGTTGGTATCCAAAATCTATAAAGAACTCATAAAACTCAACGCCCAAAACACAAATAATCCAGTTATTATCTTTTTAAAATGATAACCATTCCTTTTTTATGTCCCTGAGGATCCTAAATTTTATTTCAAATTCAACTTAAAATAATCAATTAGTCTTATTTTCTCTAGAGTAAATTTATATTTCAATTGTAGGGTTTATTGGCCCTTTCTTAGCATTAGTTGTTTTCATATATTTTGGAATTTCAGCATGTAAACTCACCTTAAGTGGGAGGTTATCACTGTCTCCAGTTGCTTACTCATTCACTCTCTCCTGAGGACAGATCCTAGTCTCGGACCAGATCGTATATTGGGGGAATTAAGGCTCCATTCCTAATGATATCGCGACTATCACAGAGGCCATCACTGAACCTTTGAGTAGCTCAGACCACTCAGTCCTGGTTGCAAGATTGTCTGCTTCCTTTCATAGACGCAAGCTTTATATAAGCCATTTTCCAGGTAGCAATCATAATTAAAAAAAAAAAAATCTCCTGCCCTGTGTGTGACACATTTAGTCTCTACTATTCCATGAGAAATGAGCTCTCAGTTTCCTATGCTTGCTTCTGAACCCAGAACACATAAGGCCTGTGGTTTTAGTCCCATTAGCATTTTGGTTTGTTTGGTTTCTCACCCATGGATGAATTTATATTGATTTTACAAAATGGCTACGTCCCTTAAATTTTCTCTTCAGAATATTTCATGTATCATTACCATGTGTTTGTGAAGGATAAGAAAACCAAATCATAAACACTGTAAGCCATTATGACCAGAAATCCAAAACAAATTTTCTACCTGCATGAAAATGCACATGCTTGCTACTTTTTCATTGTATCTAACTGAACTAAAAAGTTTTTTAATAGACATCAATCTTACCTCTAAAATCGAACAAAAATGTTCCTAAAAATACTTCAAAGGACACACAGAAGTATACTATAATGTCTACCTCAAACAGATTTCTCCAAAACCAGTATTCAAATTTCACTGAGTAAATTCTTCCATTTTTTAAGTTTTTGTTTTTTTCTCTTGAGATTTCAATTTTTTTGTATTTTTACATAATTTCAAATTTATAGAAAAGTTGCAAGAATAGCACAAAGGATTCCTGAGTACCCTTCACCTAGATTACTCAAATGTGAATATTTTGTGGGGCGCCTGGGTAGCGCAGTTGTTAAGCGTCTGCCTTCGGCTCAGGGCGTGATCCCAGGGTTCTGGGATCAAGCCCCACATCAGGCTCCTCTGCTGGAAGCCTGCTTCTTCCTCTCCCACTCCCCCTGCTTGTGTTCCCTCTCTCGCTGGCTGTCTCTCTGTCAAATAAATAAACAAAATCTTTAAAAAAAAATGTGAATATTTTGTTACATTTACTCTCACTCAAATATTCTTTCTCAATCTCTCTCTCTCACACACACACACGCATATAAATATTACTGTTTTTCGGAACTGTTTTAAGACCTAAGTTGTAAACATGATGCTCCTTTACCCCTAAATACACCATATATTTCCTAAAAAATGAGTTCTCTTATATGACCATAGTATAATGATCAAAATCAGAAAGTTAAAATTGATACAATATTTTAATCTAATTTACAGGCCTTTTTTTTTTTTAATTAATTTTTTTTTGAGAGAGAGGAGAGGAGCAGGGCCAGAGGGGGACTAGCAGACCCACGGTGGCGGGTGGGGGGTGGGGGTTGCGGCACATGCAGCCAATCCCAGGACCCTGAGATCATAAGATCATGATCTGAACCAAAACAAGTCCGTTGCTTAATCTATTGAGCCACCCAGGCGCCCCTAATCTATAGGCATTATGAAAAGTATCTCTAACCCCTGTTAAAGTATTTATTTAAAACTATGAGAAAAATTAGGTTGATGTTTCTTGAAAAACAAGTACAAAATGAAGATGCCTCCTAGAACCACTGTTATTTATTTATTTAGTAAGTAAGTAAGTAGGTTCTATACCCAATGTGGAGCTTGAGCTCATAACCCTGAAATCAAGAGTCCCATGCTCTACCAACTGAGCCAGCCAGGCACACCAAACCAACTTCTATGTCCTTCTGACACATCCACACAATTTTTGATCACTTCCTTACTTTCTGATAGAAAAAGATGTTCCAGTCTCATCTTGTTCCTTCCCTACCCAATCCTAGAGCCAGCCATTTCTCCAAGAAGCCCAAGCTGCTTTTATTAGAGGACTGTTTAAAAACCTGGGTAGATGCTGGATGTGCTCCACATGTATCATTGCTTCTAGGCTCTCCCAGAGTCAGGGTAAAGACAAATGAAGGTTTATATATACACACTCTGCATGTGTGCATGCATGCACATACACACACACACACACACACACACACACACCACTAGATTCATTTTTATGTATCTAGCTATCTACCTATATTAAAACCCATGCGTACACTGATTCAATTTCAGTGCTACAGGGTACATTCTAGTCTTTCTCCTTTTCACATCCGAAACTACTTCTCTAATTCTATAGTTGGTGTGATTGGAGAGCTAATGTTTAATGAGTACAGTTTCAGTTTGGGAAGATGAAGAAGTTCTAGAGATAGATGGTGGTGACAGTTGCAGAACAATGTGAGTGGACTTGATGCCACTTAAAAAATGGTTAAAATGGTTATTTTGTTATGTATATATATTGTGTATATTTTGCCATAAAAAGAAATAAATTAAGATATTGGTATCAAATACCCAGTATGTATATTTATAGGATTGTCTGATGGAACGAGTGATTGGAAACTATAATCAAAACATTTTTTTAGAGTGGTTCTGAAGTAAGAATGACCATGGCTTTGCTACAGGAAGAGTGGACCAAAGATAGCAGCATTGGTATCACTTAGGAGCCTGTTAGAAACCAGAATCTCAGGGCGCCTGGGTGGCGCAGTCATTAAGCGTCTGCCTTTGGCTCAGAGCGTGATCCCAGCATTCTGGGATCGAGCCCCACATCAGGCTTCTCCCCTAGGAGCCTGCTTCTTCCTCTCCCACTCCCCCTGCTTGTGTTCCCTCTCTCGCTGGCTGTCTCTCTGTCAAATAAATAAATAAAATCTTAAAAAAAAAAAAAGAAAAGAAAAGAAACCAGAATCTCAGGCCCCATCCCAGACCTACTAAATCTGATTCTGCATCTTAACAAGACTCCAGGTGGTTCACAAGCACATTAAAGTTCAAGAAGCACTCCTCTGGGACAGATTCTGCCACCTCCTACTTTTGTGACTTTAGGCCAAGAATTTCACCATTTTGTGCCTCAGTTATTCTTTGCCTATAAAATTGTGATAACAGGAATGAAAGTTGCCAAAGATGATTAAATATGATAATAATGCATGTTGTATAATGCCTGGCAAATTCAGGGACTATCAGCTATTATCATTACTTTGCTCAGTAGAAATCTGTGATGGTTGGTTTCAGGGGCTTTTCTAAAAATAGTAAATTTAGGAAGTCAATATTTTCCAGAGACGGTGGTTGGCTGTAGGAGATAATTGGGGAAAAGGATACATGGGAGATAACAGTTTTGGCCAAATATGAAGAAGGCTCAATACAGTAGAGTGGAGGTGTCACATTCAGTCACAATGGGGCAATGTTCTTGTTAAAGTATGGTAGGACCAGACAAAGGTTATTTACAAAATATAAATGGAAGGGAAGCAGCTTTTAACGAGACAATGCTGTATTTTTAAGATATTTTGAAGCCTAAGTGGTGTTTTTCACATGTCTGAAATCCTGTGTGAGATAAAACCTTTCAGCTGAAATATCACTTATATTTGACTTACATGATCAAGGACCAGATAGGCTGCGGGAGTGAGATGACAGAGTGTGAAATACTGACAAGGTGGGGAGACAAAAGGACAGCTACACAGGGCCCCGTGAATGGCTAGCACTGGGGCCCCCGCTCTCAGAAGATGTTGTTGAGTTGCTAACCTAATTTCTCTGGCAGGAGATCTTTCCTTGTCCCAGAAAAGACTTTTGGAGACAGAGAGGATTAAAAAAAATAATATTGTTAAGAAGTGAGGTTGCTGGGCTTGCACTTTACTAGCCGGAATCCCTTTATCTTTCTTGAGAGCCCCCCAGATCTCTTTTATTCTAGGTCAGTAATTTAACACTCTCAACTCTCAATTCAAAGCCTGTAATGACCTTGCTGTGCTGAATTATTAGCCCAGGATATAGAAAGAGAGAGAGAGGGAGGGGAAAAAACCCTAAAAACAACAGAGGTCTTTTGATCAGAGCACCAAACTGCAGTTCGCTGTAACTCAAGCTGCCCATTCTTATATGGCAAGAATTAAGGACTCCCCCTGCCAGGCAGGACCCTATTAAAAGACAATGGCTGTTTGAAAAGGGTAAGCAAGTTGATATGGATATAATAGGCCACATATGGGGGCCCCTTTCTACTCTGAAATAAAGCTCCTTCTTAAGAGTTGTGAGCTGGGAAACCCAGCATTCAGTAAGGCAGGAGGAAGAGGTATAATAGAAGACAGTGAGTGGGTAGCCATGCAGAAATGCTTGAAGGTGCTTCAGGAAAAAGGGAGGAGGGCTTTGGGGAGCCTGCAGAGATGAGCATCAATCACTGAGGATAGGGGCTTTCAGAATGGCCAGGTGCTCTCTGGTCCCCAAGAGATTTTTGAGGCCAGTGATGACAAAGATTTGGCTGGAACCAATATAGTGGTTAGTTTCTCTAACCGGTTAACAACAATGACAGCAAAGCTAGCAGGAACATAGTAAGCTCTTGCCAGGAATGGTGAAGCTGGCAAAAAGTAATCCTTTCTGCCTTGTTTTATACAATCTGTCAACATCCTAAACTGATTAATACCATCTAGTGCCACTATATGTTCTTATTACTTTTAGGATGGGATTAAAAAAAAAAAAAGCCCCGTAAAACAGAGACAGTGGACCCCAAAGAAACTGCCTCTTGCCTACAAACAATACCCCTTCTCAGATATAGAGAGGTAACCACAGGACACAAGACTTCTTACTCTATTAGCTAATCTATGTTTGCTTATCTATCACCTAAACAGTCTGCTCATAAGCAGATGCTGCTTTTGAAGGATCCTAATCCACAACAGAATTTCCCAACCACTGTTTGAGCTACCTCTAAGATCTTGTTAGTATGTAACAAAACAAGGAATGATTTAAAGTGACTCAAAATATTTAAACACATTAATCTAGTTATCTATAACTAAATTCTGAATTCCCAAATCCCTAAGCAAAAATATCAGAGAGATATTTTTCTTTCCTCTACCACGCTTTGCTAACTGCCAAAGGAACAGCTCTCCAGTTCCCATCCACTGCAATTAATGGGCTAGCTTGATGGAATTTACAACTAAAGAAAAAACCCAAGGGATCTCTCTCTAACACTTGCTTGCTCCACTGAGTGGTCAACGGGGCACTAAACTGATCTTTAGCAAATTAAAGGGTTTTACTGATTAAAGAGAAGGTCTGGATTCCTAAGAAAAAAATCCTGCATCACCACTTGGCTTCAGACTCCAAAAGAAACATATTATTTTTACAAAAGTCATTAGAGATAATTGTTTCCATAAAATATTGCAATTTTAAGTGACTCTCCAGTATGTAGACTCCTTCATTTAAGATGGGGTCACCATATAGGAAAGGAAGGAAGAGCAATGGAGAGCACCAAACACTATGCTGATTCACCAATTTATGACTTAGCATATGGCAACCATATTTTCAGAAGTTCAAATTGGGACACACAATCTAAAAACTTTTTATTTGGTGTGTGGGTCACTCACAGGTGTGAGAAACAGCCTAAAGATTTTATAGATATCAGTATAATGGTTAGGTAAGTATGTTTAAATGCCATATTAACTGATAAATATTAAATGTCATATTATTTGGTAAATCTTGAAGGATATATACAGCCTATGTAATCTGAAAAATAAAAATTATACAGAACAGAATTATAGTGTAATTTATATAAAACTATATATCTATGGGTGTGTATGTAAGTAGACAAGATGTTTGAAAGAATAGAGAAAATGAAGGAAAAAATATTGGAGAAAATTTCTCAGAATGGAAAAGCATGAGTTCCCAGATTAAACGGATACTTATAAGCCTAGCACAATGAATGAATATGTGTGCACACCAAGGCACACACTGTAAAAAATCAGACTCTATCTTTCATTGGCGGCATGGCAAGATCACTTCGTAGAAGATCATGTAATATACTCAGCTACAGTTGCCCTCTGTCCACAACAATTTATACTCCTCCCAAATGCAAAATACACCCCCCACCGAAACCCCCAAAGTCTAATTCCATTTTTGCATTAACACAAACTCTAGGATGACATATAAATCAAGTCCAGGTACAGATGAAGTTCCTCAAGTGCAACTTCTTGGGTACAGCTCCTTGCATAATTCCTCAATCTAAACACCTGTAAACTAAAGAGACAAGTTATAGGCCCCCACACGCCCAGTATGTACAATGGTAACACAGTGATAGGATAATCACAATAAACTTCCATCCAAAAAGGGGGAGAATGGGAGGCAATATAGCAACCGCTGGCTCATTACAATTCTGAAATCCATCCACCCACACGTCTCATTTCCTTGACTTGAGCCTAGTACCTCTCCCTGATAATGACTTTCCATGGTTTTTGACTCTGGGCTTTTGGTTTCATCTTCTGAATCATACTTTCATTTCCATAAATCATAGTCTCAGTTTGCAGCTGAATAGTTTTCTCAGGTTGCTTCCTGCCCATAGAAGTCTAGGGACCACTTTTTATTTTATATTATTTATGTCTTCTTCAGCCCAAGCTAGCGGGGCTTCCATAAAAATGATTCTCTTATAAACAGTGGTTATGGTTTTTCTATTAACTTTATTGGGGTTTACTCCATTGGACAAAAGCTATACCCACAAACCTCTTTGAGACTGGCCCTTCCCTATTTGGGTTCCCTATGAGGCTTCTGTGGGACAACACTCTTTAGATCTTTAGGCCTCTTGTCTATCTGAAAGAATCAATGAGAAAATAAATAAATAAATAAATAAATAAATAAATAAATAAATAAGGAGTCTATAAGTCTCCACCCAGAAATCTTGCTGAGGCTTTAACAAAGGGTTCATCTTTACCCCTGGGCCACATTTCTCTGCCAGCACTCTGGATTCGATCTTTGTTCTGAGGCACTTTCTTACTTTGAATACTTTCTGCTGCTTGGAAAGACTGTCTTGAGCTCTCTGTATTTCCTCTAAATTCTACATGAAAACAAAATAGTTCATTCTTTAGTTCATCTCTCTCACATTTTACTGTAGGTAGCTAGAAAAAGATAGGCAGCCCAGAACTCTCCACAGGTAGGACTGTCATACTCACTATGTAGATTTCCTATTTTTCGCATTACCAAAAATGACAGTATTGCCAAACTTTCTGTCATTACATAACAAGGGTCCTCTTACCTCCAACTAACATTTTCCTCACTCTCTTTAAAGCCTTCATTGATAGTCTCCTTGAGGCCCATCAGACTTTCATTGTCAGTCTTTTCAAGGTCCTTCTGATTTCTGCCTGTTGCCTGGTCTCAAAGCCAATGACATATGTTTTGGGTTTTTGTTACTGAAGCCCTTCATTCCCAGTAACAAATTTTGTTCCAATCATCTGTTGCTGCATAACAAACCATACTAAACTTAATGGCATAAAAAAATTTTTTTTATTAAACTCACGGATTGAGTATGTCAGGAATTATACATAGTATAGATGGCTTGTGTCTACTCCATGATGTCTGGACCTGAATTGGGAAGACCCAAATGGCTGGGGCTGACTCAAATAGTTGCGGATAGAGGTATCTGGAATCTTCTTCCCTCACATGTCAGACACCTAGGCTTGAAGACCAAATTCGTGGCTGGGCTTCTTACAGCTTAGCAACTGGTTAGTAAAAAGGGGTCTCCTGAGAGGCAATGTCTGAAAAGTGAGTTCCCAGAGACCAAGACACAATCTACATGGCCTTTTGTGACTTAGCCTTAGAAGTCATATAGTGTTGGGAGCGTGGGTGGCTCAGTTAGTTAAGTGTCTGATTCTTGATTTTGGCTCAGGTCGTGATCTTGGTTGTGAGACTAAGCCCCACACTGGGCTCTGTGCTGGGCGTGGAGCCTGCTTGAGATTCTCTCTCCTTTTGCCCCTCCTCCTACTTCTCTCCCCACTCCTCTCTCACACTCCCTCTCTGAAAAAAAAGGGGGGGCACCTGGGTGGCTCAGCCATTGGGCATCTGCCTTCAGCTCAGGTCATGATCCCAGGGTCCTGGGATAAAACACCGCATCTGGCTCCCTGCTCAGTGGGAAGCCTCTCCCACTCCCCCTGCTTGTGTTCCCTCTCTCGCTGTCTCTCTCTATATCAAATAAATAAATAAATAAAATCTTTAAAAAAATAAATAAAAACAAAAAATAAACTAAAAGTTCACATAGTGTTACTTCTATCACATTCACATTCAAGGGGGAAGGATATAGACTCTACTTCTCAAGAGCCAGAGTATCAAAGAATGTGAGGTCCTGTTTTAAAATGACTACTACACCAAAAACTAGGATGAAAGAAGACAAGAAATCCCAAGGGTAGGGGTGCCTGGGTGGCACAGTCGTTAAGCGTCTGCCTTCGGCTCAGGGTGTAATCCCAGCGTTCGGGGATCGAGCCCCACATCAGGCTCCTCTGCTATGAGCCTGCTTCTTCCTCTCCCACTCCCCCTGCTCGTGTTCCCTCTCGCTGGCTGTCTCTCTCTCTGTCAAATAAATAAATAAATCTTTAAAAAAAAAAAAAGAAAAAGAAAATTCTGGGAGACATAACATAATAAAAAATTATTATTAAAGAAAAAAGAAAATTCGGGGGGGGACTTCTTTAAGAAGATAAAACTGAGAGAGAATGAATACATACAAAAAAATATCAATGTACTTGATTCAGTCAGAGTCCTGGCAGGTAACAGATAATACATTTAAGAAGGGTAGCTGAGGAAAGTTGTAAAATGAGAATATTTACAAAGGTGTGGAAAAGGTTAAGGCAAAGTGGATTACCCCAGAGCTAGCAACAGTTAAGATCTGTTCTGACCCCAGGCCTGAAGAGAGAAGTGGAGGGAGTGGCTTCTTGAATTTAGGAAGAATAGGGACCATCTAACAGAAGCTGTGACCTTCAGTAGAGGAACAGAGCCAACCTCAACCCACAGCAAACTGGTAGGGAGAGAATATATACCACAAGCTCACCCTGTCTCCTCCTGCCCTTCAATCTCCTGCTTTAACCCAAATGGGAAGCCACAGGGAAGGGAGTCTATGGATTAAAGTCCGTACAGATCAACCCCCAGGGTAATGTGGAGAGTGGCTCTGCAGGGGCCAATGGAAAATAAATAGCAAGTACTGAAAGGCAATTTATTCGGTTGGGTAGAGTTTGGAGGTAAATTGGTGATAAGTTTATAAAAATTAACCAAACAAGGGGCAAAAAGACAGTCTTTGGGGGTGAGAAGATTGTGCAACTTAGTTCAAGTGTCAATAGTGTTTATATAATTATAAAATATAAATAGCAAATATGCATATAACCAAAATCTTAATATATGTATATCGGGAGGTTGGGGAGTAAATAAAATTACATATGTGTGGTACAATGTGTTAAATAGAAATAGGTTTGCATTTCACACAGTGGGAAGTCAAGAGATAATGCCTGAATTTGAAAACAATGAAGTAGCAACATCAGCAAGTAATTTAGAGATACAGGAATAAATGCCAAACAAATCACTCTAAGAAGTTGAAAGTGGTTACCTGTGAGGAATGGGAAACTAAATTGATAGTTGGGGTAATGCCTTTTTCTTTTTTTTTTAACAATTCTTTTTTTGTTGTTTTGTTTTTTTATTATATTACGTTAGTCACCATACAGTGCATTCCCGGTTTCCGATGTAAAGTTCGATGATTCATTAGTTGCGTATAAACAATTCTTATAGAACTATTTTACTCTTTAAACTGCATGCATGTATAACTTCAATTTTAATAAATAAATAAATAAGTTAGATAAAGAATATTCAGCTTAGAGGGCCACCTGTTCTATGACACCCCTCCTGACCCCTCAAGCTTAATTAAGATATCCTTCCTCTGGACATTCTTATCACCTTGAACCTCTAGTTAGCTCAAACCACAAGTTATTTAATTATTGACTTACTTGACTATGAGTACACTCAAGGTAGAGACCATGCTTTATTAATCATTGTTTCCCCAGCACCTGTCATAAACCCAGGCATATATGGGTATGTAAGAAATATTTCCTGAGTTGAATAATCTTAGTCAATGGCACCAATACCATACCAGGCGTACAGAGTAGAAAATTTCCATGACCAAACTCTCTGTAACCCCTCACTTACATATCGTCCTGAACTCTATTACCTCACAACTATAGACAGAATGTTTGTGTCTCTTTCAAGTCATATATTGAAACCTAATTCCCCAATGTGATGGTATTTGGGGTGGGGCCTCTGGGAGGTGATACGATTGGAGCCCTCATGAATGGGATTCTTGCCACTATGAAAGAGGCCCAGGAAAGGTCCCTTGGTCCTTCTGCCGTGTGAGTATACAACAAAAGGAAGGCCATCTATGAACCGAAAGTGGACTCTCCACAGACAAGAAATCTGTCAGAGCCTTGATCTTGGACTTCCAGCCTCCAGAACTATGAGAAATAAATTTCTGTTATTTATAAGCCACCTAGTCCATGATGGTTTGTTACCACAACTTGATTGGACTAAATGGACCTTTTGTCATTCTCTGAAAACACAAAACCTCTGTGCCCTGGCTCATGCTGTTCCTTTGGCTAGCAATACCCTTCCTGCTCAGTTCCCATTCTCTTATTATTCATCTTCTAAGGACCACTTGAAGTACTATTTCTTCCATGAAGCTTTCCTTAAAATTCATAGTTAGAATGAATCCTTCCTTTCACTTATCCCAAAACAAGTTGTCTGAAATTCTAGTTGGCATATATTTAATAGCATCCTAATAGTTATGCTTATGTCTGGTTTTCCCCTTGAGTTCATAAGTTCCTTGAGTTCAACTGGCTTATTCATCTTATATCCTTCACTAGACTGGTACCCAATATAGTAGGTCCATACTATAGAATAACAGGGTTTTTCTGGTATGAAACTGCCATTATTTTTGCCTCCCATGAGACTGACAGTGAATCCCTCGAGGACCATGTCTGGCACAGATTGGCACATAGTAGGTACTTAGTAAGCAGTTAAAAAATTTTAAAAATTAAAAGAAGACCAGACAATGAGTTTATTTTTTAGCCTTTACAAGGTGCTGTCTTTTATTTTGTCTTTCTTCTTATTTCAACATAATTGAGCCTTCCACAAACTGGCCCTATCCTAATTATACATTTCCTGTTGCTTTTCAACATGTACTAGTCCTCCGCAGGCCAAGTTAGACTCCTCTATGACCTCTTCCTGTGTATGATATTTTCTACTTTTGCTAATATAATTACATTCCTCCAAAACAAAAGTTCCAAAATACTTCCTCTTACAATAAAGGTAGAGTAGGTAATTTAGACTAAACTTTCTGGCTGAGAAAAACTAGATGAATTATTAAAAGCATCTGTTTGAAGTATCAGAGAGCCACTGAGGCAAATGAAGAATGACAAGGCCAAGTTATAAAAGGAGAATAAAACCCAAAGAAGTCAGCCTAGCATTTGGTGCCACTTTTCCCCATAAACAGAAATTCTAAATGGGAGAGTCTATGGATTGAATTCAACGGATCCACAAGCCTGGATAGCAAAAAAATTACATCTTTAGTTTTACAAACCATCAACTGAAATTTACTATTTCCTTCAATTATGAATATAAACATAGTAGAATTAGCAGTACATGTGATTTTGTCAGTAATAGAAACCTCAGATATTTTCACATTAAAGTTGTCCAAATATCTTACAGTATCATTTATACTCATCACCACTTCAAAAATAAGATATTATTACACCCTCTAATAGTTTCAGGAGCTTCTGCCAGTCCTGAAAGAGACAGCTGATAGACTGAACAGGTAATAGTTTTGAATTAATGTTAAGTTCCTGAATTTTAAATGACTCTTGAGGCTTGGTGGTCAAAAAACTGGAGTTCAGGACCTACCCAGGCTGGGTAGAGGGACTGTGGTGTATCCCGAAGGCTCTGCTTGGCACCCTGAAAGACTATACCTAGAAATAGATCAGCCCTCCCTGATACTTAAGGCTAGCTTCAAATTATTTCAAGCCCTGACTGGATTGAGGTAATCCAGGATTGCTAGTGCTCAGGCCATCTGCCAGAAACAAATGTAAAACCTCTCTGAAGAAAGATAATAGCATTCTAGGCTTTACATTATCTCTATAATTCTTCATCTACAATGTATAACACTCTACTAGGGAAAAAAGTATACTATAATTTAAGACAATGGAGTAAAGAACTAAGAGACAGAATAGATAATAGACACAGACCACAAGGAATTCAGCTTTTGAAGTACGGACTTTCAAATAACTATGCTTTACCATGTTCAAGAAAATAAAGAATAAGAATTAGTAGAGAAATCATACGAAACAAAACAAAACAAAAACCTGAATGCATGCTCTACTGAGTGAGCTAGCCAGGTGCCCCACAATTATTGAATTTTTTAGTTCAAGAATGAGGTTTCATTCTTGATCTTGGGGTTGTGAGATCAAGCCCTATGTTGGGCTCTATGCTCAGTGCTTGAGGTTCTCTCTCTCTCTCCCTCTCCCCCTCCTGCTTGTGCTCTCTCTCAAATAAATAAATAAATCTTTTTTAAAAAGTAAAATAATTGGGGGCGCCTGGGTGGCACAGCGGTTGGGCGTCTGCCTTCGGCTCAGGGCGTGATCCCGGTGTTATGGGATCGAGCCCCACATCAGGCTCCTCCGCTGTGAGCCTGCTTCTTCCTCTCCCACTCCCCCTGCTTGTGTTCCCTCTCTCGCTGGCTGTCTCTCTGTCAAATAAATAAATAAAATCTTTCAAAAAAAAAAAAAGTAAAATAATTGGAAAAGGCTATATACTGTATGATTCCAACTATATTACATCTGGAAAAGGCAAAACTATGAAGATAGTAAAAAGATCAGTGGTTGCTGGGAATTGGGTGGGAAGAAGGATAAGCAGGGAGAACACAGATAATTTTTAAAGCAGTGAAAATACTCTGTATGATACCATAATGACCGTTATATGTCATTAGACATCTGTCCAAATCCATAGAATTTGCATTTTGGCAGCAGGGAATACATAGGAAAGCTCTACCTTCCTCTCAATTTTGCAGTCAACCTAAAACTACTCTAAAAAAAAAAAAGTCTTTAAAAAACAAACCAAAAGGCATATTTAAGATATATAAAATTTTCACAATAAACTATAGAAGTAAATCTTCTTTGCTATTGAAAATAAGAAAAACGGAGATGCACTATGAGAAGCAAGACTAAGAGAAGTATGAGAAACACTAGTAAACAAATCTTAAGATTTTTCAAACTCGCTTTTAACATCCATGGTTTCCCCAGCTTGCAATTTCTTTTTTTCTCTCCTTTGTATTTAAAACAGACAGATTAAAAGTGTTATGGTAAGATACAAAAAATACAAAAGGAAAAATAAGACAATAATTGGAATTAAGAACTCAGTACATGGGTTTAACAGCAAATTACACAAAATGAAAGAATAGGTCAGAAAAAGAATCTAGAAGAAAGCATATAAGACAAAACGATGAAACATGCAGAAAAGTACATAAGAGAGGATACCATGAAAAAGTCTAAAGTTTGTGTAACTGGAATCCCAGAAGGAGTAAAGACAGTGGAACAGAAGCAAATCTGAAAAGCTAAAAATTGAGAACTTTCAAAAACTGATAAAAGACATCAAATTACAGGTTCAAGAAGTGCTAAGAACACAAAGGGGTTTAAATATAAAGAAAAACAAACCCAGGCATATTACAGTGAAACTACTAAAAACCAAACACCAAAGAGAAATATCCAAAAAGTAGCCAGAAATAAGGACAGATTATTTTTCAAAGGTGTAAGAATGACTGATAGCTGACTTCTCAACAGAAACTGTGGAAACCAGAAGAAAATGAAATAGTGTCTTCAAAGAACTAAAAGATAATAACTTAACTTATACCAGAAAAAAACTACTCTTCAAAAATGAAGGTGAAAATTCCAATAATGTCTATAGATAGTTAATAGTTTTCAATTAACTGATTTTCATAATTATACTATGGTTATAGAAGATGCTAACATTAATGGAAGTTGGGTGAAAGGCATTGCTGTTGTTGTTGTTGAAGTAGGCTCCACACCCAGCACGGAGCCCAATGCAGGGCTTGAACTCACAACCCCGAAATCAAGACCTGAGCTGAGATCAAGAGTCAGACGCTTAACTGACTGAGCCACCCAGGCAACCCTATGCTATTTTTTTTTTTTTAAAGATTTCGACAGAGATAGAGACAGCCAGCAAGAGAGGGAACACAAGCAGGGGGAGTGGGAGAGGAAGAAGCAGGCTCACAGCAGAAGAGCCTGATGTGGGGCTCGATCCCACAACGGCAGGATCACGCCCTGAGCCGAAGGCAGACGCTTAACCGCTGTGCCACCCAGGCGCCCCAACCCTATGCTATTTTTACACCTTTTCTGTAAGTCTAAAATGATTACAAGAGAAAAAAAAAAAGCTAAAATACAGTTTCAGTATGAAAGCTAATGTCAGAACGGAAGCTCCACAGGTTGGGATTTCTTGTCTGTTTCGTCATTGCTGTATATCCCCTAGTGTCTAGAACACTGACTAACACACAGGCATTCAGTAAATATTTGTCAAATGCACAAACAACAGTAGTAGTAGCTATCACTTATTCAACACTTAGTATCTATTGTAAGTAGAATGTCAACCACTTTACATGCATTATCCTTCCAACAATCATGTAACACGGAATTTTACATTTTATATATGTGTCTCCGTATTTTATAGATGAGGCTAAGCAACCTGCCTAAGATCATATATATTAAGTGGCAGCCCTCAAACAAAGATTTAACTCCAAAGCCTGTGTTGTTAACAACTATGCCACAGTACTTTCGTGTCACATAAAAATATTTCTTTCTCGTTTGCTTATTCAAACTCTACTCACCTTTCCAGGTTGTATCAGTCAGTGTTGTCCAGAAAAACAGAACCAGTAGTAAATATGTACATACAGTTGACCCTTGAACAACACAGGTATGAACTGTGCAAGTCCACTTATATACAGATTTTTTACAGTATGGTCCTATAAATGTATTTTCTCTTCTTTATGATTTTCTTAAAACATTTTCTTTTCTTGGGCTTACTTTATTATAAGAATATAATACATATAACATACAAAATGGATGTTAATCAACTGTTTATGTTATCAACTGTTTAGGCTTCCGGTCAACAGTAGGCTGTTAGCAGTTAAGTGTTTGAAGGAGTCAAGAGTTATACATGGATTTTTTACTGTGTTGGGGATCAGTGTCCCTAACTATGTGTTGTTCAAGGGTAAACTGTATCTACAAGAAGAGATTTAGCTTATGTGATTATGGAATTGGCTCATGTGATTATGGAGGCCAAGATCCAGTGATCTGCCATTTGCAATATGGAGAACCAGGAGAGCTGGTAGTATAATTCAATCCATGTTCTGTAAGCCTAAGAGCCCGGGCAGTCAGTGGTGTAAGTCCTACTCTGAGTCCAAAGGCCCAAGATTCAGAGGGCTGGTGATGTCAGTTCTAGCCCAAATTCAAAGGCACTGATATCTGATGGTGGGAAATAATGGAAGTCCCAGCTAAAGCAAACAAAAACAAAAACAAAAACAAACCAAAAAAAACACAAATTCACTCTCCCTCCACCTTTTTGTTCTAGCCAGGTCCTCAAGGAATTGGATGATGCCTACCCACATTAGTGAGGGTGGATCTTCTTTAAAGTCTATCAATTCAATCACTAATTTCTTCTGAAAACACCCTCACAGACATACTCAGAAATAGTGTTTTACCAGCTATCTGGGCATACCCTCACCTAGTCAAGATTACACATAAAATTAACCATCACATGAGTCAAGACACACTCCTTTATGATGCCTTATTTAACTTCTCTAGTACCCATTATTTCTCCTTATTCTCAGATCTCAGAGCACAATTTAATGCCATTATATAAGGTCTTGAATTATTAACAAAAAATTAACAATTATTCTGTCTGTTAATCAATAAGCATTATCTCCTCAACCAAATTACATTCCCTTATAGACAAATGACCATATCTTACAGCCACATATACTGATATTTTGGTAAAGAGATAAAAAAAATATGTAGTTGGAAAAACCATGCCAAGAACAATATTTTGGGATGCTTTAGAGAGCAGGCCTATGGGTTAAGATTCTAAACGTCAACTTTGACTCGGAAAAAAGCTACCTTAAAAAGTTAGTTTTGTTTTGTTTTGTTTGTAGATTTTACTTATTTATTTATTCGAGAGAAGTGGGGAGAGGGAGAGAGAGAAAGAGAGTAGGGGGCAGAAGGAGAGGGAGAGAAAGAATCCCAAGCAGAGTCCACTCTGAATACAGCGGCCAATGCGGGGCTCAAACCCAGGACCCAGAGATCATGCCCTAAGCCAAAATCAGGAGTCTGATGCTGAAGTGACTGAGCCACCCAGGCACCCCAAAAATGGTTTTTACATCAAATTTTCTATAATACCCCTTTTCCCCGATGTCAAGTAAGTAGGTGTTCAGGGCATTTTGTACATAGCTGTACAATTCTCTGGTTAAAGCCCCTCGAGGGGCACCTGGGTGGCACAGTCGTTAACCGTCTGCCTTCGGCTCAGGGCGTGATCCCGGCGTTCCGGTCAAGTAAGTAGGTGTTCAGGGCATTTTGTACATAGCTGTACAATTCTCTGGTTAAAGCCCCTCGAGGGGCGCCTGGGTGGCACAGTCGTTAACCGTCTGCCTTCGGCTCAGGGCGTGATCCCGGCGTTCTGGGATCGAGCCCCACATCAGGCTTCTCTGCTGGAAGCCTGCTTCTTCCTCTCCCACTCCCCCTGCTTGTGTTCCCTCTCGCTGGCTGTCTCTGTCNTAAAAAAAAAAAAAAAAAAAAAAAAAGCCCCTTGAGAGGGCATATATATTGCCTAGAAGGTGAAGTTTGAGAGTGTGCAGATGAACAATTATCCCCGCACTTGTAAACTGCAGCTTGTGTGGTGTAAATATTCTCTCCCTGCCTGGAGCTGCCTGTGTAACATTGTCTCTTTGGGCTCTGCGGTTTCTCAATACATTCCAACTGTTCGGAGGCTGGAGCTTGGCTCAGCGAGCACAGATAAACAGCTTCCTGCAGCAGGCTGCCAGTGTGAGGAGCAATGACCTCAGCAGAGAATGTCTGCTTTTCATTACCCTGAGCACATCGCCGTACGCTACAGCTAAGAGTAGGAACAATACACATTGGATAGACTTGACTGGCTCAGGTCTCCCATTACACCTTGAATTTTTTAATCTTGGCAGCCAGAGAAAAGAGGGTATAGCCAGGAAGTGAGGAGATGGCTTATCGGTGGGAAAGGAAAGACAGAAAAGCTTTCTTAGGCTATTCTCTGAATGAACTGATAAGTCAAGTGGCTAACGCTAAATGGGTCATGGTCATGCAGGAAATCATCAAATGTCTTTAATCTCCAAAAAAGTACATAAAATGCAGAGTAAGCAAAAAGCGTTACAGAAAACAAGAGAGACTACAAAGTCCTCAAAATCTTCAACTCTAATACCATTTAAAGAGAAAGAAGAGCAAGACTGCCACTTTCTAAGAGATCCACAAAGTAGGAGAGAAGAAAAAATCCCAGAAAACTGGAGCTAAAGGGGAATGAGAATGAATTCTATATAGCCAGCCATTTTATACATGTCATTTTATCTCATCTATACAACACTGTGAGATAGGTATTATAATCCCTGGCAATGATCTTGACCTGGAAAATATAACACAAGGACATTAACAAAGACATTTGCTATTGATGTCATTTAATGACAAAGGAATGAAATCAAGGCTGCTTCTGTGGCCACCTTGGAAGCAGCATTACTGACTGTTGCAGCCCCAAAACTCAGCAACCCTGGGCCAACATGTCCTAAAATAAATTTACATGCTCATGACATTTTCTAGTAAGATAGTTTCCACTGTGCTGGTCAGAATTGCATCTGATAGTTGAAGAAAGGAATCACAGTTATGGCCTCAGACAGGAAATTGGTTGGACATGACCCCTCTTGAGGGATCCTGAGAAACAATTTGTTTTGTGGGGAAGTCATTGACTGTAAAGATGCACCTGCCATGGGGCTGGAAGCTAAGAGACAGACAAACATCTTAGCAAATCATAATAACAGAGAGAAGCTTCATTTGACTTTCATTTCACTTTTCTCAGGGAAGAAGAATCTTTATGTGGCTGCCAAAATCCTAACTGTCCCTCCTCCTTCCCCTCTATCCCCTCCACCCCCATCCCAGTTCATTAAAGACCTTCTGATTAAAGGTGCCAGAATGTGTCATTCTTTCCTGCTCCTGTGCCAGGCCTGTGCTGCCAGCACCACAGATCTTCTAGGGTTCTGAGCAAATTATGGAAGAAATTAAAAACACCATGAATTTAAACTGTTCTATTGTTGATGAAGTACAGTTTCGTAACTTCTGAGGAGCTATTTCACATTACTAATGGCACTATTGATCTGTTAATTCAGATGTGTGTGTGTCTACCTGATTGCCAGAGGGGTACACAGAGAATTATCAGAGTGGGAGAAGGAGAAGAAATATCAGTGCTTGGATTGGACCAAATAAAGATTCTTTATATTATTTATCGATTAAAATAAATCAAGTAATTTCTCTAAGGGGAAGTATTTTTGTGTAGAAAATTATACCTACATTTTATACTAGCCAGCTGTAAAACATGCTCCCATGAAAACAGAAATAATATCACTGGTTCTTGAGAATACTTCAGCAAAGGATGGAGTTCCTTCATTTGCTCTTATTGAACAGTTTCACGACCGCTAAGCTTCTCTTAACTTGTAGAAGAGAGGGGAGGGGAAGTGAGGTCTCTCCTGACAGGGAGAATCTGGGCCCAATTATTACTTCCACAACCTCTGACTCTGACTTCTAAATGAGTTAGGGGACCAGTGGGCTGTGAAATGGCTTCCTCAGTTACCAGGTCAAGTGCTGCTGGATGGTTTCCTGTAATCAAAACACGAAGGGACTGAAAAAGAGAGATAGATTCTAAGCAAGTAAGCAGCTTCTTCCATCCTTGATGAACCTGGATTTTTAAGTTTCAAAACAGATTTTGGTGACTCTCAACTCACCACTATGTCTCCCTGAAGTACTTTTGCTTTGGATGCCCCTAGTGACATAGAAAAGAACCAGAATCCTCTACAGATTTTTACAAATGACAGAAGTGCCTGGGCCAATAACAGTGAGGACAGGACTGCTCTAGCTGAAGGCAAAATCTATTCCCGGCAATTATCTTAGTCTGTGAGAATCCGATGCTGACAATGAGAAATGGGTAATTTTCTGTTATAATGTGTCAACTCCAGCTAAGAACTGAACTATGGGAAAAAGATGGGGGGCCGGGCAGGGAGAAGCCTTACCCTTTTGAAGAAGTCTATAATAGGATTAGTCATCATTACTTCACCAGAGCACATTTTGGTTCAATTTAATAGCAGAAAGTAGGGAAAACACGGAGCAGAAATGGCCCAGAGAAGTCTCAAGTCCATCCCTCATTCAAAGCTATGAGCCTGGAAATCAGTGAAGTCCTGATTTGTTCTGATGTGTCTCTTGTTGCTTCAAACGGCTCCTCTGTTACCATGGGCACGAGAAGAACCCACAACAACATTACTTAAATGCTGGATGATGGATAATCCTGAAAAAATTTGCCAACTTTAGAACTGAAAGCTTACACCCGGATTGTTCTAGATTACTTAGGAAAGAAGTGGGTCATCTTTCATAGGGCTTAGAGCACCTGTTTAAAAAAAGAAAAAATAATACATATTTTAATGGTTTATTTTCTTTAGAGTTACATTTTAAGTGATTTAGGAATATACACCATTGGAACTTCCTTTTCCTCTCCAGGAGTGAATTAATGAAGTTCACGTTTCATGGATGTATTCTAATCAAAACAATAAAAAAAAAAGGGATTTGATGCTGGTGTCTTTTACTACAAGAGCATATTAAAAAAAGGTATGCAAATTCCCAACTGAATTCTGATTATTAATATATATCAAAATATAAGAATTAATGTTCTTTTTCTAAAAACTAAGATTTCAATCTTCATATTAATATATATAACAATATATATAACACAGGTAATTTTAATGTCTAATCATTTTATTACTTTCATTTATTATATATGAGCAATGCATAGGGAAACCAATTACTTGTAAGGCAGCTTTCCCTGATCACTGCCTATTAAGGTCATTCCATTCTGGATAGCAGCAAATAAAATCAATCATATTATCTTTTTTGGACACAGAAAGCTTAGGTAACAGAGGTGGACAAAAAGGTGAGTCACCTGAAGAGAGATAACTTACTGGCTCTTTGATGGGATGGGTCAATCATCCCATGGGATAAGCCCTCAAATGCCATCTCCAAGGGGCCTTCCTGACTATCACATTACCTTAGTTATTTCCTTACTATTTATTTTGTTATGGTTGTCAGCCATGTAACCTTGGTAATATTACTTTTGTGTGACTGAATTTCCTAATGCATAAAATGAAGAGAATATTAATATCCCACCTCATGGTATTATGAGAATTAAAGATTTTTATTTATTTACTTATTTATTTTTTTAGAGAGAAGGAGAGAAAAAGCATATGCACATAAGGGGGCGAGGTGGCAGAGGGAGAGGGAGAGAGAGTATCTCAAGCAGGCTCTACACCCAGTGCAGAGCTCGACATGGGACTTGATCTCACAACCCTGAGATCATGACCTGAGACGAAATCAAGAATCAGATGCTTAACCAACTGGGCCACCCAGGTGCCCCACTATTGTGAGAATTAAATAAGAGAATACATGCTATATGCCTAGAACAGTGCCTAACACACAGCAAGTATTTATTAACTATTAGCTATTGTCATGAGTTTACTTGTTTATTGACTACCTCCCCCTCACTAAACCCTTACGTCCACGAGAATAACTACTTTTTGTCTTGTTCACTACCCTATCTCCACTGCCTACTATACATAGGCACATAGTAAGCACTCAAAAATAATTGCTGAATGAATTCACGAGTGAATGCTGTCTTATATGCTCACACAGCCTTAAAATAAACCTCTATCAATGAAGGTATCTGTGTACTTGCAACCGAAACAGACATCACAAAAGTATCCCCAAGAAGCTAAAACCATCACTTAAAAAAAAAACAAAAACAAGATACTTGATCATAAGAAAGAGCCCTCCTGGGCCCACCAACCTAGACCACAGAGTATCATTCATTTCTATATTAGTACGTGGAGGTCAAGCTCCTTGATGCCACAGTGTTGTAACTATCAATTTAGCCTGTGAAGAATGGTTCCCAGTCCTGATAGGAATTCTCAGATTTCAGCCTGTTTTTCTCTCATCATTATTTTCCAATGTCTTAAAAACCCACATTTCTCATTTTATCTTTACCACAAGAACCTGGTCACACTCTGCTGTGGTTTCTAAGTTATAGCTACTCTAGCCTCATTTTCTTGGATGTACTTCTTCAGAGGTCCTGACCCCAAGCTGACACTTAGTCTATTCTTAGAGTGGCACCTCTAAATATTAATTCCTTTTACCTTCCACTGGTTGAAAGACAACATTCAGAGGTAGAGGTTGCATACAACATAAAAGAAAATCCTCTGGGATTTAGTATCCTTCTTTCAAGAGTGTCCAGAGGAATATGATCTAAAGAGCTCACAGTCTTGCAGACATACACACACAGTACAGCTTAGCTACTCATGTTTTGCAGCTTACACAGATTTACTGGAACAATCATGGATTTGTTGGAAAACACCAACAACCAAGAAGTGACAGCACAGGTGAGGGGACATCAGACCCAGAGAAGAAAATCAGCAGGAAAGCCTTCCTTCCAAAAACAATTTCAAAAATTGCCCAAGATTATAGAGTGAGGACTTTTAAGAATAAGGAATTCTTCTTCCTAGGGCAGTGTCATTATGCTGCTATGAATCAACACAAAACTGAAGCCTAATAAGGAAAGATTTTCACTAGATAAATAAAATTCATAATCAAAGAAAATCAGGAGCTTCTACCACTCAGGTCTCCTTGTCTACCAAATACTACTTTCAATTTCATCATATATCCATACCTTTCAAGTCTTTTTTGTTTGTTTGTTTTAAGATTTTGGAGCTTTGATGCCAGTTCATTTCTCAAAATAACTTGCCTTGAGCTAATATGGCTTCTAAAAAGTCACAGGTATGTGCCACTCACATACGTTATGTAATTTTTAGTTTCCTGAGGACAAGAAACAGCTCACTTGGCAACCAGATTTCTATCAGCACTATGGAAAATTTTAAGATTTTTTCTCAACAGTGTATTGGTGGATAAAAGCTGCAGTTGATAGCATTCTGTAGGATTTTGAAACGGTTATAAGATTCACTATTGGCTCTATATAGTTCAGTATCAGTTATTTAGACCAGTTGTGTTCACTTTTGGAGTACTACATACATGGCATACAGCTTCTTATATGGCAGAATATAGAGCTTAATCAAAAAGAATCAACAAAAAAGAGAGAAAAAGCAAAAGAAAGTCCTTATTACTAACAATAACAAGAGTAAATAGTGTGCAATAACTTAAAATATAGATAAGTTGTATATTCAACAAACATTCACCTAACATCTATTCTGTGCTAAACATCGGCCAGGCACTAGGACACAAAGAGGAAGAGACAGTGATGCCTGTCCTCAAGGAACCAGTGTGATAGGAAAGACTCATAAAGGAGTTGGAGGGTGGGGGAGGTAGAGTAAAATGAAAAAGAACCAGGAAGAAGCATTGCCCCCAGAAGAATCATATTTCACTTGGCAAGGAGCCTCAAGAGTGCTGGTACAGATTAAATGGCCTAGAAACTTGACCCCTAGGCTTGTCAGTTCTGTAAGAGCAAGCAAGGCTATCCAATCTCAGTCTTTATTCCCTGCCTACCTCATTTGCTTCAGCCCACACCATGAGAACAAGTAAGATTCCTTCCCTGATCCTGCTTTAGAGGACTGGGAAAAGGGACAGGCTCTACTCCTGGAGAGCCTTTTTTCCCAGGGACTTAGACTTCCAATCCATAAGAGATCTAGATTTTGTTTGCAAGACCCATAGCTTGGTTAAAAAGCTAGGGAGTCAGAATCCCCCTAATGGCAACCCAAGTTTAGGCCATTAGAACAGTTGTCTGATCTTTAAGGGAGCTGTGGAGCATAGAAGGGAAAAAATATGTTTTCAAATAGGATAGACTTGAGCTCATGATTCCCCTTGGATAGAAGCCTGTTAGGGTGCCCGGGTGACTCAGTCAGTTAAGTTTCTGCCTTCAGCTCAGGTCATGATCCCAAGGTCCTGGGATTGAGCCCCATGTCAGGGCTCACTGCTCAGTGGGGAGTCTGTTTCTTCCCCCCCCCTTTCCCCCCTCCCCACTCATGCTCACTCTCTCTCTCACTCTCTGTCTCTCTCTCTCAAATAAATAAGTAAAATCTTAAAAAAAAAAAAAGAAGAAGAAGAAGAAGGCTGTTAGAGGCTATTCTTCCTTATAATGTTCCCAATAAACATGAAAAAAAGGAAGGAGAATCCAAATGATTATACAAATATGTGATGGCATTTTAGAAATAAAAATAACATTGTGTATTTCCTTAGTACCCCCTTTAATGAAGACCAAGGTGTTCAAAACAGATTCCTTCAGCCTAAGAACAGTTCTGTGATATTAAAAAAGTAGTAATCATTTTGACTTTTACACACTTCAAGCATGCTTTACAAAGAAACACAATATGAAAGCTATTCTGCCTCTACAAATACTCCAAAATCATTAGCTGATTGACACAGCATCCTGTAGAAAGAAAACTGCAGAAGCAAATTATCCTAAGCATTTCCATGAGAAAAGCCAGCTATGAAAAACATCGGCTAAAGGAACACTGACAACAAGAAATCAGAGTAAGTATTCTGAATAGTGGAGAAAACTAAAAATTATAGGAGGGACCTAAAGAAACAGATCTAACAGATCAAACAATTAGTTCTTGAGCTACTATTGTCATGACCATTCACTGGACAAAACTAGCTGCACCAAAGGCATGTTCCAAAACATGCTTGGGCAGCCCTCAACTAACCTACCAGAACTAAGCATTCGCTGCACTACGTCATCAGCAATACCCTGCTCTCTTCATGCATCTTGCCCGCTTCCAAGTGCCTCCTCTGGGCTCACCCTATTGGCAAAACAGGTACTTACTATTCAGTGAAGAACCTGGCAACGCCGTACTGGCTAATATCTTCTTTATTCTCTAGAAGCTGGCACACTGCATCCTCCATGTATGTGAGGACATGTCGCTGGGCTAAAAAAAAAAAAAAAAAAAAAAAAAAAAAAAAAAAAAAATCAAGACAGAAAGAGAAAGTGAGAGACAAAATAAAAGTCTTCCTGGTCCCAGTAGGAAGCCACTAAAGTCAATCGAGATGTTGGTTCTGCCCTAGGAAATGGACTGGCATAGACAAAGCAAACTTGCTGGCCCTAACCGAACTATGGTCACAAAGGGTAGAATGGAAGATAATGTAGAACATGACCTATCGCCATCTGATTGGCTATTATTATTAATATCAACCCTTCACTCTTCATTTCAGTAATGAGGGTGACGTTAATGAGGGTGAGCAGCTTTAGCGCCATTTAGCTACACCTGGGAATTCTTTTCTATCTCCTTCCACCCTCTTCCACTTCTGCATGTCTCAGAAACTTAACCCAGGGAGTTGTGATGCCATGCCTGAAGTGTGGATGATCTGCTTGCAAAGAAAATTCAACTCCTTAACAACAAAAAAAGTCATGGAAAAGTTTAAGGAAATTTAATGAAAATGTCAGCAATGGTGCTATACGTTATTAGCCTTAGGACCGTTAAATCTATGTGGCTTGATTTACCAGAAATCACATTTTCTGCATTTGTTGTGACGGGAAAATGTGTGAATTAATCATGGGCTTGTAATAAGGGTGTATTAAAATTAGACCTTGGTTTGAATCATGGCTCTGCCTTTGGTACCTTAGTCTTAGATAGTTATTTAATCTACACCTGTTTTCTTCTTTATCAGTTATGGAAAGAAATATAATTTAGCTCTTTCTCAAAATATGGTCAATCAACTTCTTCATCTGAATCACCTGAGATACCCTGTTAAAACACAGATTTGTGATATGACACCAATCCCAGACTTAGTCACCTTAAATTTCTACCCAATAATTCTTAAAAAAAATTTTTTTTAGAAACTTTTAAATATTAACATTGCATGCCATGTTTCATATGCACAACACAGAGCTTTGACAATTCTACGTATTACTCAATGCTCATCACAGTAAGTGTAGTCACTATTTGTCACCATACAATGTTACTACAATATTATTGACTATATTCCCTATGCTGTACCTTTCATGGAACCCGGTAATTTTTAACACGTACCCTTCGTGCTTCTTATGTCCCTGGAAGTTTAAGAATTACTGGTTTCGACCTTAGGCTTTGGAGTTCAGAGAGACTGTAGTTCCATTCTCAGCCCTACCAATTCCTAGCTGTGTGACTATGAGCAAATGACTCTCCAAGCCTATTTCCTCACTGTAAAATGTGGATAATAATACTATTACTATTCATAATAATAATATTAGTAGTTCCTACATCATAGGGTTATGAGAGTTGAATAAGATAATGCACGCAAAATACTATAGTCCCTGGTTTGCTTGATAATATAAGTTCTTAGGAGCCTATCTCAAAGGTCTATTGGGGGTTTACTTCAATAAACAACATAGGCTAGAGCTTCCATTACAACAGGTGCTCAACAAATGCTTATTCCCTTTCCCTGAATTTTATTTTGAGGTACAACAATGGAATCCTGGCACGCTTCACATAGAAACTTCCAATTCAGTATCTCCATTTTCCATCCAAAAATTAAAAAACAAACAAACAAAAACCAAAACAAAACAAATAAAACCCTTCTTCTGGAGCAGTAAGAACAAAAAATCTCATAAGTAATGAATAGCTTGTCAAAAAGCAATTCCACAAAGTTGTTACCAAGATGAACATTTGTCTCTTTTATAGTTTCATCCCTCAGGAAAATATGGAGGAATTACCTAAAATTTATAAAAAATAGGTACTTCATGGGGCTCAGTTGGTTAAGCATCCAACTCTTGATTTCAGCACAGGTCATGATGTCAGGGCTGTGAGCTCGAGCCCTGTGTCGGACTCTGCACTGGGCATGGAGCCTGCCTGGGATTCTCTCTCCCTCTGCCCTTCCCCCACCCCTAAAAAAATAGGTACTTCAAAAAACCATTCCTGAAGTCCTGGCAATCTAGTGAAACTTAAAAAGCAAGTTTATTTACCCAAGCTGTACTCAGGAGAGTCTTCATTTGACAATGGTGACCTAAGGTTTCACCATGTTTGCATGGGCCTAAAGTCCAGATGAATGACATGTTTACATTCTGTGACTTATTCTGTCAATACGAGTGCTTCCCAAAGCGAACAAGTATCAGTGCACTGCAAACATTCTAGTCGTCCCCCACCCCCCAAAAAGAGGTGAAAATACAACCAGCACTTCGGAAACAGTTCATCCAACTGGAAAACTTTCTGCAAGAAATGGCCAAAACTGAGAGTGAAGAGATAACACATGCCAATTTCTGGTATTCATTGTTTTACACTTTAATATATATTAAAATGGGAAGAAAATGGCCAAACACATTAAAATCAGCGAAACTGTCACCTCTGTATTCTCCTTCCCTTTTTCTACCCACTTATCCTGGTCTTACAAAAAGATTCCTTCTGGGGCACCTGGGTGGCTCAGTTGGTTAAGCAACTGCCCTCCACTCAGGTCATGACCTGGAGTCCTGGGATCGAGCCCTGTGTTGGGCTCCCTGCTCAGCAGGAAGTCTACTTCTTCCTCTCTCTCTACTCCCTACCCCTGCTCATGTGCTTTCTCTCTCTCAAATAAATAAAAATCTTAAAAAAAAAAAAAAAAAGTTTCCTCCCTTGGACTAGATGGCTTTCTTTGACTTAGATCTACCTAAGGCCAGTACGGGATTGGAGAGTTTTGGATTTTGTTTTTGATTTGATGGTAGAAATGAAAGAGCTCTACTTAGTTGCAAATCCTGCTGCTTCTCCTCCCTGACTTCAGGGACTAAATGTCAATGTGAAGGCCCTTTAAAGGAGAAATATTTTCAGAGCAATTAGATTTAAAGTACTTTTGTCCTCCTGGGGGTGGGAAAGAGGAGACATTTTCTGGAAAACGACTTTGCACCAAAAAAAGGTCGGGGTGTGGGGGAGAGAAAGAAAGCAAGGAAGAAAGAAAAAGGACTATGTCTGTTTAACATTCATCTACCAATCTGATGTTTATAGATTTTAATAATATTACACATAATGATAACAATAATGATACCAATTTGAGGCACCTATGCAACTTGGTGAACAATATGCCAGATACTGTACTCATTGTCTTAACATGCTTTATATTATTTAGTCTTCGCCACAATTCTTTGATATATACTTACATTGCGTACCTCCACTCTCCAAATGGGAGAACTGAGATTTATAGAACTAAAGTGGCTTGCTCAAGATCACCCAGACAAGCTAGTGAGAAGAAAAGCCAAGACTCAAACCAAGAACCCATGCTCCTGACACTATACCACACTTCCTCATCATTAACACTTTGTGTAATCAGTTTTCCAGTAAATACGATCTTTATTTTACATAGAACACAAAGGCAGGGGCATATGTTGATAGTAAAATCATCTGAGAAATGTGGTCCTTTTGTGTCTGTGTGAATGTGTGTGTGTGTGCACACGGGCGAGTCTTATCCCCACCTGCATACGTGTGCATGCCAATCAGCATTTTGTGTGAAGTTAGAATTTGTCATAGAATTTCAAAGTTTCTTATAAAGAAGCACTCCACCACAAAGTATTCACCCAGCCCATTCCTCAATCACAATGGGGAAACAGAAAGCCCTGGTGCCCTTTTTATTTGTGGGTGAAGAGAAGCAGCTAAGAAGAGCCAGAAAGTGCAAGGGAAAGTTCCTTCCTGCAGAGAATTTCCCACAAGCCAAGTGTGAGGAGCTCTCTCTAACAGCTACTCTCTGGTGGTTTCCTTCACCTGCAGCTCTTATCAGTCCAATGTTCCCTCTGTGGGCACCACCCAACCCTGGAAAATCCTTGCAGTTTATCAAACTTTAATGAGACAGAAGTTCAAAGCTCTTGTCTGGCAGTAAAATATGGAGAGTGTCGTTTTATATTATTTTTTAAATGCAAAGGAATAGGCTTTAATTTATGTGAATGATTAAAGAATAAAAACAGCACACCTGCACCCCCGAGGGCAAAGATATCTGGGCACCTTAGCTGCCCTCCTTGGAAAAGAAAAAATGTTTCAGATTGACTTCTCCTCTTCTGCTTTGCCGTGATTCCTACAACAAGCCCAGGATTAACTTTTCTAACGTGTACCAATAAGGCTCTATTGTTCTGAAATCCACACAAAGGCCCGAGGTCCCTGTCTTGCTCAGATAACATCGCCTTAGATAAGCGCTTGTAACTTCAACATCCTGCACTGAAAAATCTAAGTGAAATATAAATAACACTGTATGATCGTTATATGAACCTCTCAAATAAAGGCAATGTGGATCAGAAACTTCTTGGTTCTGTGTAATGGCCTCCTGCTGATCGCTTAACCTCTTTATACCACAGTCACTCTGCTATAAAATGGATATGATACTAGAATGATATGACTAATAATAAACTACTTCCTTGGAAAATATTTGGTATATACAAAAAGTAACACATTAATGATTATATTATTACTGCTACATACTGATCCTACAGATTAAAATGACACAGCAATTTTTTGCAACTGTTAAGAACATGGGCTCTGAAGTCAGGCTGACCTGGATTTGATTTCTAGCTCTGAAAGGAGATCCCTCTTACATTGTTGGTGGGAATGCAAGTTGGTACAGCCACTCTGGAAAACAGTGTGGAGGTCCCTTAAAAAGTTAAAAATTGANAGAGCAGCAAGTCACAACCGATACAAAGACTTTAAAGAGAAATGGCATCATTAAAATCATATCTGTCAATAATCTCTATCAATCTAAATGGCTTAAACTCTCCCATAAAACGCCACAGGGTTGCAGATTGGATAAAAAGACATGACCCATCCATTTGCTGTCTACAAGAGACTCATTTTGAACCCAAAGATGCATTCAGACTTAGAGTAAGGGGATGGAGTACCATCTTCCACGCAAATGGACCTCAAAAGAAAGCTGGAGTAGCAATTCTCATATCAGATAGACTGGATTTTAAACTAGAGGCCATAGAGAGAGATACAGAAGGGCACTATATTATTCTTAAAGGAAGTATTCAACAAGTGGATATGACAATTATTAATATATATGCCCCCAACAGGGGAGCAGCAAGATACACAAGCCAACTCTTAACCAAAATAAAGAGACATATAGATAAGAACACAGTAATAGTAGGGGACCTCAACACCCCACTATCAGAAATAGACAGAACACCCTGGCAAAAACTAAGCAAAGAATCAAAGGCTTTGAATGCCATACTCGACGAGTTGGACCTCATAGATATATATAGAACACTACACCCCAGAACCAAAGAATACTCATTCTATTCAAATGCCCATGGAACATTCTCAAGAATAGATCATGCTCTGGGACACAAAACAGGTCTCAGCCAATACCAAAAGATTGAAATTATCCCCTGCATATTCTCAGACCACAACGCTCTGAAATTGGAACTCAACCACAAGGAAAAACCTGGAAGAAACTCAAACACTTGGAGGCTAAGAACCATCCTGCTCAAGAATGACTCGATAAACCAGGAAATCAAAAAACAAATTAAACAATTTATGGAGACCAACGAGAATGAATACACAACGGTCCAAAACCTATGGGATACTGCAAAGGCAGTCCTAAGGGGGAAATACATAGCCATCCAAGCCTCACTCAAAAGAATAGAAAAATCTAAAATGCAGTTTCTATATTCTCACCTCAAGAAACTGGAACAGCAACAGAGGGACAGGCCTAACCCACTGACAAGGAAGGAGTTGACCAAGATTAGAGCAGAAATCAATGAATTAGAGACCAGAACCACAGTAGAGCAGATCAACAGGACTAGAAGCTGGTTCTTTGAGAGAATCCATAAAATTGATAGACCACTGGCAAAACTTGTCCAAAAACAAAGAGAAAGGACTGAGATTATTAAAATTATGACTGAAAAGGGAGAGGTCACGACCAGCACCATTGAAATTGCAAGGATTATTAGAAACTTTTATCAACAGCTATATGCCAAAAAACTAAACAATCTGGAAGAGATGGAGGCCTTCCTGGAAACCTATAAACTACCAAGACTGAAACAGGAAGAAATAGATTTCTTAAATAGGCCAATTAACTATGAAGAAATTGAGTCAGTGATAAACAACCTTCCAAATAATAAAACTCCAGGCCCAGACGGTTTTCCTGGGGAATTCTACCAAACATTCAAAGAAGAAATAATACCTATTCTCCTAAAGCTATTTCAAAAAATAGAAACAGAAGGAAAGCTACCAAACTCATTCTATGAGGCTAATATTACCTTGATCCCCAAACCAGGCAAAGACCCCCTCAAAAAGGAGAATTACAGACCGATTTCTCTAATGAATATGGATGCCAAAATCCTCAACAAGATCCTTGCTAATAGAATCCAACAGTACATTAAAAGGATTATCCATCATGACCAAGTGGGATTCATACCTGGGATGCAAGCATGGTTCAACACTCGCAAATCAATCAATGTGATACATCATATCAACAAGAAAAGACTCAAGAACCATATGATCCTCTCAATTGATGCAGAAAAAGCATTTGACAAAATACAGCATCCTTTCCTGATTAAAACCCTTCAGAGTGTAGGAATAGAGGGTACATTTCTCAATCTCATAAAAGCCATCTATGAAAAGCCTACTGCAAGCATTATTCTCAATGGGGAAAAGCTGGAAGCCTTTCCCTTAAGATCAGGAACACGACAAGGATGCCCACTCTCGCCACTATTATTCAACATAGTACTAGAAGTCCTTGCAACAGCAATCAGAAGACAAAAAGGGATCAAAGGTATCCAAATCGGCAAAGAAGAAGTCAAACTGTCTCTCTTTGCAGATGACATGATACTCTATATGGAAAACCCAAAGGAATCCACTCCCAAACTATTAGAAGTTATAGAACAATTCAGTAAGGTGGCAGGATACAAAATCAATGCCCAGAAATCAGTTGCATTTCTATACACGAATAACGAGACTGAAGAAAGAGAAATTAGGGAATCCATCCCATTTACAATAACACCAAAAACCATACGTTACCTTGGAATTAACTTAACCAGAGACGTAAAGGACCTATATCCTAGAAACTATAGATCACTTTTGAAAGATATTGAGGAAGACATAAAAAGATGGAAAAATATTCCATGCTCATGGATTGGAAGAATTAACATAGTTAAAATGTCCATACTACCCAGAGCAATCTACACTTTCAATGCTATCCCGATCAAAATACCGAGGACATTTTTCAAAGAACTGGAACAAATAGTCCTTAAATTTGTATGGAACCAGAAAAGGCCCCGAATCTCCAAGGAACTGTTGAAAAGGAAAAACAAAGCTGGGGGCATCACAATGCCGGATTTCGAGCTGTACTACAAAGCTGTGATCACAAAGACAGCATGGTACTGGCACAAAAACAGACACATCGACCAATGGAACAGAATAGAGAACCCAGAAATGGACCCTCGGCTCTTTGGGCAACTAATCTTTGATAAAGCAGGAAAAAACATCCGGTGGAAAAAAGACAGTCTCTTCAATAAATGGTGCTGGGAAAATTGGACAGCTACATGCAAAAGAATGAAACTTGACCACTCTCTCACACCATACACAAAAATAAACTCCAAATGGATGAAAGACCTCAATGTGAGACAGGAATCCATCAAAATTCTAGAGGAGAACATAGGCAACAACTTCTATGACATCGGCCAGAGCAACCTTTTTCACGACACATCTCCAAAGGCAAGAGAAACAAAAGATAAAATGAACTTATGGGACTTTTATCAACATGTAATTATTTTTAAAGAATCAAACAGTACAGAAAAAGTTAAAAACCAATCCCAATTCCCACTGGTAACAGTTGTCAATTTGGTATGCCTACTTTAAAAAATATAGAACTACATAACTTGCGAGCTTGGTTTAATTTTATTTTTAAATAAATGACATATACTTTTTTCTGAATCTTGTTTGTTTCACTCAGCCATGTCTGGAGATCTTTTATAAAATGATATGGAACCAACTTACCCTTACAGTATTTCTCAGTGGGAAATATTTCTCTATTGATAAATATTTAGGCTGTTTCCATACTTTCATTATGATAAACTTGCTGTGTTGAACATTCTTATACACGTTTCCCTGTGCATATGTAGAGGAGTTTTTCTATGGAATCGGCATGCTGCAAGATGCACACATCTCCATGGGTTGTTTTCCAGTTTTGTTAAGAAATAATTGACAAACATCAACATGTAAGTTTAAGGCATACAGCAGGACGGTTTGCTTTACATATATTGTGAAATGATGATCTCAATAGGTTCTGCTAACATTCACCATATAAATAAAATATAAAGAAAAGAAAGAAGAAAGAAAAAACATTTTTCTCCTTGTGATGAGAATTCGTAGGATTTACTCTCTTAACCACTTTTCCATGTATCATTCAGGAGTGGTAACCACAGTCACTATGCTATAGGTTACCTCCCCAGAACTCATTTATCTTATAACTGAAAATCCCCAGCCTGCCTCCCCACCACCTTCCTCTAGTTCCTTCTCCTCCTCTGCCTCTAGCAACCACATGTCTGATCTCTTCTTCAATGAGTCTGGGTTTTTGTTTGTTTGTTGTTTGTTTTTAGATTCCATTTATAAGTGAAATCATACAGTATCTGTCTTTCTCTGACTTATTTAACTTAGCACAATGCTTTCAAGATCCAACCATGTTGTTACAAATGGTAGGATTTCCTCATTTTTTGCGGCTGGATAATATTCCATTACGTATACACACCACCACTTCTTTACCCATTCATTCATCGATGGGCACTTAGGTTGTTTCCATGTCTTGACTATTGTAAATGATGTTGCAGTGAACACTGGGGTGCAGAGATCTTTTCGTTTCCTTTGGATATATTCCCAGAACTGGAATTGCTGGATCATAGGGTAGTTCTATTTTTAATTTTTTGAGGATCCTCCATGCTGTTTTCCAGAGTGGCTGCACCAGTTTACAATCCCACCAGCAGTGCCCAAGGGTTCCCTCTTCTCCACATCTTCATGTTTACTTAGATACACACAATTGCTTTACAAAGGGTTATTCCAATTACTCTCTTCCCAGTCATAAGAATATCTGTTTTCACTATCCTTGGTCTAAGACTTTGTAACTTTGCCAATTTAACAGCTATAAAATAGCTTTTCACTATTGTTTCAATTTTAGTCTTCTTAAGCACAAATAAAGTTAAGCATATTTTCATGCTTATTTGTATTTCTTCTGTGAATAATCTGCTAGCATCCTTTGCCCATTTTCCTCTCTGGTTCTTTTTTCTTCTCCTTGATTTGCAGTTTTTCTTCTAATTCTATATATTTTGCAAAAATATACATCTACCTTATGGCTTTTCTTTTAATTTGTTTGTGGTATCTTTCATTGTATAGACATCTTAACTTAAGATACAGTCAAAAGTATTTTACTGTGGCTTTTGTGCTTTGCGTGTTGTTCAGACAGGCCCTCTCTACTCCATGTGTATAAAGCTATTATCTTATATTTTTTTCTAGTATGATCTTGCAGTAATTGCATCCCTTACCAAATCACGAATTCATAATTAACATAGTGAGCATAATACAAAAAGAAATTTGAAACTTACAATAGAGAAAAATAAAGTAAAATGTTAAGCCCAAATCAGGCCTCTTCAAACATTAACTAGCTCCAAATATAAAACAGCTGTGTGTCAAGTTTAATTTCGGGCACCCAGAAAAAATTGTTAAGTGAATCACACGTCACATATGAATATCCTGATAAACATCCTCGATATAAACGCAGGAGGCTTCCCTCCCTTAAAGCTCTTGATCATTACAGGGTTTGCTTTTTGGTAGTCAAATCTGTAACAATAACAACAGCTAACATTTATTAAACTCTCCGTGCAAGACAGTCTTCTAAGCATTTTACGGGCATTAATTCATTTAATTCTCCCAAGAGAATTATGAGATTCTCTTGTGAAATGATGTACTTTTCTGTTATCTCCATTTTATGGATGAAAAAAAGGAAGACTCAAATATGTAATTTATCTTAACGTTAATGGTCTGGTGAGTAGCAGAGACAGGATTTGAATCCAGGCCTACGGTCAGGACTGCACTATATTGCAGCACTTAAAGAGCTATGCCATGAGGCACCTGGGTGGCTCAGTCGGTTAAGCATCTGCCTTCAGCTCAGGTCATGATCCTGGGGTCCTGGGATTAAGTCCCGCGTTGGTCTCCCTGCTCATCAGGGAGTCTGCCTCTCCCTTTCCCTCTGCCCCTTCCCCCTGCTCATGCATGCAAGCTCACACTCTCTCTCAAATAAATAAATAAAATCTTAAAAAAAAAAAAAGAGCTATGCCACATGACATAGGCCAAGTGGAATTTTCTAAGGACAGAGCTACAAATTAAGGAACAATCTTTTACATTAATAGTTCATTATAAAATGGACAAAACTTGGGGCTCCTAGGTGGCTCAGTCGTTAAGTGTCTGCCTTTGGCTCAGGGTGTGATCCCAGCGTTCTGGGATCAAGCCCCACATCAGGCTCCTCCGCTGGGAGCCTGCTTCTTCCTCTCCCACTCCCCCTGCTTGTGTTCCCTCTCTCGCTGGCTGTCTCTATCTCTGTCAAATAAATAAATAAATAAAATATTTAAAAAAAATAAAATGGATAAAACTAATACAATGAATTTGGGCATCTAAACCATCACATTGCTGCTATATAGCTAGTCAAACTCAAATACTAAAAGACACACTGAGGGCAAACAAAGCATTTCACATATGCTAACATCACCTGTGACAACCAGAAAACAAGAGGTCTCTAAAGATCTTTATGTAAAAGTGGAGGACAAAAAACTGAAGTCCACTTCCCTCAACCAATAGAGGTATTGTACAAGTTAGCAGCTGTGCAAAGCTGAGTGCTTTCACATTCAAACACCCTCTAGTTGGCCATTAATCCTTCCTTCTTCCCTTCTTCCTAAAACTGGTGATTTTTTATATTTTGGGGTTGTCAATTAAGGCCAACTACTTAAATCCCACTGCCTCAGTATTTCTAGTCTAAATATCATAATATAGAATTAGTAGGTTGGAGTCTTGTAATTTCAAGTGCCAGAAGCTACAGAAAAAAAAAAAAAATTAAGGAGGCTTTTACAGAGATCCAAACTTAAAGCACTCCATTAGCTGACCATAACAAAATGTACTACCTGAATGTCAGAGAAATCTGAAGTGGCACTTAAGTTTCCCACAGTTACAATCTATGGGACACATGAAGAACCCAAGTAATAATTGTCATGACAATAGCTTTGCAAAAATAGTTATTCATAGAGCAGCACTGTTATCAAACCAACGCCATAAACAGTCATAAAACTATCTTCCAGAAGGCACCACAGGTTAAATAAAACCCTATAAATTGAAAAACATGGAGTAAATCAAGTGCCACTCATAATGTCATGTCAGGTAGGAAAGTATTAAAATTACAAGGCAAGGGGCGCCTGGGTGGCATAGTCAATTAAGTGTCTGACTCTTTTTTTTTTAAAGATTTTATTTATTTCTTTGACAGAGAGACAGCGAGAGAGGGAACACATGCAAGGGGAGTGGAAGAGGGAGAAGCAGGCTTCCCGCGGAGTAGGGAGCCCGATGTGGGGCTCGATCCTGAGCCAAAGGCAGACGCCTTAACGACTGAGCCAGCCAGGCACCCCAAAGTGTTGTCTAACTCTTGGTTCCACCTCAGGCTGTGATCTCAGGGTTGTGGGATCAAACCCCACGTCTGGCTCTGAGCTCAGCGTGGAGTTTGCTTGTGGTTCTCTCTCCTTCTCCCTCTGCCCCTCCTGCTTGTGCTCTCTCTCTCTAAAGTAAGTAAATAAATCTTTAAAAAAATTTTTTAAGATGCAAGGTGAAAATTAATTGTGCTATATAGTCATTAAAAGTTGTAGCCTTTGGGGAAAGGAAAGGAAAATCCTTTACAAATTATTAGCAATTACATTTGGTAATATGCAATTAACTATGAATATACAGATTAGTGGTATTAATGCAACAAGGTACTAAAGCAGTAACTTATCAATTACTTGTCATTTTATATTCAAACAATTTCACAAAAATTAACAACTCATATAACACTAACAGGACCTCATTTGGTCTAATGGCAGAAAGATACAGAAATGAATTCTAATTTAAGGTAGCTGAAAACTCGAGGGCTTAGAATTCCTGATGCCCTCCCTTCTGTTTGATACTGCCTCTGTATGAAGGTGGGGATTCTCTTTCAAATATGAGTCTCACATATCAAATCCCCACTCAGAACTATGTCTACACCCTGCTTATGGGATATGGCTATAATAATGCCCAATAATCCCTTTGAGTTTCTATTTTTGTTATGAAAGTAAAGATGCTATTGTAGATATTTATAGATGCTCCAGAGGCCTAGGCCAAAGTGCACAAAAGTCATGGGGTGAATGATTGAAACAGCATAGGCTAGACTGGCCCTAATTTAGATTACACAGAAAACTCATGCCGACACTTACCATATCGTCTAAATCAATAGTGTCAAACACCAAAATACCCTATAAAAATATACTTTGGGATCTATTTTACCAGACCAACATAATTTTTGACTCCTCACTCACAGCTACATTACAATGTCCAAGCCTACCTTTCCGTGCCAGACTCAAGTCAAATGCCACCTTCTTCATGAAGCTTTTCCTGATTCTCTTTGACCTAGAAGCAATCTTCCTTTTCCTGAGCTCCCTAAACACCTATTTTAAATATCTCCAATGGCACATTCTACCTTGATACAGAATTATTTCTGTTATACATGTGTTATCTTCTTTGTTAGACTTCGGACTCCTTACAGACTGTTACCATGACTCGTTTCTCTTTTATCCCCTTTAACACTCAGGACCATTCAGTGTCTTCCACATACCAGTCATTCAAATATTTACTGAATGAATACATAAACTGTATCACTATTTATACACTGTGGAGCTATTCTTTATTCAACCCAACCACTTCAGTATTGTGCCTCCTAGGTGGGAAACACTAAGTACCAAAACACATTCTGCTACAATATTAGGGTTCTTACAGGAAGCCACTTTTGTCCTGTTCTCAACCCCTCTTTCTGTTGCCTTTTTACTGTTCCTTCCCTCTATTCCAATAAGAAAGCACTTGCTCCTTCCATTGTTACTAAGAGCCTCATTATGTTCAAGGTAAAGTGAAAAAATGCATTCAATGCAATTACCAGTTCCTCACAAATTTGGGGGCTACTTGTCATTTCAACATCCAAGACCTGAATAAAAGAAAGTCCAAATTCTTTTCACTCCTAAGAATGATTTTCTTTTTTCTTTTTAGACAAAATGGAAGCACACAGCACAGGAAGCAGTCCTCAGTAAGCCACCGTTCATAAACAGCTTTGCTGAAAGCGTAACAAAGGTTCTGTTGTGCTCTCGCATGGCAGGGCCAGTAAGCAGCAGGGGCAGATGAACTCTTTACGAAACAAAGGTTCTGTCTTCATGCAAATGTTTGCATTAATAAAAAATGAAGAAAAAGATATAGAAAATGCAGGCTAGCTGGACATAATAGGTCTTGAAACGGGAGGTTTTTCACATTTTTCAGGCGGAGTCAGCAGGTCTTTTAAAAACTTTGTCATTCTGAACATTTCACAGACATCACAAGAAAGACATGCAAATAACAGAAGCAAATCAAAGGACATCCCGCTGCTCTGCTGGCGCCTCCCTCGTCCCTGCCTGGTTTGTCATTTTCTGTTAACCCTAGTGCTGGCTGCTGTTTTGTTGAGGAATGGAGTCCCTAGCCCATGTGGCAGTCCATGTTCAGCCAGCTGGCCCCTGCACTGATGGCATTACAATGCAAGCCATGTACTACCACTCAGGGCCACGTGCTGCCAGGCAACAAGTCCAATGTGGGTTTTTTACACACCCGGCTGGCAAATCTGCATGGGAAAGAGCCTCTAAACTGACCACTTAATAAGATATCATCTCCTTGAGTGCGAGCATCACTGAGTAGTTCTCTGAAGATGGACTTACTGAGGACCAGATACACAAAGTCTAAAACCTGTGAGGGGAGAGGTCTACCAAATACCTCCGATGTGCCAAGCACCGTATTATGTGCTCAACCTGTATCTCCTTTTATCTTCACAACCACCATTTAAGGTAGATACTTACTAGCCCCATTTTCCAGCTGAGGAAACTGAGCCCTACAGAGGTTATAAACTTGCCCAAGGTCACACAGCTAATAATGGGAAGCCAAGACTCAAAATCGCCTGATGGCAAATTCTGTTTCTTTCTTTACATTTTTCTCACTCCTTACCTCTAGGTCTTGGGACTGACACCTGGCTGACTCTGAAAATATCACAATGACCATATTCACCCACTGCAAGGCCACTGCGGTGTCCCTCTCTCTCCATTTTAATCATCAAGAGTCTTTATCATTCATTTTTAAGAGTAAATGACTTTTTCTGTTAGAGTATGATAAGAATCTACTTAAAGCTACAAATACTTTCTCACAGAAAAATGGATATGATTTGATATGTTGTGCATAATTTAGAGGATTTGAGAACCCCGTAAGGTTCATTTATAGCCCCCCTGAGAGTTTATGACCTACATGTTAAAAACAAAAACAAAAACAAAACAAAACCCAGAACCCACACCTTTCTTCCTGGGAGCACATGGTGGGCTTTCTTTCACAACGATGGCCCATCAAATCCCTGACCCAAAAATTCCATTTCATCCTCCATTTCCATTGAACACACTATTCCTCTTCAACAGGAGTTGAAATCACTTAGGTCCTCCCACAGATTGTTCCACCGGCTTCTCTTGGTTGTACTAAACTTGGAACCAGTAGCCAATCACTTCATTACTATTCTCACCACTGTTCCTGAATCGCACAAGCTTAAGGAGTGGAAAAATTTTAAGATCATATCATTTAACTACCATCATTTTATAGATAAAGAAATTGAAGGGGCGCCTAGCTGTCTCACTGGAGCGTCTGGCTAGCTCAGTTGGAAGAGCATGCAACTCGATCTTGGGGTTGTGAGTTTGAGCCCCACATGGGGTGTAGAGATTACTTAAATAAATAAAACTTAAAAAAAAAAGAAATTGAAGTCTTTCCTCATTCTTTTCACTCTTGATTCAATGATGGAAAATACTTGCGCTTGCTCAAATGAAGTTCTGAAGTTCTCCATACTTCCATCTATAACCACATTGCCAAAGTTTTTCTTTGTACAAAGCAAGCAAAATACGTCATGGCAAAACTAAATTATTTTCAAATATATTTTCATACTCCCTGAATGGACCCAACCTTCTAAATGGAATAGTCAAATTATATTATTCAGGCTTCTTTTATTCTACTGATAGTCTGTCTATTCAGGTCTCTGGCGCCAATCACAATCCAGGAAAAATTATAAATAAATTTTTTCTTGAGCTATGATAAGTGATAAGTGATAATAGGTTTTACAAAGAAAGTGTTATCTTTATTTAATATAATGGTTGGCTAGAAGATAACCTAAGTACTGATAATCAGACTACTGAATTATACTGAAACCTTAATTTGGAGACAACCAAAGGAGGCAAATTATTACATGCCTTTATGATAAAGCCAGAAAAAGAATTTATTTTAGAAAAAGTAAAGAAAGAGGTCATTTCAGAAAAAAAGAAATGGCAAAACTCAGCAGTACTGGCAACTTGGGAGAACCAAAACATAATCATAACCTATATTTTTAAAAGAGTTGGTTCAGGGGCGCCTGGGTGGCTCAGTCAGAAGATCGTGCAACTCTTGATCTCAGGGTTGTGAGTTCAAGTCCCACATTGGGTATAGAGATTACTTAAAAATAAAATCTTTAAAAAAAAATAAAATAAAAGAGCTGGTTGAATAAAAGCAGTTGTCTACAGAGCATGGGAGAAGAAAGGCGTAAACTGGGACAGGGTGGAAACAACTCCTCTCAATGTATGCCTTATTATATATTTATATATATATATTATATATTTTTGAACCTTTGAATGTGTTACCCAGTCAATGCATATGCATATATGTACATTATATATATTGCATATTAAGTATGTATACATAAGCATATATTAATACTGTGTATGTTCATAGTTAAAAAGACTGCAGGTTGAGAAAATGTGGATCTTTTTCTTTTTTTTTCTCTTTCTTTTGTTTTTTTTTTTTTTCTTTATTAAGTAAACTCTACCCCCAAAATGGGGGCTTGAATTCATGACCTCGAGATCAAGAGTCGTATGCACCACTGACTGAGCCGGTCAGGCACCCCAGAGGATTCTTTTCTTTTAATAGTACCTTTATTGAGATATAATTCACTTACCATAAAATCCACCCTTTTAACATGTACAATCCAACAGTTTTTAGTATACTCAAAGAGTCGTACAACCATCCCCACTACCCAATTTCTTCATTTCTTCAACCCTCCAAAACAAGTACCCATTTGCAGTCAGTTCCTATGCCCTCTTCTCCCAGCCCCTGGAAACTATTCATCCCCTTTTTGTCTCCACTGATCTGCCTAGTCTGGACATTTTCTATAAATGAAATCATACAATATGGCCTCTAGTAACTGGCTTCTTTCACTCAGCATCATGTTTTTGAGGTTCATCTCAATACTTCATTCTTTTTCTTACCAAATACATTTCATTCTATGAGTTTACCACCTTTTGTTTATCCATCCATCAGTTGTATTCACTTTTTGGCTATTATGAACAATGTTGCTATGAATATTTGTGTACAGATTTTTGTGTGGACGTTTTTCATTCTCATGGGCATATATTTAAGAGTGGAAGTGCTGATCCTATGGTAACTGTATGTTTTATTGCCAAACTGTTTTCAAAAGTGGCTCCATCATTCTATAATTCAACCAGACATGTATGAGGGTGTAATTTCTCCACATCCTTGCCAATACTTGCTATTGCCCATCTTTTTTATTTCAGCCATCTTAGTGAGTTTGAATTGGTATCTCATGGCTTCAAAGCATTTCTTTGGTGATTAATAATATTCACCACTTTTTCATGCGTTTATTAGCCATGTGTATGTCTTCTACTGAGAAAAGCCTATTCAAATTCTTTGCCTACTTTTTTTCTTTTTCTTAAGTAATTTTCTTTTTTTTATTGTAATTTCCGTATAATTAACAAATGGTGAGTCAACACTTCCATATATCATCCTGTGCCCATTCAAAGTGCCCTCCTTAATCCCATCACCTATTTAGCCCATTCTTCCACCCTTCTATTTTCGAGGGTTTTTTCCTTTCTCATTTTTCTTTTCTCTTTTGTTTACTTAATATTATATTTTTTCAAAAATTTAATGTAGTACTTTGTTTTGACATTATAAATTTACTTATTTATTAAAATAGGCTCCACACCCAATGTGGGGTCTGAACTCACAATCTTGAGACCAAGAATCTCATCCTCTACCGACTGAGCCAGCCAGGTGCCCCTATAAATATTTCTTTATACAAACATTGCTGAAATAAAAATATGTCCCTAGAATTTTTAGTTTTCCTGGCCCAAATCACTGTGCTATCTCCCTACTGGAGACACATTCTCCTTGATTCCTTCCCTAATTCCTCCAATCTCCAGTGATCTTTTTTTCCTGAACTTCTATTACTTATCACACAGCATTTGATTGCACACTGACTCAGTGTGTCACACTAATTTCATCTGTTAGTGACATCAACTACATTACTATACAATTGAGGACATTCCTTTATTTATTTATTTTTTTTTTAAAAGATTTATTTATTTATTTATTCGATAGAGATAGAGACAGCCAGCGAGAGAGGGAACACAAGCAGGGGGAGTGGGAGAGGAAGAAGCAGGCTCATAGCAGAAGAGCCTGACGTGGGGCTCGATCCCACAACGCCGGGATCACGCCCTGAGCTGAAGGCAGACGCTTAACCGCTGTGCCACCCAGGCGCCCCTATTTTTTAATAATTATTTAATACCTAAGCATGGTCTTTGTCCTTGAGGAGCTTACCATCTATTTGGAGAAGCGGACATAAAAATTAACAACTATAATATAGTACAGTAATTGTTATAAAGGAGGTATGTAAAAAGTATAAAGAGTAAGAGTGGTTTTGTTGCCTTGGAGAAAGATTTTAAAAGAAGGAGGAATATTTAAGCTGAGAAAGAATGTGAAAGAATTTACCATGTGAACAAGCAGAGGGAGGGTATTCAATAGAGACAGGCAGAAGGATGAAGATATTGTTCATATGTGCATGGTGAATCTGAAAAACTGAAAATAGTTCAGTTTTGCTAAAACATAAGTCTAGATAGCATCATCATCATAAAGAGTCTTATAAGAAGCACAGATTTGGGGAAACCACTGAAGGATTTTGAGCAAGAAAGTTATCATCAGACTACTACTTCTGAAAGATTACTGTGGCAGCACTGTGGAAGAACTGGAGGGAGACACGCACAGATACAAGTACACAGGTACAGATACAAGACAAGCAGTTGTTGAAAGAGTCCAGGCCAGAAATAACACAGTCCTGAATTAGGGAAGTAACAATGAGAATGACAGATCAAAACAAAAGAGGGATAACCAATACAAGTTGGTAATTGATTGAATACGAGAAAAGATGAGAGGGAATTTGGGATGGTTTCTGTGTTCCTTTCTTGGGCATTTGGGAATATGATGGCCCCATTCACTAAGATCAACTACAGGAGGAAGAGTCTGTATTATATCCCCTATAGGTCTTTTGCAATATAAACCATAGTGCTGAGCACGAACAGTCAATTTATTCTGTTGACCACCTGGCTGTATTGAAAAAAGTCCACAGAGCCTTCTGCTTAATGATCTCAATTGGCCACTCTCCTAAAGTTGGTATCGATCATCATGCAGGGGCACCAGAAAATAAACTCTGGGCACAGGAACACTGGAGTGGACTAATTTATCCAGGAAATAAAATTAAATAGGCACCGCCTATGTGAATGTAAGGGGTATATGTGTGTGTGCGTGCATGTGTTGGGGAGGAAAAGGGAGGGCAATTCATAACAGAAGACATCCATGTATTTATATAATGTTGTGACAAAGACTGCTAGTTGCCAACCCCAGCAACTTCTTCCTCCTTAGAAATATACTCCAATTTTTACCTGGGCTCATGGCCACTGGCATAAAGATCATATTTTCTCATCTTCTTTTGTAGCTAGACTTTAGTCATGTGACTAAGCTATGAAATAAAAGCACAGCACTGTGTGGGTCTTCTAGAAAGTTCTTAAGTGGAACTGATTCAGCTGAAAGATGTCCTTCATTTACCCCAGAGGATAATAGAGAGCTCCTTCCGTCCCCATGGATCATGAGGTAAAAGATGGAATCTCTGGATAAGATGTTGGAGCAAAAAGATGGAAGCTTGTGTTGCTGATTATACCGTGGAGCATACATACCAACCATGGACTGCATATCTTCAGACTTCTTTTCCACGAAAGAGAAATAATCTTCTACCTTGTTCAAACCATGTTATTTTAGGTTTTTTCTGCTGTATCCAGACAAACCTACTGTTAACATAAAGCATCTATACATTTTCCCAAAAGTATAAATGAAGGGAGCAAGCTAACGTACCCATAAGAATGCTCATTGGCCTATTCGTGGATCTAGGTTAGTGCGTGCTAAGATGGCATAGAGTGTTTCAGACACTATCCTAGCATTTGAAGAGATGTAATGCTATCTCAATGCTTATTGTCATTCTTGTGAACAAGTAAGGTCTTAATGACTTTCAAAACTTGAACAGTAACATTTGTAACACCCCTGAAAGTTTACTAAATATTTTTACATACATTATCTCACTGAACCTTCCAACCAGCCTAGGAGTCAGATAAGGCTGGGATTATTATCACCATTTTACAAATGAGGAAATTGCCCAAGGTCACACAGCTTGTTAGTGGTAGGGCAAAAATTTGAACTTTAATCTCATGAGTGTAAATATTTTCCACTGAATCACAGAATTAGGATAATTTTTAGAGAAATTTAGAAAGCTTAAAATGACCACGATTATCTTAAAAATAAATGATATGAACATGATTGCAAAATAGGCCACAAATCAATGTCTTGGTATTTCACAGAACTTACATAAAGACTTCCTAAAATTAATTTTTCCACTTATTAACTGAGGAAACATTCTGTTCAATTTTAGAACTGATGACAGCTCCATTTCCTTCTGAGATCCTGTATTTTGCACTAGAGAGAAGAGTGAAAAATAAGGGGCAGTGCATGAAGTAAGAAGTAGCAAAGGGGAAGCAGGATTTCTCTCTAATGACCACTTCTCTTTGGACAATGTAGTCAGATCCTATCCAGGTCCACCTGGTGGTGGTATAAGATGCTTCCACAATGGCTTCCAGAAATCTTTCTTCAGAAAATTTATATGGCTGAAATAATCAGACTCATGAAGGAGAAGTGAACTGACCTTCAGTCCAGCTCTTTTTTTTTTAAATTTTTTAAAAGATTTTTTTATTTATTCGACAGAGATAGAGACAGCCAGCGAGAGAGGGAACACAAGCAGGGGGAGTGGGAAAGGAAGAAGCAGGCTCATAGCGGAGGAGCCTGATGTGGGGCTCGATCCCACAACACCGGGATCACACCCTGAGCTGAAGGCAGATGCTTAACCGCTATGCCACCCAGTCCAGCTCTTAAACAGTGAATTGGTTCCAGCCCCGTATTGCCATGCTACAGAAAGGCATCCAGGCTCAATAGGCTAAGCAAGGGGGTCTCATTATATGAGACCTAGTTTCTTTTTTTTTTTAAGATTTATTTATTTGAGAGAGAGAAAGAGAGAGAGTGCACATGAGTGGGAGAGGGAGAGAGTCTTCAAGCAGACTCCCTGCTGAGTGCAGAGCCTGATGCAGGCTCGATCTCACAAACCATGAGATCAGGACCAAACCAAGAGTTGGAAGCTTAACAGACTGAGCCACCCAGGTGCCCCAAGACCTAGTTTCTAATTCTTGTCCTACAGATGACTCCTTGAGGCATTATGCAAGGTATTTAACCCTTCAACTTCATTGTCTTCATTAGATTACGGGGGAGGAGGATACTCCCCAGAACTATCTAGAAGCCTGATTAAGCAAAAGTAAACACTGTTTACATAATGTTTAATATACATGGATAAGGAGAATGAAATTACTGCTTTCTTTTCTATTTTTCTAAATTTTTACTCTGTTTTTCCAAAACAAAATGACCTAATAGAAAGCCTCATTAATAGATCTAGTTTAAGGAAAATGTTCAGCTAAGGAGAAGAATCTGAATGATAGAGGAAGAAGGAAAAGTAAAAGAACCTCTACTTTCAATTTCATTTTCTTGAGATTATAAAAGCATGGAGCTCGTAGCAATCTTATTAGGTCATCGAGCTTAATCCTTTTTTAAATTAGAAGATCAATTTGTTATTGAATTTTAAAACAGTACTTAAATACAGAATTCCTTTATCTTAAAATAGCAAGGATTTACATATCTCTGTGGTCCCTTCTCATCAGTGGTTACACAGGTCTGTATTGGGGTCCCACTTTTCCAAAATATTTCATTTCATATGCTTTTTCACATATATATCAAGTCTTCTTGGGAATTATTTAGTGATATAATATTCTGTTCTACTAATCTATTTCAGTTTGCTTCTGGATTATTTCCAGTTTTTTCTTAAAGATAATGTGGCTATAAACATTTTTATACAAACTATTTCTTTTCTTTTTGAGTTACTCCCTTAGGATATATTCCCAGAAGTAAAGCTTCTGGGACATGCTCATTTTTATAGCTCGTGTTATGTATTGCCAAATTGCTTTCCAGAAAGACAGTACCACCTTCAAGATACGGAGACCAATTTCTCGCAGACATCTCAGTACGAAGCTTTAACTTTAAACTAACTCAAAAGGGTCTTAATTTGCAAAACTTGAATTACTGGTGATCCCGAATATTTAGTTAGGTTATCTTTCTTCTTATACAGACTTTTAAAACTTAACTGTAAAGGCAACACATGAATGTAATAGAATACAGAAGGGTATAAAGCAAACAGTAAGGCTTCCTTACTTGTAAGCACTCTCTTAGTGCAATTTGCCAGAGTATTCACTGTTAACAGATTGTTATACATCCTTCCAGAACTTCTATATGTGATCATACATATATTTGCAAATGTTCATAACATGTTTACAGAAATGTAGTCACACTGTACTCTGTAACTTATTTTTTCACTTTAAACTTTATGTACGTCTTTCCCTGTTGATGAATGTAACTCATTTTTTTAATGGCTGCATAGGAATATCTGTTATAGAATACTTATTATATCTATTAATTCATTAACCATTGCCTTATTGACGGGCACAAAGATTCACTCTAATTTTTTACTTTTAAAAAGAAGAGTGCACATGAACAAACCCTTAAATAATTTCCTTTGGTCACTTGTCCTGAAGGGACTTAGTTACCATAACACAAATTTGTACCGTTTATTTCCTTTACATGTCATATATTAACTTTTAGTTATCACATTCATCGTGATTTTCCCTATCTTGTCACTCCTCTTTTATCTTTGCTATTTAGCCCGTGAAAACTTAAAAAACAAATTCTATCTACACATCCATCTGCTCCCAAATATCTACTATTGGTTTATGTCATAAAATTATCTCAAGGGTAAGTATACTTGCTTATTTTCTCCTGGATATAAAAGTATTTTAACATTTTAATTCAACTAGAATTCATTGCACCCATAAAGTAGGAGGTGTGAATCTAAATTTATTCCTTCCACAGCCCTTCCAATTATCATCTAATAAATTTTTCATATTATCAGCTATACTTAGTTTGTCACAAATTACATGGGTATGTACTTTGGCATCTATTTTTGAGAATATATAAAATCACACAGTATGCAGTCTTTTGTGCCTGGCTTCTTTCATTCAATACTATGTTTGTAAGGTTCATCCACAGAGCTGTGAGTAGTTGTTCATTAATTCTTGTTGCAGCAGAGTAGCCTACTGTTGCCTATGCCATGATTTATTTATTAATTTTCTTATTGACAGCACTTTTTAAGTTTCCAGTTTGGGTCTAATATGAATGGTGTCACTATGAGCATTCTGGTATGACTGTTTAGCAAACATATGCCTGCATTCAGTTGGTTCTGTGCCTGGGAGTAAATGACTGAGTCATAGGGGATGAATATGTTCAGTTTTAGTATAGACTGCCAAACAGTTTTCCAAAATATACCCATTTACACTCCCACAAGAATAAGAAAAAACTTCGACCATTTATAATTTGTGGTCCTATATTCATCTTTTAAAAAAATGTTCAGGGGCGCCTGGGTGGCATAGCGGTTAAGCGTCTGCCTTCAGCTCAGGGCGTGATCCCGGCGTTCTGGGATCGAGCCCCACATCAGGCTCCTCTGCTATGAGCCTGCTTCTTCCTCTCCCACTCCCCCTGCTTGTGTTCCCTCTCTCGCTAGCTGTCTCTGTCTCTGTCGAATAAATAAATAAAATCTAAAAAAAATAAAATTAAAAAAAAAATTTAAAAAATGTTCAGGTCTTAATATCCAATAAATAAAAAGTAATAGTAGTTTGGTGTGTCTGGCTGGCTCAGTCCGTAGAGCATGCAACTCTTGATCTCGGGGTTGTGAGTTCAGGCCCCCATTGGCATAGAGCTTACTAACTAGCTAACTAAATAAATAACAGTGGTTCTAGGAGCCATCTTTGTTTTGTTCTTGTTTTCAAGAAACAGAAATCTAATTTTTCTCATAGTTTTATTTTATTTATTTTTTAAGATTTTATTTATTTATTTATTTATTTATTTATTTATTTATTTATTTGACAGAGAGATAGAGTACAAGCAGGGGGAGGACAGGGAGAAGCAGGCTGCCATCTGAGTAGGGAGCGGTAGATCCCAGGACGCTGAGGTCATGACCTAAGTCAAAGGCAGACGCTTAACTAACTGAGCCACCCAGGTGTCACTTTTCTCATAGTTTTAAGTAAATAGAGGTTAGAAATACTCTGTCTTTAGTTGTTTGGGAATTTATCAAGGTTAGAAACTTCAAAAAATTAGATAATTAATTTTGAGTCTTAATATCTATTACTATCCTCTTAAGGGTATATCCGGTTATCACATTTAATAAATATTTTGGAAATTAGACTAGTATTGCATTTCTGGGGTAGACATATTTCACACTATTTGCTAGAAACTTATTAAGGGTCTTTCACACTTTTATTTATATCTTAAAATAGTTTATAGTTTCCTCTCTTAGGATTATCTTTGCCAGGTTTGAGGAAACAGTTCTATGAGTTTTTATTCATTTAATCTTCATAACAGTCTTAGGGCACCTGGGTGGCTCAGTCAGTTTAGCAACTGACTCTTGATTTTGGCTCAGGTCATGATCTCAGGGTCACGAGATGGAGCCCCACCTCAGGCTCTGCACTGGGTGTGGAGCCTGCTTAAGATTCTTTCTCTCCCTCTGAGCTACCCTATGACCCAGCCATCGCACTACTGGGTGCTTACCCCAAAGATACAGAAGTAGTGGAGAGAAGGGCCATATGCACCCCAATGTTCATAGCAGCATTGTCCACAATAGCTAAATCGTGGAAGGAGCCGAGATGCCCTTCAACAGATGACTGGATTAAGAAGCTGTGGTCCATATATACAATGGAATATTACTCAGCTATCAGAAAGAACGAATTCTCAACATTTGCTGCAACATGGACGGCACTGGAGGAGATAATGCTAAGTGAAATAAGTCAAGCAGAGAAAGACAATTATCATATGATTTCTCTCATCTATGGAACATAAGAACTAGGAGGATCGGTAGGGGAAGAAAGGGATAAAGAAAAGGGGGGTAATCAGAAGGGGGAATGAAACATGAGAGACTATGGACTATGAGAAACTAACTGAGGACTTCAGAGGGGAGGGGGGTGGGGGAATGGGATAGACTGGTGATGGGTGGTAAGGAGGGCACATATTGCATCGTACACTGGGTGTTATACACAACTAATGGAACATTGAACTTTACATCGGAATCCGGGGATGTACTGTATGGTGACTAACATAATATAATAAAAAATCATTTAAAAAAAAAGAAATAGTAGGTAAATAAGTGCTGGAGAATCTAATGCATAGCATAGTGATTATAGTTAACAATACTGTGTTATAAACTTCAAAGTTGCTGGGACACTTAAGTCTTATCATTATTCAATTTGCAAATTAGGAAACTGGTAAAAAATAAAAATAAAACAAAACAAAAACAAATTGGGAAACTGAGCATAGAGAGGACAAGTAATTTACCCAAGTTGACATAGCTATTGAGAAATATCAAATCAGGGGCACCTGGGTGGCTCAGTTGGTTAAACATCTGCCTTCGGCTTGGGTCATGATCCTGGGGTCCTAGGATCGAGCCCCATGTCAGGCTCCCTGCCTGACGGTGAGTCTGCTTCTCCCTCTCCCTCTCCCCCACCCCCCTCCTCATGCATGTGAGCTTGTGCTCTCTCTCTCTCTCTAAAGCAAATAAATAAAAACTTTAAAAAAAAAAGAAAAAGAGCCAGATACTTAACCTACTGAGCCACCCAGGCACCCTAATTCTTGGTCACTTTTAACAAGGATCACCTTGCCTCCAGTTTCCAATAACATATTTCTTATTTTCATCTGAGACTTCATCAGAATTGCCTTTTACCGTTCATATTTCTTTCAATATTTCCTATTTACTATCCAACATTCTCTTCATGACTATGCATTCTCTAAGAAGATGGAGGCTTTCTCTCCAGGTCACTTTTCTCTCTGGATCCTCACCAGAACTGCCTTTACCAGTTCCTTCACAGCAATATTGGCTTTCCCTAGCATGCATCTCCAAACTCTTTCAGCCTATAGCCCCTACCCAGTTCCAAAGCTGCCTCCGCATTATTAGGTATTTGTTATAGCAGCACCTGACTCCTTGGTACCAATTCTGTCTTAATCAGCTTGAGCTACTTTAAAAAACATCATGGACTGGGTGGCTTAAACAACATTTATTTCTCACATCTCTGGAGCTAGGAAGTGTAAATTTAAGATACTGGCAGATCTGCTGTCTGCTGAGGACCCTCCTCCTTTCTCCTGGTTTGCAGATGGCCATTTTCTTGCTATATTCTCACAGGGTGAAAAGAGAGATCAACTCTATTATGCCTCTTCTTATAATCCCATGATTAGGACTCCATCCTAAGGACCTAATTTACCTCACAAAGGTCCCACCACCAAATATCATCACATTGGGGATTTGGTTTCAATGTATGAATTTGGAGGCAACACTTTTTTTTTTTTTTTTTGAGAGAGAGAGAGAGAACGTGCACATACGAGCATGGGGTGAGGAAGAGGGAGAGAGAGAATCTTAAGCAGGCTCCACATCCAGCACCTAGCCCAACGTGAGGCTCAATCTCATGACCCTGAGATCATGACCTAGCTGAAATCAAGAGTCAGCTGCTTAACTGACTGAGCCACCCAGGTGCCTCACAACACAAACGTTTAATCAACAGCAGAGCATAAGGAAACTTTTCAGGTGATGGTCTATATCACAACTGCGGTAGCGATTACATGGCTATCTTCATTTATTGAAACTTATTAAATTTTATCCTTAAAACTGGTCATTTTTATTGTATATAATTATATATCAATAAAGCTGACAGAAAGAAAGATCACAGTTTTTTTTTCTTGGTTAATAACAAACTTTGTAACTTATGAATTATTTGTTCCTGAAAGTTTAGGCAAAATCACCAGTAAATTTGTTTGCTTATTTCTATTTTTATTATTTAGTTTTATTTTTTATTTTCTTTGGTTTGTTACTTTGTTCCTTTTCTAAGTTCTTTAAGCATTGACTTAATTATCTTTTTTTTTTTTTAAAGATTTTATTTATTTGACAGAGATAGAGACAGCCAGTGAGAGAGGGAACACAAGCAGGGGGAGTGGGAGAGGAAGAAGCAGGCTCCTAGCAGAGGAGCCTGATGTGGGACTCGATCCCGGAACGCCGGGATCACACCCTGAGCAGAAGGCAGACGCTTAACGACTGCGCCACCCAGGCGCCCTGACTTAATTATCTTTTTAAATTAATTTAGATATTTATAACAATATTTCTTTGAAGTATTTCTTTGGTAAATGTCTATAGATTTTAATTGCACTAGGATTAAAAAACAGTTCATTATTTTTCAAATTTATTATCTGACCCAGTTGTAAAGGAAAGTAATTTTTTAAATATCCTTATGGTTAGGGACACCTGGCTGGCTTAGTTGGTGGAGCATGTGACTCTTGATCTCAGGGTTATGAATTCGAGCCCCTTTTTGGGTATAGAGATTACTTAAAAATAAAATCTATAGGTGTGCCTGGGTGGCTCAGTTGGTTAAGCATCCGACTCTTGATTTCAGCTCAGGTCACGATCTCGGGGTTGTGAAATTGAGACCTGTGTCAGGCTCCGTGCTGGGTGTGGAGCCTGCTTATGATTCTCTCCTACCTCTACCTCTCCCCGTCCCCCACCCTCTCTAAAAAAAAAAAAAAAAATTATGTTAAAAAAAATAAATAGGGGCGCCTGGGTGGCACAGCGGTTGAGCGTCTGCCTTCGGCTCAGGGCGTGATCCCGACGCTAAGGGATCGAGCCCCACGTCAGGCTCCTCCACTGTGAGCCTGCTTTCCTCTCCCACTCCCCCTGCTTGTGTTCCCTCTCTCACTGGCTGTCTCTATCTCTGTCAAATAAATAAATAAAAATCTTTAAAAAAAAAAAAATAAATAAATAAATAAATAAAACATCCTCGTGGTCAGATACTTTTAAATTATACTTTCATTATCTCTAATTGTATTGCATAATAGAGTATATATAATTTCTGCCTTTCATTTACCAAAAACTTCTTTGTATCTTGCCTATGATAAATATTTGCAAACTATCCATTTTTTCTAGTTCCCAAATTTTCCCATTTAGTCTTTTTTCTAAATGTTTTCATTGTACCTTATTGTTTGTAAGGTTCAAATTTATCAAAAAGAGATACTAATCACTCTTTCTTCACAGATTAGTTAATTTAGTTAAGACATATAAGATAATATACCTGAATGTACTTTACAAACAATAAAGTATTACACAAGTATCAGCTATTTATGTTTTGGTAAGATTTGTTTATTTCTTTGAGGGTGAGAGAGAGCCTGCACAAGTGGGGTGTAGGGGCAGAGGGAGAGAATCTCAAGCAGACTCCCTGCTGAGGATAGAGCAGTACACAGGGCTTGATATCATGAGTCATGAGATCATGACCTGAGCTGAAACCAAGAGACATACGCTTAACTAACTGAGCCACCCAGGTGCCCCTAGTCTAATTCATTGAAATGTAACATAAGACCTGTTTAGTTTAGGCCCATGTTTCATTCACTTATTTACTCATTCAAACATTTTTTTTCTTAAGATTTAATTTCTTATTTGTCAGAGAGAGAGAGAGCACAAGTAGGGAGAGAGTGGCAGGCAGAGGGAGAATCAGGCTCCTCGCAGAGCAAAGAGCCCAATGCGGGACTCTACCCCAGGACCCTGAGATTATGACCTGAGCCAAAGTTAGACCCTTAACTGACGGAGCCACTTAAGCGCCCCTACTACAAAGTTACAGTAATCAAAACTGTGTGATATTGGCATAGAGACAGAAAAAAAAAAAAAAACAATGGAATAGAACAGAGAGGCAGAAATAAGCCACCATGTATAGGGTCAAATGATTTTTGACAAGGTTGTCAAGACTAAGAATAGGGGAAAGAACAGTCTTTTCAACAAATAGTGCTAGGAAAACTGGAAATCCACATGTAAAAGAATGAATTTGGACCCTTGCCTCAAATAATACACAAAAACTAACTCAAAATGGATCAAAGACCTAAATGTAAAAGCTAAAACTATAACTAAAGGGAAAAAACAGATAAACTGAACTTCTTAAAAATTTTAATTTTTTGTGTTCCAAAAGACACTATCAAGAAAGTAAAAAGACAACCCACATAATGCAAGAAAATATTTGTAGGGGTGCCTGGGTGGCTCAGTCATTAAGCGTCTGCCTTTGGCTCAGGGCGTGATCCCGGAGTTCTGGGATCGAGCCCCACGTCAGGCTCTTCCACTGGGAACCTGCTTCTTCCTCTCCCACTCCCCCTGCTTGTGTTCCCTCTCTCACTGGCTGTCTCTCTCTCTGTCAAATAAATAAATAAAATCTTAAAAAAAAGAATTTGTAAATCATATATATGATAGGAGTGTAGTATCCAGAATATGCAAAGAACTGTTACAATTCAACAGTAAAATGACAACCCAATTAAAAATAGGCAATTCAGGGGTACCTGGGTAGCTCAGTCAGTTAAGTTTCTGCCTTTGGAAAAAAAAAAAAAAGTTTCTGCCTTTGGCTCAGGTCATGATCCCGGGGTCCTGGGATTGAGCCCTGCATTGGGCTCCCTGCTCAGTGGGGAGTCTGTTTTTCCCTCTCACTCCCCCTGCTTATTGTCTCTCTCTCTCTCTCAAATAAATAAATAAATAAATAAATAAATAAGTAAATCTTTTTTTTTTTAAAGGCAATTCTTTTTTTTTTTTTTAAAGATTTTATTTATTTATTTGACAGAGATTGAGACAGCCAGCGAGAGAGGGAACACAAGCAGGGGGAGTGGGAGAGGAAGAAGCAGGCTCATAGCGGAAGAGCCTGATGTGGGGCTCGATCCCACAACGCCGGGATCACGCCCTGAGCCGAAGGCAGACGCTTAACCGCTGTGCCACCCAGGCGCCCCTAAAAAGGCAATTCTTATAGATATTTCCCCAAAGAAGATACACCAATGGCCAACAAACACATGAAGAGATGATAAACATTGTCAGTAATCAGGGAAATGCAAACCAAAACCTCAGTGTAATACCACCTGTGTGGCTCAGTCAGTTGACCATCCAACTCTTGGTTTTGGCTCAGGTCACACTCTTGGGGTCATGGGATCAAGCCCCACATACGGCTCTGGGCTCAGCTCGGAGTCTGCTTGAGATTCTTTCCCTCTTCCTCTGTCCCTTCTCCCACTCACATGTGTGCGTTCTCTCCCTCAAATAAATAAAATCTTAAAAAAAAAAAGGAAATACCACCCCACATCTGCTAGAATGACTATAATCAAAAAGCACAAATAATAACAAGTGTTGGAAATGATACAGAGAAAATGGAACCTTCATACATTTCTGGTGCGTAAAAATGGAGCAGATGCTTTGGAAAACAGTTTGGCAGTTCTTCAAAAAGTTAAACATAGAGTTACCATAGAAGCTCAGCAATTCAGTCCTAGGTATATATAAAAAAGGTTTTCAAACAAATACTTCTACACACCTGTTCATAGTGGTATTATTCACAATATCCAAAAAGTAGAAGTAATCCAAATGTCCATCAACTGATGAATGAATAAATAAAATGGGGTATATCCATGCTATCAAATATTATTCAGCCATGAATACAGGGAATGAGAAAATGGGGAAATGAGGAGTGACTGGTAATTGGTATGGAGTTCCTTTTTTTGGGATAATGAAAATGTTCTGCAATTAGATTGTGGTGGTGGTTGCACAATCTTGTGAATAGACTAAAAAACACTGAATTGTATACTTTAAAAGGTGAATTTTATGATATGTCAATTATATCTCAATAAAAGAAGACACAGACTCATTAAAACAAAGAGTTGAAGACAGCAGTAGATAATATTAAGAAAACTTTAGAAGATGAAAATCAGGGAAACAAGAGACTAAAAGAAGCAAAAAATTAACTGGCTATATTAAGGAAAGGTGACAAGAAGCAAGCCTACCCTCTCACATAATACCAGAAAAGTTTAGGAACTATAAGTACAAGTACCTGTGAAAGCATGCATGTAAATACCGGTAAACACAGAAGGTTAGTGTGATGGATTGAATGTTTGTATCCCCCAAATACATGTGTTGAAATTCTAATCCACAGTTGTGGCTGTAGAGTAGGGAAGTAATTAAGGGAAAAAGAGATCAGAAAGGTGGAACCCTGATCCAACAGGATTAGCGTCCTTTGAAGAAGAGACACTAGAAAGCTCCCCTCTACACACATGCATACACTGCAGTACATAGCAAGACGTACATAGCAAAAAGAGTCATCGCCTGAAATCAAATCCTGCTGGACCCTGATCTTAGATTTTGCAGCCTGCAGGACTGTGAGAAAATAAATTTCTGTTGTTTAAGTTATGTGGCCTGTGATCTTTTGTTGTGGCAGCCCGAGCTAACTAATATAGTTGGGTGATAATTATACATAAGAAGCAGTTATATTTCTACATCCTATTCCTAACTTTGTGTATCAAAGTTACTACCTTTCCTCCACCAAATATAAAATTAAAGGTTTATTCTCTATTAAGAGGCTGAATCATTAGGACTTCGAACATAGAAACACCAAGAACAGTTGAAGGCAGAGGGGCACTACTAAAAACAGAATGATTACATTAAGGGCTACATACTGATCTGTAAGACCCTCCCCTGCTTAGCACCTGAATAGAAATCCAAAAAGCTCCAAAATCTCAAGGAAAGCTTCTTACATAAAAAACACATTAAAAAAAAAAAAAACACCAAACTAACAAATAAGGGGTGCCTGGGTGGCACAGTTGGGTTAGGCATCTGACTCTTGGTTTTGCCTCAGATGGTGACCTCAGGATCATGAGACTGAGCCCCACCATCAGGCTCTGTGCTTGGTTTGGGATTCTCTCTCCCTTTCCCTCTGCTCCTCCTGCTCGTGCTCTCTCTCTAAAATAAATAAATACATCTTTAAAAAGTAATAACAAATTAAAAAAGAAACTCAGGAGAAAAAAATGCAGGAGACACAGACACAACCAAAACAAACAAAAATACCACAATAGATAGGCGAGACAAAATCTTGTATTCATGAATTCAGAAAACAAAAAATAAGTAATTTAAAATATGATAGTAGATATTTTTAGAATTCAACAAGATTAGAAAGGTCAAAAATATTCACAGAAAGTATAACAACCAAAAAAAAAAAAAAAGGGAAAAGAAGAAAGGTAGGAAAATTAGAGTATGAATCCATAATGTCCAATGCCTGAGTAACAACAGTTCCGGAGACAGACATGAGAAAATATCAGACACATAATTCAATAAAACTTCTCAGAACTGACACATGAATTTCCACACTGAAAGGGTCTCAAGATGAATGACAAAAGATCTGCAGCAATAGACATGTTTATGAAATATCACAAATCAAAATAGCATTAAATTTCTCAACAATCATATAAAAGCTTAAAAGGGAGAAATGCTTTAAAAATTCTAAGGAAAAATTATCTCCAACATAGAATTTTATATCCACACAAACCATCCATCAAATGTAAGGGTAGTATAAAAACAGTTTCATAGACATAGATCCCCCAAATCTTATTTTGCATGCACTTTTTCCAGAAAGCTACTGGAGGATGCCACCTAACAAAAAGAAGGGGCATATAAGGAAAAAGGAAAACACAGGCTTCAGGAAATACTGAATATAACTTGAGAGAGACAAGTAATATACATGATAAGGATAGAGGATTTAGAGAGCAACCAGGCCAGATTGGAGTAGGACTACTTAGGTGAAGGAGTGCTCCAGGAGAGTTCTCTTGAAGAAAATAAATTGAAACTTAGAGAACACCTGAAGTGTCTGCATAAACTGAGAGAAGACTGACCTTTTGGTTATAGTTTAGGGATAAATTCGAGAAAAATTTATAGAAAACCAACCAAATAAAAAAACAAGGCAATTATTAACTCCAAGAAAAAGGAAAAAAAAATACTATGGAAAAAGGGGAAATGTAATCATAGTATATATATACTACATGACACACACACACATATATATGTCATTTCCATAGTCATTATAAACACTGAATATTGACTTGACCAAAAATCGTAATTTTATTAGAAGGCTAGGAGAAAGGGGAGTTTTAGGGGATATAAAAGCACTGACTCCATCACAGAAAGTCATTAGGTCATTTCTAAAACTGAAAAAATCAAGAAGAGCAGCCTAGACATACTATTTAAAAATACACGGGGGGAAAAAAAGAGAGATGGTGAAAAAAACTGAAAATAGTCTCTTCTGAGGAGTGGGGCTTAGAGGTGAGAAGTTTTGGGGGTGTGGTAATGCTCTGTTTTGTTAAAACTCTTTAGATCTATTTTACCAATAATATTCTGTAGCTAATAAAAAAACATTAAATTAAAAAAAATATGTGCTCCTTGGATCTGCCCTCTCCTTGCCCATTATTTGTAACATATTGTTTTCCTAACATTTTTTTCCTAAAATAGTTTTTCATTTGTTTCATCTAGTTACTACTTTGTAATGCTTTTATATTTTTTCTTTCACCAATTTACATAGCCAACTTTGTTCCTGTTAATGTTCTTTGTTGCTTATTTTTTCCCCAATAGATTAATTTATGTGTCCTTACTTCAAATGTCTTAATGCTGCCAGATTTCTTGTATTTGTGCCTTTCTTCTTTCCCACAGCAACAAATACAAACTTTCTTTGCTGTCCTAAGTCTTTTACTTCTGTTTCTCTAAGAACAAAACCCTGAAAACCTGACTTCAAAGACAAAGAAGAGGTGGTCAGGTAAAGAATATCAACTTTCAGCTCTATTTCTTTTTTTTTTACTTTTATTTTATTTATTTACCCAAGGCAGGGGACGATCAAGAGCAGGGGGGAGGGGCAGAGGGAGAAGCAGACTCCCCACTGATCAGGGAGCCCGTTGTGGGACTTGATCCCAAGACTCTGGGATCACAACCCGAGCCAAAGGCAGACACTCAACCGACTGAGCCACCTGGGCACCCTCAGATCTATTTCTAAGCTTAATTCTTCACCTTCCTTACTTTCCCACTCTGTTGGTCAAATACCCTTATTCCTTGTAGAGTCAGGGTTTTTTTCCTTTCTCTTTTTATTGAGATATAAGTGACACGTAACATTAGTTTCAGGTGTACAGCATAATGATCTGATATTTGTATATATTATGAAATGATCACAATAATCTAGTTAACATACATCACCACACACAATTACAAATATTTTTCTTGTGATGACAACTTTTCAGCTCTCTCAGAAACTTTTAAATATACAATACAGTATTATTAACTATACTCACCATGTTGTACATCACATCCCCAAGACTTACTTATTGTGTAACCGGAAGTATGGACCTTTTTCCCACCTTCACCATTTTACTCACCCTCTTCCCCCTCAGTTAAAAATAAATTGAATCCAGTTTATTTTTAGATTCCACATATTAGTGAGATCATATGGTATTTGTCTTTCTCTATCTGCCTTATTTTAGCATAATGCCCTCAAGGTCCATCCATGTTGGTGCAAATAACAGAATTTTCTTCTTTTTTCATTGCTGAATAATCCTTGGGGGGTCATTTTAAGAAGATCTTAATGGTCTCCAGACCATTCCCACCTCGACTGGGAATTTCTGCTAATTGAGAAAAATGTTACCTATAAATGGCTTTCAAGTATAATAAAACGTTTGTCTATACTAATTATAATAATGACATTGTATTATGTTTTATAAACATATAACTAAATATTTATCCATATTTGAAGATCAATAAATTTTTTTAGGACTCAAATATTTTCAAAGATCTCAAAACAGGGGCGCCTGGGTGGCTCCATCATTAAGCGTCTGCCTTCGGATCAGGGCGTGATCCCGGGGTCCTGGGATCGAGTCCCACATCGGGCTCCCTGCTCCACTGGGAGCCTGCTTCTTCCTCTCCCACTCCCCCTGCTTGTGTTCCCTCTCTCGCTGGCTGTCTCTCTCTCTGTCAAATAAATAAATAAAATCTTTTTTAAAAAAAGATCTCAAAACAGTTTATAGATTAGGTACAATACCAATAATGCCTAATGGATAAATGTGGCCCTGGTTCCCACCTCCAAAATAACCTTGCATCTCTGCCCTTGATCCCAGAATTCCTTTCCACCTCTTCTGAAAATATATTCAGTTAATCATCCTTCCCTTCTCCTGGATCTTCCCTCTCTCCTTGTACAATGGCTACCTTTCCTTCAGCCTATACACATATTCAAGTCTCTCTCATCTAAAAAATTAAAAACAACAAACTCTACTCTTGCTATCACCCCCTCTCTGTTTCCTTCTCCAATCAACCAAACTTTGGGAAAAAAAAAAAATGCTGAGCCTACCTATTGTCCCAACGCCTTCACCCTTCCCATATACTCCTCCGTCCAGGAAAATCTGGCATCCTGCCACACTACTCTAATGAAACTTCTCACCTAATGCCACTAACAACCTCCTTTGCAGCTCTTATCTTGTTTGACCTCAACTGATACCGGGGAACACTCCCTCCATATTGAAACTCACTTCACCTCCAGTTTCTGTGGCACCACCTTTTCCTTGTTCTCCTAAATCTTTTACCAATCACTCCAGTCTAGGAAGATCAATATCTTTATTTATTGTAAAACGAGCTCCTGTAGACAAAATTTAGGTTCCTACAATGGGTCTCTAAGTCCCAATAAAAAACAAAAACAAAAACAAAAAACCTGGCAGCAAAGTAACCACTAACACCCAGCAACCAACACAATTATAAAGAACTAAAACCCTAACGTTATATGAGTTCACTAACATGCAGAAAGGGACTATTCTGATTAGTTGGAAATGTTTACAAAGGAAAGAGAGGTGATACAAGAGAAATGACATGAGACATAGAGTTAAGAAAAAAAAAGAATGAGTAGAGAACAAAGATGGTGATGCACTTTGATTTTGAAAGGTAGAGATAGGGGAGAAAAAGTTAACCCTCCAGTACATCCATGCTTCACCTATGAATAAGCGTAATTAGCTACCAACAATACGCCTCACTTTCAGTGGGAGAGACATCTCCACTGTAGATACCAGGTAGGTCAGATTATTGTTTGCATCCCCCAAAATCTGTGCTCCTATTCTTCTTGCACATGATTGTCTGGCTGAACTTCAATTCCCAGGCTTCTTTGCAATTAGCAGTGGCCTTATATTAATTTCTCATCTATGAAATGTAAGCACAAGGTGTTTGTAACTTCTGCCTTACATGTTTAAGAGGTGTTTATCCTGGAGTGCTTCCCTCCCTTTAGCTTTTCTATTGGCTGGAAATGGCTACAACTGAGGCATCCTAGGAAATCTTGTGTCTCAAATCTTATGAAAATACCAACAAGAGTATAAGAGATGTCAGTGATAACTTTGTCGTTAAAAAATATAATCCTTGGGGTGCTTGGATGGCACAGTTGCTTAAGCATCTGACTCTTGGTTTTGGCTCAGGTCTGATCTCAGGGTCGTGGGATCAAGCCCCGCATCAGGATCCGCACTCAGCACAGAGTCTGCTTTCTCTCTCCCTCTCCCTCTGCCCCTCTGCCCCTCGGCCCACTCCACTTTCCCTCTCCCTCTCTCTCTCAAATAAATAAATAAATGTTTAAAAATATATATAAATTCTTTTTTGGTGTCCCTTTTCTAAACATAACAATCAAAGCTGTTTTTATTACTCAGCTGAGTTTAAGAACTTTCCACTTGGGGAACCTGATGTCAGGTCTTTCAACAATAATTATTTTCTCTTAACTACTAGGAAATATGATAAGAAAAAGTTCACAAGGTGAGACAAATCAACTACTTCTTTTCCTTGTAAGTGTATTTCTCCTTTAGAAATATGAAATCGAAACCAAATATTTGCTGGAAAGGCAAAGGTCAAAACAGTCCCTATGTCCAGACATGGCAACAAAGATTAGCAAGACTCCATAGGCTATTCATAGGCATAACCTTGACGAGAAAAAAGGCAGGACCATTCTCCCTGAAGACCTAACCTCTATTCTTCTACTTATAGATCTACAATTCTGTACCATGCCAATCCTTGAAGACAAGGCAGAAGGCCAACTGCACATGTAAGAATTTGTAAGTTAACCATGCATCTAAATATCAGGTTTGGTGGACTACAGACTATCAAAAAAGACCATTTTAGGTCTTATTAAATAGTTAAGATACTTGGTATATATTAATTAATTCATCCTCTCAGCCCCCTGTGAGGTAGGTTTTATCAACTCCATTTGTTGGGGAAATTTGATCAAGGAGAATAATAATAGCATCTTCTATTTACAAAATACCTTCCTTATAAAGAGCTCCACGTGTTTATCTTCTCAATCTTCTAACATTCCTGTGAGGTAAGTGGTAATACTACCTTTTCCTTTCTTATAGGTGAGATCCTATGGCTCAAGGAGCTTGATGACCAACTCATGTGGTAGCCTGTATTTTATCCACTAACTAGAACATACTGCTTGGGGTTGACACTAGACCATGGATTCAAGTCTGAACTACACATAATTCAAAAGTGTCAAGCTTCCAGTTTTTTCTATAGCCATCCTTCAATACATCACATTCCAAAAAGGATTGGGGTCATGCTTGTTGTTTAAGCTCATGTGGGCACTGTTTGTAAAGCTTATTATCATTTCTCTAAATTGAACTATTTAAGGTTTGTCTAAATGCCCGAAAGCTAAATTGTTTTTTGTTGACTGTCTGTGCACTAGCATTGTAAATGATGTCATCAGGAATGTACAAAACTCTTAGACAAAGCTGCAGGGCCAATAAAAGCAACCCACTTTGGGAAAAATGCATTTCTTCTTCTTCCTTTTTTTTTTTTTTTTTTGAAGTAGGCATTACACAAAAAGATGACTCATTAAGCCCAAAAGAGTTGACTCCACCATGTGAGGGCTTCTTATGCAGCCCTCTACAAAGAGACCTGAGTGGCAGCATGAGGCCTCCTCTTCTCTGCATTTTCCTCCAGGCAGAATGTGCATTTGTGTGGCTACATACACAATTATAATCTCCCCTGAAAGGCAATTCCTTCCATATGACAGGCTGAACAGTGGCGTGAGTGCTAGCCTCATGTTGCCTGTGCAGTTAACATGCTGAAATTCCAGACACATTTAATCTCTCCTTTCTAAGAAACTAAGATGGGACAGAAGAAGTGAAGCTGGAAAAAACTGCACACAGAGAGAAAGGAGGCCAGCCCAAGCGCCCAAACTCACTTTCTCATGGGCTGAGCTTCTTTGTGTGTTGTCTACTTACGTGTCAATTTGCAGGACTTTGGGGCATGAGAACCATGGAGCCGAGTGGTTCTGGCAGCCTCTCCATCTGACAAGCAAAGCCAAAGACATGTGGCCTTTGGTACATTTCACGTTCAAAAGTGTTATTGTTTCAAACATGCCTATTTAAAAATATGGTATTTTCCTATTTAGCACGCGTTGTATGTTAAGTTGGCCACAGGAGGAGTTCTGCCACGTGATTTAAAAAAAAAAAAAAGAAAGAAAGAAAAGGCAATACCCTAATGCAGACCTGTCCCAGCCAGATACCTCTGTTTACTGGGGGCCAGCGAGGCTATCCCAGGTGAGAGAAGTCTGAATTTAACAAACACCTGATATGAAGGCCTGGGCAGATTTCTGTCTGAGATTACAGAAACTGAAGCTTGTGTTTTATCACAATTACTTGTAATCTCAGGGCCAGATAATAGTATTAACAAGACCTTGAGCTACACAATAGGACAGCTGGAAAAAGGCTCTTACTCTCCAAAGAATAGCGCTTTTAAAAAGCTAATTCAATGAAGAAAAAGAAAGGGCTCTGAAAGTGCCTTCTCAAACAATATTTACTTTTACCAGGTTCCTGCTAATCAAACAAAACTTAGTCAAAAGCTTTTATGAAAAATACATTTGATGATTTCAGCAGTAATTGCTTTGTTCAAAGAAAGGTGCTTAAGAGAAAACATAGCTAATGGGATCAGTAATTTGGTAAGTTCAGATGTGTTTGGGAAAATCCCTCCTCTCTTTGATAAATCATTAAAATTCTGCTCAGATAAATGTGTTTTGACTTGAAATTCCAATCATAGAATGAGCTATTTCCTAAGGCCCCTGGGGAAGTGGTGCAAGGGCAATCCCAACGCAGAGAACCCAGAGATTAGTTTGCAAGGGTAATTCCAGTCTTAATCAAAGCATATTACTCTGTCCAACTATAAGATGGGATCTCCTGGAGATGCCCAGAAAGTGTAGAAAATGTCCTTCCTTCTTAAAATACCTTTTATAAAAAAATGGGTTAAATCTTACTGTTATGTAGCCAAAAAAGCAGAAGCTATGGCATCAAGCAGGAAACTATCCTTAGGTATAATTAGAGTTTAAAACCAGAAGAATCCAGGGCAGATTTTAATCAGTCATCCTTTTTTTTCCATCAGTGGAAGGAGAAAAAAAAAAAAAGTCTAGCGTCTCTCCGTAATAGGAATTCAGTAGCTATTTGTTGAACTGGATTTTTCTCTCCCTTTTTCAGAAAAAAAATTATTCCGCTACTTAAAGTAAACCATTCATTTAACAATCGAGCACTTAATTTGAGTCAAGCAGTGTGCTAGATTTTGGAAATACTGACAGAATAGGCCTGCCTTCATTGCTTACATTCTCGTAAGAAACAGACAATAACCAAGTATACAAATAGATAAATAAGATAACTGTGATAAGTGCTAGCTACGAAGGATATGAACAGGATGATGAACTAGAGATAAGTTAATGGATCATTTGTCTCTTTCAATCTACTACTATTACTTTTTAAAACTTTACGGACTCAGCCTCCTAATATTACTTATTTAGCAAACATGGTATTTGTGTGAGTAAAACTGATGCTCAACTTTTGGACAGCAGTTGGAGGAAAGATTTTAATATTACTTAAATACGTAAATGATGAGGTCAAAAATTTACAGAACAATTTTAAAACACTAGAATAACACAGAAATCACCTACAGGTCAGTTACCTTGGAGAAATGGGGGTAGCTCAGGGTCCAGAACAACAAGCCTTAGAATTCACTTGCTCTTGTTTTCCCCAGTGAAAATATCACTTGCTCTCTCTTTCTTTCCCGATAAAAATATATTTATTACATTTATTAAATAGCCTTCAGAATCCTTGGAAAGGCAGAAGAGACAGAGCCTAGGCCGAACTTCCAGGAACAACTCCTAGAGGCACATTCCAGAACTGGGCCCCCTAGGGAACTGCTGCCCTGCCTGTGACTGAGAAGCTGCCAACCAGACTGGGAAAGCACAAAGACAGCAGCATGCATCGGGTTCTACCCACTCTATAACAACACTGGCTACACGGTCACTTTGTGTTGTTGTCATTTGTGAATATATCCCATCTCCTATGTATGGCATTAAGTTTCCCAGGAGGGACACTTTATATTCATGTCTTGCTATATAGAGAGACAGTATTCAGGAAAGAAGGAACAATTAGGAAGAAAAGAAAAGAAGGAGAATTGGGGGAAGAAGTAATGATCTTGTAAACATGCTCGTTACTATTTTAAAGTGACCAGCTTTATATATTATAAACCTAGTTTCCAAACATTCAGGAAGTCAGTGTAACATCTATAATGTTTTATTTCATATCTTTTCTGCAACAACCCGAGCACTTTAAAGTACTAAGAGTACTTAAGGTAAATAGCAATGTTTCCTAGCATACGGTTGGGTTTGGAAGGTTCACTAATTATATTCAAACAAAAATAAGTTTTCTCATCAGGATTCAACCAAAAGCAACTAAATAAATAAGTAAATAAACAATTTAAAAAGTGTCTGGCAGTAAGACAAGTAAATATCATGTACTTTGATATCAGCAAATATAAAAAATAGGATTAGTAACACTTAAGAGTCTTCTACGTAGAAAGAGTCCTATGTCAGAACCTCTGCCAAGGCTTGAAAAAATTATATTAACCTCAAAGCTGGAAGGGACTGTATCAGTGATTGTTGAATGTTGTCTTAGTCCAGATACTCTGAGAAGCAGACACCAAGACAGGATCAGACATGCAAGAGATATACTGGGGGAAAAACCCACAGGGCAACCGTTGGGGTGGGGGGAGCCGCGGGAGGCTGGGATTGCTGACAGACCACAATGCAGGGTTGACCCTTTAAAGAGAGAGAAAGAGAGAGAGAATTTAGACAGCAATGCAATGGGAGTCCTCAAGCCAAAGTCACCATCAAAAGAATCAGTCACGTATCTCCATAGAAGTGGGTCTGTCCTACCCAGCCATGGGCTGGAAGCAAACCGTGGGAAGCGTGACCTCATTGTGAACAAGGTGTTGGATTCAGAGCTGGAGTTGTACGTTAAGTATCCTCCCCTTCCCTCCCCACAGCAGGACAACTGAGAGACACATTTTTATGGCTGTCACAGATGCATTATATACTTTTTTAAAAAGTTCTCCCACTCCCTCTGTGCTCTCTCTCTCTCAAATCAATAAATATAATCTTAAAAAAAAAAAAAAGAGGGGGAGCCTGGGTTGCTCAGTCATTAAGCATTTGCCTTCAACTCAGGTCATGATCTCATCAGGGTCCTGGGATGGAGCTCTGGCATCGTGCTCTCTGCTCAGCAGGGAGTCTGCTTCTCCCTCTCCCTCTCCCTCTGTGTTCTCTCTCAAAAAAATAAAATCTTAAAAAATAAAACAAAAATTAAAAAATTAAAAAGTATAGTTATAATAGCTAATATTTATTGGGCACCTACCCCAGGTAAAGATATCTGTACAAAGTACAGAGATAACTTATCTTTTTTTTAATGATTTTTTTTTAAGATTTTATTTATTTATTTGACAGAGAGAGAGACAGCCAGCGAGAGAGGGAACACAAACAGGGGGAATGGGAGAGGAAGAAGCAGGCTCCCAGTGGAGGAGCCTGATGTGGGGCTCAATCCCAGGACTCTGGGATCATGCCCTGAGCCAAAGGCAGACGCTTAACGACTGAGGCACCCAGGTGCCCCAAAGATAACTTATCTTTGTACAAAGTACAGAGATAACTCATCTTTGTACTCTCTTTTCACAATGTAGACACACTGTAGCAGCCAAGCATTGCTCTAAATGTTTATATGTATGAATAAGCACTATTGTTATCCACATTTTGCCCATAAGGAAACTAAAGCACAGAGAGGTTAAGTAACTTCTTCAAAATCACACAGCTACCCAAGGTACATAGATTAGTATCAATAAAACTCCCGAATGGTTTATTTTTAGAAGTTATGTTCCTCATTGCCGGCCTCTGTGAGATGAGTCCAATGGCAAGAAGGAACTGGAATTTTACTATTCCCTGATCCATCCTGATTCCTAGAATGCCCCCTCCTGGCAGAAATGTTAAATTAAACCTTAGGAGTCACCTGAACTTACTCCAGGATCCATGCATAGGTCTATGCACTAGTTGGAGCCTCAATTTTGGAGCTGCTCAAGGTATTTATAGCATGGAGTTTTACAATATGGACTCTGTGGAGTCAGAATGCTGGATTAGAATTCTGCCTCCTTCACTTACTAACAGTTTTTAAATATCCTTATGCTGCAGTTTCCTCATCTGTCAAATGGAGATAACAATTAAAATTATTGGGGCACCTGGGTAGCTTAGTAGGTTAAGCATCTGACTCTTGGTTTCAGCTCTGGTCGTGATCTCTGGGTCATGAGATTGAGCCCCGCGTTGGGCTCCATGCTCAGTGTAGAGTCCACTCGTCCCTCTTCCTCTGCTCCTCCCTCTGCTTACACGTGCTCTCTCTCTCTCAAATAATAAAATATTTTTTTAATAAATAAAATATTTTAAGAATGTTATCTTCATGTGCATTAATATATGTAAAGCACTTAAAATGTTACCTGGTACATAGTAAGAGCTTAATTATTATTATCTTTTTTTAGAACCTAATTCTTAATTGTTGCTGTTAGCTGCTCACATTTGGGGTGCCTGGTACCCTTAAACGAGATTATTCACATTCGATTTTAACATCTCTGTTTGTATTAAGTGTGTCATTGTGAAAGGCAGGCTTACAATGATGAGTAAAATACAATTCCTGTTCTCAGGAAACTTATTTGCAACTAATGAACTGTTTAAGAGCTTCATTTCTAACAGGGAAGCAAGGATCACTGTTCTTTGCAGGCAAATAAGCACTTTGGTTTGTCTATTTGTCTTCTTGGTGGAGGGGGCAAAACAGGCTATGGAATCGACAAACCTGGGTTTGAATCCTGGCTTTGCTATGCATCATCACCTATGTGACTTTGTACAAATTAATTAGCCTTTCTAAGCTTTAGTTTCCTTATTTGTAAAATGAGATGATATTAATAACTACCAAATGAGACTAATGATACCTACTTTGTGTGGTGGTTGCGAAGAATAAATCAGATAAGGCACAGAGCTAAGTATATATGAAGTGCTTAAAAACTATACCTTTACAAGACTATCCAACTTACCGTGATTCCTCTAAAAGTATAGTGTCCAAAGGAGAATGACTATCTCTAATTTCCTAGAGTTATCTATTATGCCAACCTAAAACTTAGTGAGAATAAGCAGTTTCCATGGAAACAGAAGAGGGAACTTGGAGCGTGAGTGAAAGCATGCACCTCGCCAAATTAGGTGGAGTAAAAACTAAACCTCACACCCTCATGCTTATACTCAGGTCAGCACGTAGGTGGTGTGTTTTGCAAACCTGGAACCAGAACAGGCTGCCCTTCGGCTCTAGACAGCTCTCCACACCCAACCAGATACACAAACACACCTCAGCCTCTGGCAGAAGCTTCCAATAAGTAGATTTCATAAGGCTGGAAATCTTTCAAGGGTTCTATACTTATTTCATCTCCTTACCAGACTCTCCTCTCTCTATTCAGCCCTCGGCATTGACACACTTTCTAGCATTACATTCTGATGACTGCAGGCATGAACATCATTGAGCTGATTCTGTAATGATGATCAGAAGATTCTAAGCCATTCCAGAGCATGATTACAGGTTTCTAATTCACAAAGTCAGCAAGGGAATGGATCAGTTTACCCAACTGATGAAAGATTATTTTCTTCACTAATAGTCAAAAAGGCAAATATAAGGCTTGGCTAGCAGACAAAAAGGGAAATGTATAGATAATCATTGAATAGATATTCCTGTAATTTCCACCGTAATACTAAAAAGAGGTCTTCTGACACACGTACCAAGGGGTACTCAGCTTTGGCTTTTCTGTTTCACTGAATGTGTAGAGCCTTCCTGTCCCTGCAATTTTCTTTTCTCTAGATGTATTTTCTTCTCTAGGCATATACATGCAAGTGACTTTATAAAAGAAAAAAAAAAAAGAAAAGACAAACCTTCTACAGGTATTTAAAATTTTAAAACCAGGAAATATTTTATTAAATTAATCTATAAAGAGTGGTTTTCAATGGTCATTAAATTGAGGGTGAATACTTCAAAACAGCATCCCTGTAAAAGAGACCAAACTGTAATGGATAGGGGTTGTTCTCAACTAAAGACAAATGCATTTCGGCAGGGTTGTATGGTTTGATGAACCGTGAGGAAGCCAGTGAGTAGGATGACCCTGCTTAGGGCAGTATGACTGTCCAGATGCTGAATGGGAAAAGGAGTTAAGAGACTCGAATGTGCAACAGAGCCTGAAAAAGCACTTGCCCAAGGTTCAGACGTTAGGTGGACACTGAAGTTTTTGAATCAACTTGAGACTCTGATTTTGTTTGTAGATTCATTATCAGCATTACCACTGAATTAGTCTTCCTGAAAAAGCCACTAGGGAGAGACCACCAACTTCTATTCACCAAAGCAGTAGTATATTAAATATGCCAAGACTCTGAGGTATATTATTTAAACAACAAACACCCAAGGGACTGAACAATGGACTAGACTTTTCAAATATTTTATAGATTCATTGAGTATGGGGTGAATAAAATACATAAAATCTTCTGCAAAAGTCTAGGCATTGCTAGACATTGCTATTATTATTCACTTGATATAAAATTATCTGTGATATAACCATGCCCTTTTGACTAATTAATGGATGTGGCCAATTAATCTCTCTATATATATATATGTACATATATGCACATATATATATATATCTTTCTATATATACGTATACTTTTAGAAAACTGAAAAGCCCTTAAACTTGGTAAAAAAGATGCTCAATTGCACAAAAGAAATGTACATTAAATCTACCCTGGGACTAACTGCCACTTAACAAGTTGAAATCATTCAAAAATTTGATATATTTTGTTGGAAAGACTATGGGGAAGCAGGCAGTCTCACACTGCTAGTAGCAGTGTAAAATGGTACAACCTCTACAGAGGGTATTTAGTAATATCCAGCAATATTCAAAATGCATATTCCCTTGACCTACCAATTCTACTTTGTGAAATTTGTCTTTGCAGATATACTAGTAAAGGAACAAAATTGCAGGTTATTCAGTGGGGTATTTTCAGTGAAAGCAAAAGGCTAAAAATAACGTGTCTACCAACAGAGAATTGGTTAAATTATTTAAATACTATGTAGCTAAAATAAATTTTTTTTAAGAAGGAAGCTTTCTAAGACTGTCATCTCACTCTTAAGATCCATCAAATGAGAAAAGCGTGCACTATATTCTCCCTTATGTACATAATAAACTAATCTGGAAGGATACACAGGAAACCAGTAATAGTGGTTACTACTGTGGCACTAAGGGTGGAGGAAAACTGGCAGATGGGGGGTTGGGAGGAGACTTCACTATAAACTTCTTTATATTTTTAATCCAATTTCCATAGTACCAATTAAAAATTTTAAACTAGGGACGCCTGGGTAGCACAGCGGTTAAGCGTCTGCCTTCAGCCCAGGGCGTGATCCCGGGGTCCTGGGATCGAGTCCCACATCAGGCTCCTCCGCTATGAGCCTGCTTCTTCCTCTCCCACTCCCCCTGCTTGTGTTCCCTCTCTCACTGGCTGTCTCTATCTCTGTCAAATAAATAAATAAAATCTTTAAAAAAAAAAAATTTTAAACTAGAATTATTTTTCATTAAAAAATTTTTATAGTATGTCTATACTGTTGAATATTATTCAGTGATAAAAAGAAATGAGCTATCAAGCCAGGAAAAGACATGGAGGGCCTTAAATGCATACTGCTAAGTAAAGAAGCCAGTCTGAAAAGGTTACATACTGTATGACTCCAACTGTATGACAGTCTGTAAAAGTAAAACTTCAGAGACTGTAAAAAAGATCAGTGGATGCCAAGGGTTGGGGGGGCAGGAGGAAGGATGAATGGGTAGAGCACAGAGGATTTTTAGGACAGTGAAACTACTCTGCATGATACTATAATGGCAGATACATGACATGCAGTAGTCAAAACCCATAGAACTGTACAACACAAAGAGTGACTCCTAATGTAACGCATGGCCTTCATTAAGAATAATGTACCAAGGGGCGCCTGGGTGGCACAGCGGTTAAGCGTCTGCCTTCGGCTCAGGGCGTGATCCCGGCGTTATGGGATCGAGCCCCACATCAGGCTCTTCTGCTATGAGCCTGCTTCTTCCTCTCCCACTCCCCCTGCTTGTGTTCCCTCTCTCGCTGGCTGTCTCTATCTCTGTCAAATAAATAAAATCTTTAAAAAATAAAAAAAATTAAAAAAAAAAGAATAATGTACCAATATTGATTCATCAATTGTAACAAATGTACTACATTAATGGCAGCTGTTAATCATAGGGGAAACTGAATGGGGGGAGAGTAGATGAGAATGGCTCTATGACATCTGCTCAGTTTTATGTAAACTTAAAATTGCTCTAGAAAATTAAAGCCTAGGATTTTTTAAATATATGTGCATATATGTAGGCATACACACACACACACACACACACACACACATCCTCTTTTCACCCAGCAAAGGCCCTACATCTTGAAGGTGCTCAATAAAGTACTACATCTACTGCCTCAGTGGTCAAGAGCTCAATCTCTGGAGTGGGCAGATTAGTTTTGATTCTAGCTCTACCATTTTCTAGCTGTGTGGCCTTATTTATCCAAGTCACCTCTTCAGCCTCAGTTTCTCCGTCTGCAAAATGGAAGAAAAACACAGTATTTCTTCCCGGGGCTGTTGCGAAGATCAATTTTTAAAATGCACGTAAAATACTTAGCATTGTGCCTAATGTAAAAGAAATGCTCAAAAATGTTAACGGCCGCTATAACGGTAAAATGATTGTTCACAGAATGACTGATTTGGCACTGCAGGTCCCAAGGTTACTCCGCCACCAGCATGATCTATAATATTCCCAACGGGCCCCCAAATTCTCAACTCCAATCTATCCCACTTTGAACACAATCCACATTGCCTGGGCCCCTACACTTCAGACGTCCTTTGACCCCCAGTGCTGTTTTCCCCCTGGCTCGGCCTTGCACTTCCAGGCCCCGGAACGCCCCCACCCCGGCCCCTCCCTATTCCACCCCGACCCCGTTCCCGCTCAGCCCCCTCCCCGCCTCCTCCCCAGCCCCGGGCCTAATTGTCTGCACTTTTTTCCTTCTGCGAAGCTGAAGGAACTCCTACCCAGATACTCGTAGTCCGGTAGGGCTAGGCGCTCCGGACTCAGCATCCTTGGACCAGGGTAGCTTCCAAGCTCTAGCTCTCGGGCTTCCGGAACCCAGGTCGCCGGCTCTCTTCCGTTGCCATGGCAACCACGCGGCGGGAGGAGGCGGGAGGTGGAGGGGGTGTCACGCAAACAGTCTCCGTATCGCAACCCCAAGCTGGCCACACCGGTTCCGGGAGCCGTCGCTTCACGGCGGTCGGTGGAGGTTTCTCGAGGAGTTGGTTTGAGAGGAATTCGAGGTGGAGCGTTCTTTGGAGTCCCTCACATTTCGAAAAATTATTGTCAGCCTTCCGCAGCCGCAATTTCTGAATTTCATAACTACGATTCCTACTTTGTACAACTGTTATCCTAACTCACAACAATAGCTTCCACCCCTAAATTCCCATGAACACTTAATGTCCCATGACCTATTTGTATCTCTTTATTATTTACTGTCTTAAATTGCTACCAAGTGCTTCTCACAGGCAGGCGTATGTTTTGGCTGTTCCTGGAGGTCAGGGGTGTGTCTTTACTGCCCATGTCCAGGCTGGACACACAGAAGGTGGTTGTTAAATCCTCTACGAGCTCATGGACGGCTCCTCTCAGAGTCCTCTTTATCTTTAGTCCCTCCTTCTACCCCTGCCCCTTACTATTTGATACCCTTCCCGAGTGTCTTTCCTTTCTCCTACCAAGACACTTCACCTCTCGAGGGGATGGGGTGCACAAACGAGGCCATTAATGGATTTTTTCCTTCATATGCCTTGTCTTTCAAGAAGGGAGAGTATTAATTGGTTTTTAACTTCCCAGATCTCCAGATATGTTTTTCTGTTTCTCCCCACTCCCAACAACAGGTTAGCGATCTGTAGTTCCTGTCACACTTGCAACCTAATAGAAAAAGCCACTCTATCCTCACTTTTTAAATTAGTTCCCACAAGGTGAGATTTTTGTGAAAAAGGAAGAACAAGAAAGAAGGAGGAAAGACAGGGAGGAAAGAAGAGAGAAATGAAAGGAAGGAAGAAAAGAAAAGAAAAGAAAAGAAAAGAAAAGAAAAGAAAAGAAAAGAAAAGAAAAGAAAAGTCATGCTATCAGAGGAATGACTGTGAAACCAGTTGACCACCTACACTGGGAGGAAAGGGAAAGAGGAGCTTCTTCTCTTTGTGTCCATGGTCTATTCTTAGTCTTCTCCGGCAGGAGCTTCAAACCTCCTAATTCTCCCTTTCCCTTAAAATTGTATATGTCTTATTTCTAGGCTCCCATGAGTCACTCTGAGTTTGGATGTGGTAAGGATAAAGGGACAGAGCCAAACTAGGAGAGGCATTTATCTTGAGGTAATGAATTTACTAATTTGGTATTTAATGTCAAGTCCTGCAAATTTGATAAAAAATATTTGCTTTTTTCCTCCTTTTCTTTCTCCACCCTTGCCTCCCACCCCATTCCATTGCTGCTCATCTCCTGCCCGCCGCCCCCACCCCAGTGCAGCTTGAGGGTATGAAAGTTTCATAACTTTCACACCTGTGGCTTATTACTATATTATTAATAAAGTAATAGGATAGTAATTATTAAAGACTACAATTTCATTTTATTTCCAAGCAACCTTAAGCTATTTGCAGATCATTTTATTTGTCCTCATAAAAACTTTCTAAGGCACTTCCTTTTTTTAAGCAGGGAAACTGAGGAACAGAACAGGTCAGGAAAAAGTCTAGCATCATCCAGGCAATCTGTGGGAGAGCTAGAACTGGATCTCCGCTATCCCAACCTCCAGGCTAGTGGTCTGACCACTAAACCACACAGCCTCTTTTTTTAGGGTTTGTTGGCTTGGTTTTTATTTATTTATTTTTACTTTTGCTCTGCTCTGCCTGCAACTAGAAGCTCCCAGATAAAAGAAGAGAATTCAAGTCCAGGCTGAACATTTGACATCCTCTTATTTGTGGAGCGTTATCCTGGGACTTGGAGGGTGCTGCTGCTGGGATCTGTGTGGTGGAGCTGGGAACCAGCCCCAAGAATATAGCTTTGTTTGGGCATTAACCCATTTGCGGTTATAATAATGATAAGTTTCAGCACCAGTGGCGCCCGACTGTTAATGACTCAAAGAAAGCTAAATAAGAACAAGATGTCATCTCTGGAGCAATTTGTAGCTTTTTCCTACAGCTCCATCCCTTCCATAAAAATCCTAAGGACCCATATATTTAAAGTCAGTCTCCCACTCTTAATGTCTTCAGTCTATTGAGGAAGAAAAGGGTAGGAGGTTGCTAGACTAAGGCTTCAAGAAAATTTGAGGTTGCACAGAAATAACAGGTAGCCTTACTGGTTTTGGAATTACTGACTGTTTATATTTCTCTTCTTTATACTTTTATATATTCTCAAAATTTTCTATAATAAGCATGTATTATAACTTGAAAACAATAAATGACTTGAAAGTCTTTAAAATATATATGTATATTTTAAGTAGGCTCCACACCCAGCCAACATAGATTCCAACGCAGGGTTTAAACTCACAACCCTGAGCTCAAGACCTGAGCTGAGATCAAGAGTTGGATGCTTAACTGACTGAGCCACCCAGGAACCCCTCTTTAAAATATTTTTAGGCAGAAGTGATGACCTTCCAGATAGTATTTGTTTTTCCCAAGAAGGAACAGCTACTTTTAGATTTCTCTTCTGCTGCAGGGTACGTGATAACAGATTTTGGCCACACCTCAGTGGCAGAGGAAACTTTTTAGTGAAATATACACAACATGGATCTTAAGAAGAGTGGAAATACACAAGCATTGCTAAAGACCGTCGTAATTGTGACCCCGTTGAATGTTAAGGAAAGAAAAAAAAATGTCAGCTTTCGATTTAGATAGGTTTTCAGATTCTTAAATTGTTATAATAGGTTTTCAGGTTCTTAAATTGTTATAACATATTTCTGAGAATGTTACCTAAACAAATAATCATCCAGGTAAACAACTAAGAAGAAAATGTCACAATCCTGAATATAAGCAAGTGAGATGAAATTGATGAAAGCATAGGGAAGGCTTGAGATGTTAAAGTCATTACTACAACATAAGGAACAGAAGCATCAAGCTCAAAGCAATCAGAAAAACACCCACAAGAGAGGATATATGGAGATGTCAGTTTATCACATTATAATTCCTAATTATAAGGAGAAAATTAATAGACATCTCTGGCTCTGCAAAGGACCTATGAAGAGACTTATAGGGAAGAAATTGCTCCCTGGAATTGAAAACTCCAGGAAAGCAAGCGTGAAGGTACTAAATAGTTTTAAACTTCAAGGAAACAATAAGGAAAGAAAAAATGCGGGCTGAATTATTGCTACAAAATAGGTTCAAGAAACTAGGACAAGCTTTTATCGACTCATCAAGCAGAAAAGATGCTAAAGGCAAAGAAGCTACTAAGAAATGCAGGTCATGAAATTCATGCTGAGCTCCTGGGCTCTTCTTAAAAGACTCATCTTCCATGAAAGCAAAGCTGAAACTAAGTGTGATGCCAGGGTATGGGATTAACATGTTTAAAGTAAAAAATGCTATTTACAGACAAGTCATTTTCAACTGCTACAGGCCAACAACCCAGAGATTTGGGAGAATTTGCAAAGAAAAAAAGAAATGTTCACAAACTCTCAGACAGTTAAAAATAACTAATGCATTACAAGGAAGTCGTTAAGAGGGCATGGCTTAAATTGAATGAGAGCTCAAAGGTGATTACAGACTTGTACCTTCTTGTTATATTTTCAGATGCTGTAGAAAGAATTGGGAATTATACTTTCGTATAGTTTGAAAGGGAAACAGATTTTCTGATCCTTCTTGGTAGCCCACAAAAATTAGTTCTGCCTTCCTCTGTCCTGGAGTATGCACGTTGATAAGTACTTATGTCATTAAAAAAATTCTTTGAACTCTCCTACTAGATTGTGAGTTCCTTGAAGGCAAAGACAGTGGTCATTCATCTTTAAATTTCTAGTGCCTGACAGAATAAAGGCCTGTTAAATAGATTCTTTCCCCTCCGGATTAAAAACCTAGAAAATGAAGGCCACCCAATACTTATGATTTATGGTTGCCTCTAGGAACCAATTCGTGAAATAAATTCATTAAACAAAAAGACTAGCAAAATGCAAGACATCATTGAGAAGAGCATTAAAAATCAAATAGAGGGGCGCCTGGCTGGCTCAGTTGGAAGAACATGCGACTCTTGATCTTGGGGTCATGAGTTCGAGCCCCATGTTGGGTGGAGATTACTTAAATAAATAAACTTAAAAAAAAAAATCAAACAGAAAGCATTGGCATATCCTTCCTAGACCTAAATACTGTGTGTGAGAGATCACCATATGTTAAGAAATGCCCAGAAAAAAAGCAACTAGCTCAACAAAAGGCCATACAGATAATGCTGCATGTGGACAAGCTAAAAGATTAGTTCAGGAGTATGAGAGGGAATATACGAGGAATCATTAAATAAGATATGAATTGGAAGCTCCCAAACTTTAGAATCTTAGGACAAAAAGCTGCCGTCTCTGTGTCTATTTTTTCCCCCAAGCCATCCCTAGATTGTTACAAGAGTTTATTGTTCTAAAACTCAAATCTGACCACGTTACTTCCTTACTTTAAAAGCGTTGCTGACTCACCATTACTAGGATGAAACAAGATTCCTAAACATGCAGACAATGTACATCCCTTTGCAATCTGCTCCCAACCTACTCTTCCAGCCACCTAGCCAGTCACTCTTCCCTACGTACTTAATACTCCAGCCATACTTTCCTACTCATAATTCCCAAACATACTGAGGTCTTTCCCACTGCCTTGCGTTGGTGTAAGTTCTTCTTTCTGCCTAGAATGTACCTCTCCCACATTTTCTGCCTAGTAAACTCTATGCATCCTATAAGACCTAGGCTAAATGGCATGACCTCAGGAAACCTTATCTAACTTTCCAAATAAAATAGGATAAAGGCAGTGAAGGAGAACAAGGCAACTTTAGGATGATAAGATGAGGTTTCCCTGACTCTGGGATGCTGAGCTGAGACCAGTCATGGAAGGGTCTGGAGAAACAGTATTCTAAGTAAAGAAGGCAGCTCATGCAAAAATTGGAAGAAATTGTAGCATGTTGCAGAGCTGAAAGAAAGCCAGTGTGGCCAGAGCAGAATGAATAAGGGGAGAAGTGGTCAAAGTAGCAGGCAGAGGCCAGGTCATGAAGGACCTTGAAGGCCACATGAGAAGTACAGATATTATTCCAAGTGCAATAGGAAACCATCAGAAGGTTTTAAGCCCAGTAAAGACATGACCTGATGTATGTTCCTTAAGAAGTCACTCAGGTTGCAGTACATAGAGAGAATGAATTATAAAAGGGCAAGTGTGGAAACAGATCACTTGCATAGCTGCTTGGTTCGTGTTTGTTATTAAATGCATGTTTATTCATTGATCCATTTGTTTATCTACCGTTCTAAATTTATCTTTGCTGCATATACTGAAATATTTGCTGCAAAGTCTCTACTTACATATGCCAGATGTGTGGATATCAAGCTTTCAGGAGATAAAAATGTGCTTAGAAAGTCTCACTTTCCAGGGTGTGCCCCAAGTTAGGCCAGGAAACGGAATCAGCCATTGTACCCCAGACCCTACGTGAACACGACTGCTAAACTGGAACATGAGAAGCATTGGCACTAGAAATGGTGGTGTGAAGGTTTGTGATTCAAGAAAATGCCAAGCAGACTCTTTCCTTATACTTTCCTTCCTCCTCCCCCGCCCCCACCATTCCCCTGTAGTAGTCCCCTGGACTTAGATAAAAGCATCCACTGCTAAACGTTAATGATACTTTCCCATAAATCCTCTGGACTCTTTCCTGGCTCAGGGCCTTTGCAAATGCTCTTCCTTCTGCTTCCACTTCCAGCCTGATGACTCTTACTCAGCTTAAGTGTCAGTGCCTCTAACAGACCTTCCTTGAATCCCCAAATCTAAATCAAGTCTCTCCTTTCATAGAACTCAGTACTTTTCCTTGAATGTCCCTATCATTTATAGCTTTAAATTCATTTGTGGGATCATTCTTTCAATGCCTCTGCATACCTGTGTCCCCTCCCAACCCCAAACATCAGACTGTAAGTTCTAGGAACCCAATATATTTGTTTACCACTGCCCCTACCTTGCCAGGAACATAATATGCCCTTAATAAATACTAAGTGAACAGATACTGGAAATAGGCCTCCCTAGGCAGAAGTGGCAGGTGTAGCCCTCCTTTAGCTACTTTAGCTGTGCTTTTTTCTTATTTTTCCTTCTACAGCTTTAAGAACTCTTTCCCTCCACTCACCCTGCATTAACAAGAAGGTGATTTTGGAGAGTAGATGGAGCAATTCTTTGCAGACTCATGTTAATTTTTTTTTTTTAAGATTTATTTATTTGAGAGAGACAGCATGAGTGGGAAAGGGAATCTCAAGCAGACTCTGTGCTGAGTTGAAGCCTGACATGGGGATCAACCTCACAACCCTGAGATCATGACCTGAGCCAAAATCGAGAGTCAGACGTTCAACCGACTGAGGCACCCAGTCTCCCCTCATGTTCTTAATCTTTTAAAGCAGGGTCTCTCAACCTCAGCACTATTAAAACGCGGGGTTGGATAATGCTTTGTTATATCATTCTTTGTGGGGAGGGATGTCCTGCTTATGGGAGGATGTTCGGCAGCATCCTTGGAGTCTATCCATTCATTGCCAAGAGCACCCACTCTCGAAACTGTCTCCTGGGATAGCCCCATGTCTGCAAAATCACTCCTGATTGAGAACCACTGTTGTCTTTTTAAAAATATTTTATTTATTTATTTGTCAGAGAGAGAGAGAGCACAAGCAGGGGGAGCAGCAGGCAGAGGGAAAAGCAGTCTCCCCGCTGAGAAAGGAGCCCCATGAGGGACTCCATCCCAGGCCCTGAGCCGAAGGCAGACGCCCAACCAACAGAGTCACCCAGGCGTCCCTGAGAACCACTGTTTTAAAAAGTGTAAAACTTCAGAACTTTTACTCTTTCAGATGAATGATATCTAGAAATTCAGGTTGTTGAATGTGCTAAGAGAATTCTTCTAACCCAACTGGATCAAAATAGTGCCCATTTCTATCTGGTTTCTGTAGCACTCCCTGTGTTTCCTTTGAAAAGGCCATTAGTGATGGTCTAATTCAGGGCAGTATTCTGATCTTGGAAACTCAATTCCCTGGGCTGTCCTAGAAGGATGAAGGAAGGGGTGGTGTTTCTGAGGAAACTAATGCTTCTGAGACCCCTCTGGAATTGGCAGTCCCCTACAACTTTTCTAGGGGCAGGTCCCAAATGACAATAAAAGGGAGACAAACAGCCCATTCTGGCATGCTTTTCAGGATCTCTCGCTCCAAACAAGAAAGTCTGAGAGGCCTGGTAAAAATAAATATGGCTTAGCACTCCTGGCATAAGAGCAGTTTCTGACAGCCAAGACTTAACTCACCCTAGGGGGTGACCCAGGCAGGGACTATGCATGAAGTTCGTTTCTACCCATTGATATTCCCAATGACTCAGAGCAGCCAGGGATGGCTCTGTGCACCAGAACCATGCTGAACCACGGAGGAGGAGGCCTTGGGATGCACACACAAAATGCAGTCTCTTGAGCCTGAGTCAGACAGGGACAGCCAGCCTCCCCCTTCCTCCTCAATCCCAGAAAAACAACATAAATCATGCCTTCTGGAAAGAAACCTATCCTTCGCATACAGATGTTTATAAATTCTTAATCCCCTGACATTGAAAGTATGGTGACTGCCTGTCCTGGATTTTTTGGGACAAATGTATTCATTATACCACATGTCCTTAGTTTTCATGTGGAAAAAAATATGGTCTCCAGAATCGTAAGATCTTTCTCAACAGGTCAGAAAGCATAAACAGCGTATATTGAAACCCTGAGACCAACCAAGGCCGCATCATGAACATTGTGGGGGTGGGGGAGATGGGTGTTAGAATCAGCTTCTACTTTTCACTTCGGTCTCCTTGGATTTTAGGCTAAGGTGACGTAGGTCATCAAGGTCGACTGTCTTTCCTAGCAGTACGATCACATAAACCTGACCTGACTCGACTGCCGCCTTCAGTCAGCAAGAAGAACTACACACAGAGGAAATGCCTCACTATTAGTTACCATGGTGATGCTGGTTGAACCACATTTCATCTGTGTAAAAATTTCAGGCGGAACAGTATAGAGAAATAGTGGCCAAAGGAATTAGCATTTCACTTTGTTGTTGTTGTTGTTGTTGCTGTTGCAAAGTTCATGTTAGTTTTGGTCAAAGATGATAATAATTTGAAGAGAAAGCCTTTGCAACATTGAAAACAAGCAACGATGAAATGTCCACCTAGCCATTGGAGAGATCCCCTAATATCCACTTTGCACTATACCAAATTGCTTTCCCCTCAGCTGACATGGAGCAATTGGGTCTTCCTGGCTCGATTTACGAGTAAGAGGAAAGTGGCTTAATGAGATTGCAAAGATCCGAAGTCAGGGAATGTTGGCATCCCAGCTTGGAGGGGAAACTGGTAATAGGACCCTAAAGAAGTTGGGGGCTTGGACAAAAGTAACAAGACAAGATTCAAGCAAAAAACAAAATTAATTCATGCTATTAATACACTCTGGGGAGAGTAGAGACCATGAAACTAAGACAAGAGAGGAGTTTCTAACTTTCTGCAGCAACAGGAAAGTTAAATACTGCTGTAAGGCCCTACAGGCGGAAGCCTGGAGGAGACTCTGGTCTCTGGGAAAGCGCAACTACAAGTAAAGACTTACTTCCTTACCCCCTTCCTTCCTTGCCAGGATCAGAAAGTCAAAAAAGGTGAAGAGGGTAACAACGCTGATTTACAAAGACAGCGAGGAGGAACTATGTCTGGGTCAATTCTGGACGTCTGAGCTGGGGCGACAGGACCCAGACAACCACCTCAGGAAATGAGTAAATGAAAAGGGGAGGTCGTGGAATTATTTAGCCCTAGAACAGCGCTGCCTAGACTGGGGTGGGGGGTGGAGCAAGAAGAAAATCTCAGAAAAGGAATTTTGACAGTGAGAATGCTAGTTAAGATACAGCGCTCCAGGCCCCCTGACGTCCCTTGTTTGACGTTAATAAAGACCTAGAGGATTATGCATTAGCAAGCCTTGCGTATTCTGAGACATCAATAAAGTCTGGACTTGGGGCTGGTAGGGGGGCCGGGGTCACGTCCAGGCGACTTGGGTCAGCCCGAGTCCTCCTTTCTGGCGCTGAGGAGAGTGAGAGGGATCGAGAGTTGCCGCTGGGATAATGTTTTAAGTTAGGGACATTTGAGCAGTAGTAATGGGGACACGGAGGGGGGCTCTCTCGAGGACTAGGAATGTGGGGGCGGCCTGAAGAGGAGCGGGGCCAGCGCAGGAGGCGCGGGCGGGT